>NC_046163.1:81253765-81611265 GCF_011064425.1 Rattus rattus | reverse complement strand
CACTCTCTTCCTTGTCAGAGGATACCATGTGACTATGAAGCTCTTTCAAGCCTTTATTACTGGGGATTCCCTGCCAGCATGGATAGTAACCTTGAATGGTGAGCAAAACTCAGCCCTTCCTTCCTTAAGTTACTTTGTCATGAAATTTTATTAGCAAGAGAAATTAAAATAGAAGGGGTGGCTATACAGTGCCTAGGAAACCACTGTACAAAACTTAAGATTCTAGTATGACAGGGGATAAAGTGCAGTAGAAAAAAATATGGAAAAGGTAGGAACAACCCTTTATCTTTTTCAGTTATCATTATGAACCTGAAGAAAGTTATTTTCATTTGATGCCATCTTCTGCTCACTATATTATATATAATATATCTCAATTTGTAGCTTCAAAAGACACATCAACATCTTTGACTCAACAGGGGCAATACTAGGTAGATATTTTTGAATTGCTGAAAGAGAAAATCTTTGAGTAACCATCATTTTCCTGTGTCAGCTTGTTTAATTGATTGAAGAAAAAAGACGTCACAGTAACAGTCTTCAAAGCAAAAAGATAACTGTAATGAACTTGAAAAAATATTAAAAAAAAGAAAACCATGAAATCTTTACTCAATCTCATCATTTTTCCTAAACCTTTAATGTCCAAGGTAATTGTACTAAAAATCTGTGGTATTGCCTAATTTATCATTGATTTGCAAGCCCATTTGCCTGTGTATTATTTTATTAGCACAGGTATTCTATGAGCTCACAGATGTGTGACATTGAAATGAATATTAGCTTTTTGGGAAGTCAATCTCAGAATTATCACTCAGTTTATGAAGTTGTAGCTGTGTCCTTCAGGTATGCCTCACATTTTGAAAAACAATTCTTAAGGGTGAAATGGCTTGAGTATTTCTTTCAAGCTACTGCTGCTCCAGAAGCCTTGACTTTTTGCCAGAATGTTCAGACAGGTTCCTCTAGGCATCATAAAAGAAGACAGACTGAGGATAATGGCAGACACCAACTGTACTGGATGACAAGACTTATGTGTCAGAAGCCTGTAGCCTTGGAAATTTAGCTTGAAGGAGGTGGAGGAAAGAGGCTTTCCAGTGGAGAACAATGTTCTATTCAGCTGTTTCCAGACAGCATGCTGCTTTAAACCTAAAAGATAGGAATATGAAACTTGAATTATTCAGATCCAAAACCATTGCATCTGTTAGAAGGAGAAAAGCAGAATATTGCTCTCCGTGTTAAGGATAGGTTACATCACAGTGCATTTTAATAGAAACCACACTCTAACTTCTCCCTTGATCTCTGTGTATATATATGAGATGTAGGTTTCTACAATTAGAAGGATGATGAGGTCACAGATTGGGATGCATTGTCAGAGAACTACAAGATATTTTTCAGATCTCTCTTATGGTTTATGCCAGGGCTAATCGTGTCATGCAACTCTATCTTTATTTACAAACTTTACTGAAATATAGGATGACTAACCAGAAAATGTGGGAGCTATTGATCCTTTTTTTACACATTCTGGTAGTTTGAATTAGAAGGGCTCATGTTTTCATTCATGGTCTCCAGTTAACAGAACTGTTTGGGAAGGAATAGGAGATGTGATCTTACTGAAGGAGGTGTGTCACTGAGGGTATGACATTCAGATTTCAAAAGCCCAAGCCTTTTCCAGTTATGTTGCCTAGTGCTTATGGATTAAAGGATAATTTTTCAGTTACTACAGCAGTTTCTGCAAAAGTTTCATTTCTGTCTACTGCTCTTGCACTTCTCTATGAATGATGGTCACGGACTCTAACATCTGGAACCATGAGTCCCATTCTCCTTTAAGCAAAATAATTTCCATTTCAATGAAAATTTGAAAACTCTTTCTACTAAAAATGCATGTTTAATGGCATCCCACTCTAAATAAATAGAATCTGTGTTTCAAATTATAATATTTTAACAACTTAATAAATAGAAAGAGTTTTGGACAAATCAACTAACCTAAATATAGGAAAAAATAGGTAAGACCACAGACATATGAAAATATAAATTTTTCATATGCAAAAATACAATTCTTGTAATTACCAAAACAAGGAATTCAAAAGTATGTTCCAATTGAGGTTCAGTCAGACTTTCAAGATGACGATATTAGCCTAAATAAATAGAAGCAGTTATTAAATTC
This sequence comes from Rattus rattus, assembly GCF_011064425.1. Classification (NCBI taxonomy): domain Eukaryota; kingdom Metazoa; phylum Chordata; class Mammalia; order Rodentia; family Muridae; genus Rattus; species Rattus rattus. The sequence goes on along the minus strand of NC_046163.1, from coordinate 81,609,113 downwards.
TCCCAACCAAAGAGTCCAGGACCAGATGGATTTTGTACAGAATTCTATCCAACGTTCATAGAAAACCTCATACCAATACTATCCAAACTATTCAACAAAATAGAAACAGATGGAGCCTACCAAATTCCTTCAATGAAGCCACAATTACGCTTGTGCCTAAACCACACAAAGACTCAACAAAGTTAAGAACTTCAGACAAATTTCACTTATGAATATCAATGCAAAAATATTCAATAAAATTCTGACAAACCAAAGTCAAGAACACATCACAATAATCATCCATCATGATCAAGTAGACTTCATCCCAGCGATGCAGGGATGGTTCAATATACAGAAATCCATCAACATAATCCACTTTATAAGCAAATTCAAAGAAAAAAAAACACATGATCATTTCATTAGATGCCGAGAAAGAATTTGACAAAATTCAACACCCCTTCATGATAAAAGTCCTGGAAAGAACAGGAATTCAAGGTCCATACCTCAACATAGTAAAAGCAATATACAGCAAACCAGTATGTAACAAACTAAATTGAGAGAAACAGTTAGCTATCTCACTAAAATCAGGCACTAAACAAGGCTGCCCACTTTCTCCCTACTTATTCAACATAGTACTGGGAGTTCTAGTCAGAGCAATCAGACAACAAAAGTAGGTCAAAGGGATACAAATTGGAAAGGAAGAAGTCAAAATATAACTGTTTTCAGATGATATGATAATATACTTAATTGACCCAAAAGTTCAACCAGAAAACTACTAAGCCTGATAAACAACTTCAGCAAAGTGGCTGGGTATAAAATTAACTCATACAAATCGGTAGCCTATCTCTACAAAAAGGATAAACAGTCTGAGAAAGAATTTAGAGAAATGACACCCTTCACAATAGTCCCAAATAACATATGTCAGTATTACTTTAACCAAGCAAGTGAAAGATGTATATGACAAAAACTATCTGAAGCAAAAAATTGAAGATCTCAGAAGATGGAAAGACCTCCCATGCTCGTGGATTGGCAGGATTAATATAGTAAAAGTAGCCATGTTGCCAAGAGCAATCTACAGATTCAGTGCAATCATCATTTAAGTTCCAACTGAATTCTTCATAGAGTTAAAAAGAGCAATTTGCAAAATCATTTGTAATAACAAAAAACAAACAAACAGGATAGTGAAAACTATCCTCAACAAGAAAAGAACTGCTTGGGTAATCACCATCCCTGACCTCAAGCAGTATTACAGAGCAATAGTGATAAAAACTATATGATATTGGTACAGAGACAGGCAGGTAGATCAGTGGAATAGGATTGAAGACCCAGAAATGAACTCACACATCTATGGTCACTTGATCTTTGACAAAGGAGCTAAAACGATCCAGTGGGAAAATATAACATTTCCAACAAATTGTGCCCGTTCAATTGGAGGTCAGATGAAGAAGATTGCAAATTTATCCATATTTAACACCCTTTACAAAGCTTAAGTCCAAGTGGATCAAGGATCTCCACATCAAACAGGATACACTGAAATTAATAGAATGTCTTTTTCTAAAACACAGACGCATATACACACAGCACACTGACATACTTGCCACCTTTTAACCTGAAACTGAGGTTGCAGAAAGGATGAATTCTTCGTGACATAGTTCTTATATACGCTCTAAAATTACTTGTTCTCATAGCTTTTTATTCATAATTTTTCTCTTAAAATTCCATTTTGCTATGCATGTTGGCATTCTCCTTTAATACCACCATTGAAAGGTTAAAGGCATGCAGATCTCTAGTTTGAGACTATCCATGACTACATAGAAAGTCACTGAATGGTCACATTTATACATATATACATATATATATATATATATACATATATGCACATGTGTGTGTGTTCTATCATATTCAATCCCATTGTTTACATTTAAGGTGTGTCTGTTTTATGCACATATTCATGTGAGAATCAGAATGTACATTTTTATGGCAGCTAAAATTTCATACTAATTTATTTCTTTTGCTCTCCTATATTATATATTTATTTTAGACCATTTCTTGTTTAGATCACTAATGTGTTTGTTTTATTTATATATATATTATATATATATAGCACTTTATAGTATATGATTAAATTTACCTATCTTGTCATCACATACATGCCATTTAAATTCAGTTCATCATAACCCTTAAGATTTTTCTGCTTCTTTCATTTGTTCCTATAAACAACAACACTCTAATAATACTGGGAGTACATAACTATACATATGAGTATTCTTTATGTGAATTAACATACTGTAACTCTAGCCTTAATCCTACTTCTCTGCTGGTAAGTTTTTTTTCTTTTCATTTTGATTGATAATCTCAGGTAGCCTAAATGCTGGCCTTGAACTCACAATGTGATTAAACATTATCACGGTTTCCCAATTTCTATTTTTACTTTCCAAGAACTTAGATTATAGATGCAACAGGAGTCGCCATTTACCCAGTGATGGAACCCAAGACTTCATCTGGGTTGTGCAAGTTGAGCTCCATTCCAGTCTTCTATAAAAAGAAAGTTCCACATGCTTAGATAAGCCTGCCCTTACTGCTGCCCTTGCTATTACTTGGCACCCAATACTTCTCTCATCACACAAACATGATTAAAGGCCTGGCTGAAGACTTAGGATTGTTCATAAATGATTAAAATAACTACCAATTCCCAGGAAATTGGTTTCCAAAACAATGTAAGTATAATTGCTATTGGTGTTTTTCTTCCTTGGAAACTAAGATGCAAGGCTAGCCAAAAAGATCTACATACAGAAATATCCTGAAAACAATGTAAGAGAATGAAAATGGAGAAGGTACAAAAAATATAGAAAGGTGGGGAAGCAAATGAAGAAAGACCCTCATGTTACATAACATTTATACATACTCTTGTATTAGTTTCTCTTCTATTGCTGTGCTGAAACACTCTAACCAAAGTAACTTATGGAAGACAAAGTATAATTTGGATTATAGTTCCAGTGGGTTGTTCATCATTTTGGAAAAGGCATACCAGCGGGAGCATGAGGCTAGCTGACACAGTACATTAGCACTGTAGAAGCTTGGAGCAAATGTACCATCCATCCTATAAAAGCCTCACAGATAAGTATTCCCTCTAGCAAGGCTCCATCTCCCAAAGCTTCCAGAATTATCCTGAGCAGCAGAACCACGTATAACATGTATGCTTCTGAGGATGTTTGACATTCGAATCCAATTATTTAACATTTTTTTGTTCAAGTCTTCTTTTAATTTTTTTAAAGATTATATATATGCATGCTATTGCTGACCCACCAGAAGAAGGCGGAGGATACAATTCCAGATGGTTGTGACCCATTATGTGGTTGTGGGAATTGAACTCATGACTTCTAGAAAAGTAGCAATTCTCTCAATCTTTAAGTTATTTCTCCAGTCGTTTTACTTTCAGATAAGCCTTGTGAGAGATGTAATCTACTATGTATCATATAGGAAGTTCCAGGACACAGGAATAGGGAAGAATCTTTACTCTTCTTTCTCTCACAGTCAGTGTCACAGATAGAAAATGCCCAGAGATCCCCAGTGGACTTGGCTGCTGTCTTGTGGACAGGAGATGGATGGTGAAGCTAGGTCTGATCACTTTCTGGGAAAGACTTCAGATTCTATTAAGTCATCTCCTTTCATTTTAATTTCTAATTTGAAATTAGTTTTGGTCCTGTTGCTTTTGTATTTCCTCACATGTTTTACTGTTAAATGTAAGAAGTAAGTACCTCAAGGAGCTTGTATATATGCATTTAACCCCAAGACGGGGAAAGATGAGACAAGATAATCTCTGGAGCTTGATGGAAACCCATTCTAGATTAATACATGAGTGTCAGGTTCAGAGACTCTATCACTAAAACTTAAAAATTCAAAATAAATTGAATAGATAATATCTAACCAGGCTCAGTAGGAAAATGCAATTGCTGCCACGCCTGATGACCTGTATCTAGTCCCTGAGGGCTGCACAGTGTAAGGCAAGCACTAAGTCTCTCAGTTGTTTACCCACTCCCACATTTGATCCTTAGCAGGAGTATATCTGCCCCACACTGACTAACTCTCTAAATATTAAATAAATGTGTTAAATATAAAGATATGAAGAGAGTAATTGAAAAGCATCCATTATGATGCTCTGATCGCTATATGAATATGTACAGGCATGCATGAAGACTCATGTGCACACATGAATATGCACATGCAAAAGACACATGCTAATATGTATTAAATGAAAACAAGTGACATTAAACATGACAGGTCATCCTTTAATATTGGTATCATACCAGGAACTTCCATCCCTTCTCCTTTAGTGTTATTTCAGTGCTGGAGTTTGAATTGAGGGCCTCATGCAGATTGGCTGAGTACCCAACCACTCAGCCTTTGCCCAGATAATGCTGGCTTGGAGCTTTCTCTGTGACAGGGTTGCTGGTGATCTTCCTGCTCTCCCATATCAAGCTGGAGACACAGCACGGTGCTAAGCCACCAAGCCTGGATTCATTGTTTTTATCAGTATTTACAAAAGCAACTGATAACCTAGTTTTTGTTTCTTTGTTTGTTTTATCGACATTTCTGCTAGAATGTTGACAGCATGGCTTAATTAGACTTTCACTTCTAGTCAAGGTGGCTAATTAGATATTTTGGAGACTGCCTAAATTACTACAGTCATCAATAAAATAATAGGAAATTAGCCAGGCTCTCTCAGACATACACAGAGCCTGGGGCAAAAATACAAATGGAGAGCCACATGTCCTAATCTAAATATGTAAAGAGTTACAAATCAAACAAATGATTCATTCAAGGAAATATATTCAACTCACCCAGCATGATCAAATTGCCTTCAAAATCAAATTGCATCATGGCCAGCTCTGTACATTCTGCAAACAGTTCCCTCTTATCTTAAGAAAACAGGAATAGAGAACACTGCAGATATTGATGGTGACATCACACTTTTTAAAAACATGTTATCCCCTTTCCCAGTTTCCCATCCATAAGCCCCCTATCCCCTCCTCCCTCCCCCTGCCTCTTCTCATCACATAAAAATCAAAACAACAAATGCATAAAACAAAGAAAGAATATTGAAAGTGGTAAGGGAAAAAAGTCAAGTACCAGGAAAACCCATCAGAATTACACCAGACTTCTCAACAGAGAGTGTAAAAGTCAGAAAATCTTGGGAAGATGACATACAGACCGTAAGAGAACAAAAATGCCAGCCCAGGCTACTGTATCCATCAGAACTCTCAATTACCATAGAGGAAAACATCAAACTTGTAGGTGAAGAGATTTGCATGTGTTGGGAAGGTCAGGGTGAAAAACAGTAGTGACACAGGTATTATCTTCTCACCTGGCTATGAGCACTGATCCTAAGAAGCAGGATGTAGTCTGTAGATTCACAGATAAATACCATGTCAACAACAGGGGTCTCTGTTTTCTCAGCATATAGAGAACACTGAATAATTTATACCCAGGTCTGTTCTAGAGGAATAAAATGAATACAATTTAACCAATAGGCCAAGGAAATTAGTGCTTATTATACAGTAACATCTATAATATTTATGTTCGACCAATATGCTTGATTCATCCTCTGGGGTCTGAATCAATGCATTATTTATGCTCTGGTTTGCATCTATACCCAAGGGTAAGACCCAATACATATGGAAATCAGTGTAGGGGCCTGGAGGAAAGCTGGAATGCTCAGTTTGTACTATTAAGAACTCATGTGCAGTATCTGTTCCTCTGTGTTTTGCTTTCTGCAATGGCTTTAGCGGGCATTTCCAGTGTTTTGATCTCTTGCAACATGGCAAACTGCCAGGTTATGCTGATGGGGTGATAATATAGTGGAGCTATGGAACTTGTCAATTTTCTTGAAACTAGGATGGAGCTGAAGGAGTAGCTCAGTCAGGAAGGTGTTTATCATTCAAGAATGAGAAATTGACTTCAAAGGTCTTGGGTACTGTGGTACATACTCATAATCTCAGTGTTGGGGCAGCAGAGAGAGGTAGATCCTTGAGGCTCACTTGTCAACTAACCTTGGTGAATTAGGAAGCTCCAGGACAAAAGAGACCATGTCTGTACTAATTCTTTTCTATTGCTGTGCTAAAACACTGTGACCAGAGCAACTTACAGAAGAAAGAGTTTATTTGGTCACAGTTTAGGGATTAAAGTACATGATCACAGAGTGGAGGTTTCAGGCATTTGAAATCAAATCAATGCCTAAATGTATGGATTTCATCAAAAATTGAGATTAGTGGCTACATTTCTAATGACAGAAACTCATCAATTATGATTGAAGTCCAGACATAAAGGATGACCTGTCCCTACTGAAGTTTCAAGTGACTCAGGAGATGAGTGAGGTTGAAAAGCGTTTGCCTTGTAAAAATGAGGATCTGAGTACCATCCTCAGAACATCATTCTAGTTTGCATTCTGTAGCTGTGATAAACACCATGACCCCAGCACACTGAGGAGCAAAGGGTATTAACTTTCATTCTTACAGGTAACTATCAGTCACTGCAAGAAGAAAAATTGAGGAACTTAGGCAGATTCTTCAGAAAAGAACTGTTTACTAGCTTGTTTCCCATGGCTTGATCATTGTGCCCTCTTCATTAGCCCAGGATCATTTGCCCACAGGGAGCACTGCTGCCAGTGGCTTGACCCCTCACATACCAATTACTTTTCAAAAAAAAAAAATATTCCCAAGGGCTTCATATAAGACAGTCTGATGAATATACTTTCTCAATTTAAGGTCATTCTTCCTAGAAGACACAGTTTGTGTCATGTTCACAGTAAATAAAATAAAATAAAATAAAATAATCAAAACTCTGATGTTCAAAGAAAGCCTTGTGTGTTAGTAAGCCGTTAAAACTCAGCGCTGGAGAGACACTTGTATTTACTTGCGAGATGGCCATATACCTGGAGGAGAGACATTGTCTCTAAAACTTCAGTGGGAAGAGCGTTTAGAACAACACTCCAGGTTGATTTCTGATCTTCATGTATGCAAGTGCATGCATTTACATATCCACTCATATCCAAATCAATGTTTTGAGATATTTCATTATATTTTTATTCTTTATTGTTTATCTATGTCTGTGAGTTTATGCATGTTATTACTCACCTGTGGAAGTCAGCTTGCAAGATTCCATGGTTTCCTTTCACTATTTGCATCCATAGTGACCAGCACAGACCAGCAGGATTGATGGCGAGTGTTTTAAATACTTAACCAATCTTACCAGCCTTCTAATAAATATTTCAAAATAAAGAAATTTTGCCAAAAAATTAAGAGTTCCAGTCTTGTTCCTCAGTACCAAAATTTCACCAATTTTGGTAAACCTTCTGATGGCTATGACATATGCATGTGACTCAGTGATACCCAGTTTGGTTACGTTCCAAAGGAAATAAGAAAAAAAGAGATTAGCTCACACCCATTGTTGGAGACTTCCCATCACCAAATTGACTACCTGAGCAAAGTCAGAAGAAAATGGCCATATATTTTGAAAAACTTTAAAAGTGGAAACTTCAGTGCTGGAGAGATAGCTCAGATGTTAAGAACACTGCTGCTTTTCCAGAAGTCCTGAGTTCAATTCCCAGCAACCATATAGTGGCTCACAACCATCTGTAATAGGATCTGATGCCCTCTTCTCTTGTGTCTGGAAGGAGCCACAGTGTTCTCATATAAAAAAAAATAAATCTTAAAAAAAGTAAACACTTCAGAATCCACATTTAAGCTGAGGTAGAGAAATATTTAGTAAAGGACAGAGAAATTCATCATCATGGAAGTAGCATTGTGGATCAGGACAAAGAGTATCTATGAGACAAAAGCAGGGTAATAAGGTCAAAGAAAAAAAAAGAATCAGGTTTTGGAGCTTCAAGCACTTAACATCAAAAAGATATTTCTTTGAAATTCTTCTTGCTGCAGCCTATCTGTGACACCAGAAATTACGTGAGATTCCTGGAGAGATGATATTTGTCAAGGCAAGCTGTGAGCAGAATATTCAGCCTCCTTGGTTTCATCTGAGCCAAAGACCAAAGAAAGAAAAACTGTATAATTCCTCTAGGCAATCAAATGATCAAGGTGAAAAAATTGTCAAAAAGCCCAAGGCTGAAGCAGAGTTAGAAGAAAATGGCTTATCATGTTTTGGATCCAAGTCGACAGCTGTTGTTTTTCTATGATTGAATCACATACTCAGAATTGAGGGGGCTGTAGTGATACCATAGTTGATAAAGTGCATGCCACAAAAAGACAGACTTGAATTTCATTTCCTAACCCCATTGAAACAGTCAAATAAATTACCTAGAAAGAATAAACAAGTATGTATTTAGAGAAAAAGTAACACTTTAAATTTAAAAATATATTAAAGTATCAAAATTATGCTTAGAAAATAGAGCATGAGGAAAAGGATAAATAAAATTCAATCCCATCATGCTAAGAAATAATTAAATTTCTTTTTAAATTATAAGAAAAAATTCTGTGCACAGTTGAGAAGATGCAATGGTTTGGTTAACATGTCCTCCTCTAACATTGTACATGCCAGAAAGAAGAGGGGAGAAAGGCACAAGGGGAAGTCATAATGGAGAAAGAGGAAGTCGAAGAGAGAGAAAAGGGAGATAAGAAAGGGGAGACAGAGGGGAGAAAAAGAGAGAGAGAGAGAGAGAGAGAGAGAGAGAGAGAGAGAGAGAGAGAGAGAGAGAGAGAACAAAGAAGAGCAAAAGGAGAGAGGTAGAAAAAGAAGGGGGAGGAGTCCTAGGAAAACAACGTTCCCAAACAATGGAAATAACCTGGTTGCTGGTTAATGGGGGGTGAGACAAACAAGACAATAGTTACTATCTTGTCTTGCACAGGAGGAGTTGTCCTCACAACAGGGATTTTGTTCTTTACTGTATCCATCATACATTATTTCTGCTACATTACTGGAAGTATAGAGTAAAGAAAACTAACATCCTGTAATCATCCTAGACATCTATAATTAAAATATACTTCTTTTGCTAATCTTTGCTTGTGTGAGTGTATATGCGTATGCATGTCTATGAACACACACATGGATAAGTCATGTAGTGCCTGTGGTGGTCAGAGGACAACTTTCAGTTGTTGGCTTTTCACCTTGAGACAGAGTCTCTTCTGAGTTAGCTGCTGCAGTGTAACTTCAGACTAGATGACTACTGCATTTCTGGATGTTTCTCCTGGCCTGGTCTACTATCTATTCATAGTAGTGCCAAATCCACAGGTATAGGTTACCTCATTTGGCTTGGATTTTATTGCTGCTTTTATTTTATTTTATTTTTGCTGTTGTTTGTTTGTTTAACAAACTAGGAAGCAAACTTGGTTTGCCAAGTCTGTAAGTCATGTGTTTTTATCCTGTCAGTATCTCCTGGTCCTTGCGTGTACAACTTTCTCATCAGTGAATACACATTTCACAGCAAGTTATAATTCCTGTACATTACAATCAGAATTACATTGTTAGTTATTGCTTATAGTTTCATTATGCTGATTCTCAATTGCTTCTCAAATCTATGGGGCATTTCGTATTATTTCAATCTTTTATCTTTTTAGATAACAGTCAGGGAACAAGTGTGAACATTAAGTTCTTTGATACTATGGGTTTTAGAATTAGGTTTCACTGTGGGTGAGCAAGGATCTGCTTTGTTCCTTAGCCTTTTTATTGTCCTATCTTCTCTGCTGATGTGCTACAGAAAAACATAAAGATGTTGATTTTTCTTTTCTCTTCTTTCTCTGTAAATTACTGTTTTATTAAATATTTTAAAGGTTTTAAGAAAGAAATAAAATTGTTTTATTAAGTGAGTCCATAAGAGGCAAGCAATTACATATATGTTTACATGGGCTAATCAGTGTCCTTTAAATGAGTAACCAAGTGGCATCTGCAAAAGCTCAATTACTAAATTACTAAAGCTGATTGGCTCAAACATACAGATAAATCTAGAGAATTGAACTTACTTCTCATACATTTCTCCTTCAGATCTTATAACTAAGAGTTCATTTTTATTTTCTCTACTATGAAGCTCAGTTTTGGAGGAATCCCAGTACCAAGCAAACCTGGGACCTTTTTAAAGAAAAACTTCCATGGCTGTATTGAAAACGTTTACTACAATGGAGTGAACATAATTGATTTGGCTAAAAGACGCAAGCATCAGATCTACTCAGTGGTAAGTCACTGTCTCTGTTACCTGGTGGTTTGTGGACTTTGGGTCAGTCTTGCTTCTGAAACTCTACGCATGTACATCTTCATATTAAGTTTATCTTATGCATTAGGCAAAGCTAGGTATGCAGTTCAGGCAGAAGAGTTCCAGCCTAGCATTCATGAAACTTTTGTTTCCATTCTAGCAGCAACACAAAAACAGGTGTTAGAATTTAATTTTCTGCCTTGACAAGAAATGATTTAGAGTTAGGAAGCCTTTACTCTCGTTCTTAGTATGAGAGAATACATTTTATCATGGATGGAAGAAAAGACATGGCACTAGACATAGGAGGCTGGGTGGTGACATCCCATTACAACTTAGGAGCAGAGTGAACAGAACTTGTGGACAAGTTATAAAAGTTCCAGGGAATATGTCAGTGGTCAACCAACAGTAGAGTCCTGCGGCCTTAAGGTTCTATAGCATAGGATTTCCAGAAGCCAGAGTTATAGGCTCTGCAAGATCTGTCATAACTAATAAAGAGACTGGAAACTGGACTTGGATTCTCTAAAAAAGCCATGTACACTTAAGCACTGAGCCATTTATCCAGCCTATGTTTGGGTATTTTTATATCTAGTGTTTTCATATCTTCTTTCTGAACTACACCATGTTTTTATTATAGCTTTTCAAGCTACTTTAGTTTATATGTTGTTCAAACTAAATAATTTGAATTCTTAAAGATTCAACCTATTATTTTGAATTGGTGGTATATTCACCAATGTGAACTTGTTCTCTTCTGTTCTTCTCATTGTTATTACATGCAGGTATTATTTTTTGAAGTTTAATGCATTTCTCTTTCTCAGTTTCTCTGTCTCTCTCTGTGTCTCTTTTTCTCTGTCTTTCCATCTCTCTGTCTCTGTCTCTGTCTCTGTCTCTGTCTCTCTCCCTCTCTCTCTGTCTCTCTCCCTCCCCCCTCTCTTCCCCTCTGTGTGTGTGTTTGTGTGTGTGTGTGTGTGTGTGTGTGTACCGTGTCAATGTATATTCAAGGGCATCTACTATTGTGTACACACTGAGACCAGAGAAGGATGTTGTATGTTCTACTCTGTTGAGTCATTTTACCTTGAGACATGTTTTCTCACTGAACATATACTCCTGTCTCCATGCCAAGCAATGCTTGGGTTAAAGCCACAGAGCCACACCCAGACTTTTATATGGATGTTAGAGATTCAACTCACTATATTTTGGGGCTTTGAAAACATTTATTTGATTTTGTTTTATTTTCATTTTCTTATTAAGACCTTATATGTGTTACTAATAACTTCTGACTTTTTATTCATCTATTATATTTTATATTTTAAGATAATTTCCATTGTAAAATCTGCTTTAAAATTTGCAAGATGATTCTAATATCTCCATGAAGACTACCATCAATAGTCTCTTTTGAATTCAATTAAAAGTTATATAACTGGTGATACATTTTAGGAAAAACTGTTTAAGTCATTATGTTATATAAATCATATTTAAAGCTTCCATTTAAAATGCATTCCTTTGACTCAGGCTAAATGGATCATGCAGATATTTAGCCACAATAATCCTATATATGGGATATAAATTCAGATTTTCCCAGCTTTTGCGAAACCTGGGAGGTGAAATTCTACTTGTTATTTGCAGACATATAGAATCCCAACATCCTCTTAGGTTTTTGCTCATAGCTATCTGGCTATGGTGTGTATGAAAAACTCATTGCTGTCCCCTCTGTGACGTCCCAGTCTTTTCCAGGGTAGGCTCTGGGCTGTTGTCTTACTTAGGGTTTTACTGCTAGGGATAGACACCGTGACCAAGGCAACTTCTATAAGGACAACATTTAGTTGAGGTTAGCTTACAGGTTCAGAGGTTCAGTCCATTATCAAAGCAGGAGAATAGCAACATTTTACATCTTTATCAGAAAGCCTCTAAGAGAAGACTGGCTTTCAGACAGCTGAGATGAGGGTCTGAAAGCCCAAACCCACAGTGACATACCTACTCCTTCAAGGTCACACATACTTCAACAAGGCCACACATACTCCGACAAGGTCAAACCTCCTAACTGTGCTATTCCCTGGACCAAGCAACCAACTGGAAAGTGAATCCTTACTTTCCATACAGCTGTATTGACACATCTATGCTGTAAAAAGATAGCTCCGTCATTTCTCCTGAGTGAGCTACATACCTATTCCTTCATCAAGTCTTTATTGATAACAAAAGGTAAAATGTATCAGTGTCCATAAAGGATATAATTCTTTGATTCCTGGGATTATTTTTTTCTGATTCCAGACATATTTTCCCTGTTCTTCCCTGAAAATATGAGAATAAGACCTTGGGATATTTTGACGTAGCCAGGCTAAGTGGAAATAGGTATACAGTTATTCTGTACTATTTATGTTTAATAGGCACTTGGCATAAAGTGTTCTGTGTGATGCTGTGTCCTCTGCTAATCTAAGATTACATGAATGATCATGCCAAAAATGACCAATTTTTTTTTGTAATCTGATAATTCACCTGTCTTGATAAACCACACTATTTAAATTACCTAGAAGGTACCTTTGCTTGATAAACGTAACCTGTAGTAGATATTTTGTATTTAGGATTTCTATGTTACTGTATCACTAAAAATTACTATTTGATTCTAATATAGATATAAAATTGGCATGTTTGAGAAAACACAAAATTAGAAAACTTTTTAAAAGATGTGTACCATGTTCCTGAATCCTTTAAATTGGAGTGTTTGTGATGGTGTTAAGAAGATAGTAGTTACTGACTAGTTCTGGAATACTGGGTAAGAACACCTTCCCATCAGTAAATAACACATAAGACTCATGTAAAAATTTCCACTTACTCATGAAAACTTAGAGTGCCCATCTTATTTGGGTAATCATTGGCTTTTCAATAATATTGGTAATTGTTAAAACAGGGGATGATGGTAATTTAAAGGGAAATGCTCCCCTGACACCACCCAGACTCATTTGTTTGAATTCTTCATCTCTAGTTGGTGAAACTTTGGGGGAAATATTAGGAGATATGGCCTTGTTGGAGCAGATATAACACCAGGGCAGGCTTTAATGTTTCAATAGCCTCATGACTTTCCAGTGTAATCTTTCTGTCTCATGTCTGTGGACAAAAAATGAGAGCTCTTCACTGTTCTTTCATTCTACCCTAATCTCATTCTGGATCTGAGACAGGGAGAGCCTAGCTATGCCTTATGTGGAATTTTCTGCGCAGTCTAATACCATATCCACAAAGGGAAATTCTTTAGCCACAGTTCTAGAAATTATATTTTGTTAGAGGTTGAAAAGAAAGAACAGATGCTTTTAAAAAAGCTAACAAAATTATCCATTCAGAAAAAGCATTATGTGAATGGTTGTCACTCTGTGGACAGCCAGCATCAGGACTGAGGTGGGAGAATATTAGATATAAAGCCTCATAACATATATAGAATGGGGATGGGGCACTATTAATGAGAGCCTTATTTTCAATCATGAAGCAGGTAGGCACCTTGTGAGATTAGGATAGAAGGAAAGAGTCTTTTAGTCACCTGAGAAAAGTCCAGGGTCTCTCATAGGCTTTCACAGAACTGTGTGTGTGTGTGAGAGAGAGAGGTGGATGGGTGGGTATGTCTGTGTGCTTCTGATTAAGTAATATGATCCAATGACCTACCCTGAATGCCTGAAATTAAGGCAGGAAGATACTGATATCATAGATTATTGTTGCTTTGGTCTGGGCAGCTGGGTGAGGAGGAGGCTGGACTTCCTTTTTAAAATTATCTTTTTTTTTTTCCCGGAGCTGGGGACCAAACCCAGGGCCTTGCGCTTGCTAGGCAAGTGCTCTACCACTGAGCTAAATCCCCAACCCTGTCATGGCACGCTCCATTCAGTTCTTGTCCCAAGGGATAAGTTGCAGGTGTAGAGAAATGGGCTGACTTCTGGAAATGGCAAATAGGCAGCTAGAGGGTTATGGCTTTTCATATTTAATGATAAGATATGTTAAATTCAGTAACTACATAAGTAGAATAACTGGAAGTGAGATACAATTGAGTGAGGAAAGACAATGTGGGCTTCCGGGTATCAAAAACCTCAGTATTACTCTCTTTATGAGTGAATCCTGAATTAAAATGTTAAGGAATGTTTGGCAATATTTATTCTACCTACATTTACCAAATTGCTTGAAACTTTTCTAGTTCATGTCCATCCTCAGGGATTAATGCAGTATAGTTATTATGAGGCACCAAGAACAAGTTAACACTAATGCACTTGGAAAAAAATTTTAATCTCAGAAAATGGTTTTACTGTGTAGGTAGAAAAACCTTAGCTTTTTTCTTTGTAATATACAGTAGTGAATACATATTTTTCTTCCAAACTTTTATATTATATATATAATATATTTTATATTTTATTATATTTATATATATATATGGTTTATTTCTTTGGCATTCCTTCTAAGATGTATTGGTTCACATTATTAAATACCAAAACACAGATCCTTTCATTTCTGTAATCAGGCTTAAAATTTCCCCCAAAGATAGTACATCTGCTTCAAAAGTAATTTTCTGTTTTGTTTACTACTTATTTTCTTTTTTCTTTTTTTTTCTTTCTTTTTCTTTTTTTTATTAACTCAGTATTTCTTATTTACATTTCGAGTGTTATTCCCTTTCCGGTTTTCCGGGCAATCATCCCAATCCCTCCCCCTCCCCCTTCTTTATGGGTGTTCCTCCCCCATCCTCCCCCATTGCCTCCCCAACAATAATTCTCCTGCCTTTAGAAGTTCGGGGTTCATCATGAGATTTACAGAGAGAGTTAATTGATGTCAGTAAATTATAAATTGTGATTCAATACTCATGGAAATCCAGGCCTCCCACTGCCTCAGAGGGGACAAGCCTTTCTTGTAAAGTCCATTCAAGCAGCTTTCCCCTTGCAATCCATCATTTCTCTCTTATGGGACTTGCCCATTCTCTGGAGATTAAACAGATGTTTCATGAATATAATTTAATTTAGTCTTCATAGCTTGATATGACTAGAGGATGACCTTGCACACTTCAGAATAGAGTAGAAAGCTTAAGGTAGACATAAAAAGTACCTAGCTATTCTTCCCAAAATCTACTATCTGGTGCTAATACAGCACCATATAATAAATAATTAGAAAGTAAATGGCCCATTGAAGTTTGTGTGTAGTAGCTTTAATATGGACTATTATGCACATAATATAGAAGGAAAGTTTCCTGATAGAATCCTGAGCATGATTAATTTAAAGCCCTGTACTGTATAAAGAAGGATGTTTTTTTTCTTTCGACCTTTCTTTTATGGGTGTAAGTTTACTATTATTTGACACAGGGCAGTAACAGGATTACTTGATCAATGGCTAAAATCCCACTCTCTTCATGTTGGTCATCATATGATTTTTTTAAGGAACATATGAGCTCAGCTCTGAAAACATTGTTAAGTCAATTTTCAAACACTGGGACCTCAGACTTATCTCCCAAAATCATATAAAACAAAATAGTTATAAATGGTGACATGAGCCTGTAACCCCAGTGCAATCCCCAGCACTCACTGACCAGTGTGTCTAGACTGGGACTGGTTGACGAGTTTTAGGAGATTAAGTGATAGTCTCTCTCTCTCTCTCTCTCTCTCTCTCTCTCTCTCTCTCTCTCTCTCTCTCTCTCTCTCTCCCTCTCTCTCTCTGACACACACACACACACTAAAAATGAACAGTACCTGAGAGCAACAGTCAAATTTGTGTTCTGGCCTCCACATGTGTATACTTGCATTATTATGCAAACACATGCACAACAGGAAATGCTTGTGTTACTTTACTTGGTCTTCCATCAAAGAGAACAAAAAGACAAATAGATAAAGCAGGTCTGCCGGTTTGAAAATTGTTATGAAGTTCTTAATGAAGTCAAGTCACTTGAATATGGCTGTTACCAAGTAGCTAAAGTCAAGGCATTGAATAAATAGAGGCCAACATGAAGCATATAACAGGACCATCTCATCTTTGTGGCTAACACCACAGAAGAATCATGACAGAAGGTACCTTCATATATATTTTAGATGAGACCTTTTGCTCTTGTCAATTAGAGTTTCCATAAATACCTCTTCTGATACTCTTGTAGGGTGTGTGAGTAGGGTCCATGAATTGCTCACTTGTGCAGCAACTAACCTGTTAGTTGTACAGTGTACTAACATACTGTATTATACAGTGCAGGAATAAAGTCACATATAGTTTCCATGCCTTTGACTACATCTGAATTGTAGTTTTCCCTGTATGAATTACAAGGTGATTTTGTATATCCATGTTATTACAATTTTATCTATTGCTTTCACTTGGAGAAATTTAACAATCCTTCCAATCTTGACTCAACTGAATGACTGATTCCTTTAAAGTAATAGTTTTTAGAATAGAAACAGAAGATATTTTCTGGTGGAGTTGAATAAACTAGACATATAAATGAGAAGGTGTAAGGAGCCATCTAGGAAAGGCTAAGGCTACCAGATGGACTTCCTGGAGGTGGCTTACCTTTTGCATAAACTTAGATGGGTCAACTCCAGCCGGCAAGATGTCAAGAGATTATGTCTGAAGATTGCTTTTTGCTATTAATATACTTTTCATAATATTTAAATTATTATAACAATTAGCATTAGCCTACCGTATTGGGTAGAATTTCTGCAGATCAATGAAGATGTCCTATCTGGTAGTGATGTTATATAAACAAATAGAAGATTTCTTTACTCCTAATGATGATTCTATAAGAATTTCTAAATTTATATTAGTAATTATTGAACCCTTTATAAAAGGGGCTTCAATTAGAGCCCTCTGTAATATGAAATTGGATTAGGACTCTGCAAACCTTCACGTGTCATGGTCCATTTGCATTAAGAGAAAGCAAACCAGTTTATAATTAAAGAATATATTCCTTTAAGCTGCAATATTATTAAGTAAATGCCATATATAAGGAAACAAAAAATGTATGTGCAAAGATAGAAGATAAAAATATTGACTGGGTTGATCTATACAAAGCTTCAGTACTAATGAGACTTTGGGCAGATGATATGCCCTCTTGACAGAAGCATGCTAATTTAAAATTATAGTTTTCTAACTATAAATGAACCCATGGAGCTAGGGGCAGATAGTGAATATTTAGTTAGAAAACTAGTCTTAATGAGAACACATGTAAACTTCCCCTCATGTGACTTCTTATTCAATTTATAATTTGAATTTAGGTTTGAATGTTTTGTGAAGTTTTGAAGAAAAAAGAGATGATTAGAATACCACATGACCATGTGTACAGGGAAAGTACGAAAACTAAGAACAGTGACAGGAAATGATAGATGCAGAAAGAGAATAGAGAAAAATGCAGGAGAAGAGAAGAGAAGCAGAGTAGAGGCAAAATGAAGCAGAAGAGACAGCAGAATATAACAGAGTGTAAGAGAGAAATTAGGAGAGACAAAAAGGAGCTGCAGGAAGAGCAAGCATGCTTCTAAACGTGAGACAGGTTCTTTCTTAACAGTGATTTTCTTCTGATTGACAAGGACTTGGCCTTTTTACTAAGAGAAATAAAAGGTAGCCCGTTTTTCTTTCTCTGAGCAAGAAAGTGTGGAGTTTATTTTTCATACACAGTGAGTGGATTCTTTCTGTACTAGTGCTTGGGCTTTTGCTCAATATCCATATTTAAGTATAGGAGTGTGTGTGTGTGTGTGTGTGTGTGTGTGTGTGTGTGTGTGTAAGAATGTAACTTAATGAGATAGACTGTTGGGCCCAACGAAAAGGTGAATGTGTTAACCTGTAAATGAAATTGTGAATGAAAATAGGAATGTGTGCATGAAGATATTGGTATCTGTGCTTATTTGCTTTTGTACAAGTTTTTTATACTTTGAAGAGTGACTTTCTTTTCCTTGTTCAAATAAATAATTAATTGCTCCAAGCCTTCCTTTTGCCAGGCGACTGGAAAGGGAGGCTTCTGGGCAGTAGAGAAAGAAGCCTCAGTTGGATATCCTATACTGAATTACCATTACTATACAGTACGTGATAATTGTCAGAGAATTTAAAAGGAAGTTTAGAAAGTAAGCAAGAATTAAGTTTTCTAGTGCTTACCAAGTACTGAGAAATGTAAAGTAAGAGTTAAATTTGCCAGTGCTTGGGGTTGGGGATTTAGCTCAGTGGTAGAGCGCTTGCCTAGGAAGAGCAAGGCCCTGGGTTCGGTCCCCAGCTCCGAAAAAAAGAACCAAAAAAAAAATTTGCCAGTGCTTAATAAAGCACAGGTATATAAAGTAAATAATAGAAAGATAGACAGTTAAGTTTCCTCAGTGCTTAATGAAGCACAGAACAGTAAGAAAGTGTTAAGTAATAAAATAAAACTTAGATGAAAAGACAAAGTCAGTGGTTTTTCAGCCACAAAATAAACAAGAAAGTGTTTAGATTTGCAAATGCAATCAACTTCTATTATCTGATACACTTAGAGAGTTAAAAGGCCAGAGATCCTGAATCTTTTTACCTGTAACTATGTGACATCTGTGTCTCACTTCAGCACCTGGTTACCCAGACTGGGTATGCTCTCAATAAGCAGAAAATGGGCATTTGGTAAGTTTGCCATTATTTGTCTGTACCTATGTTGGTCTGAAACTTAATAATGTGTAGTTATTTCTAGCAACTCTGTAGTCAAGGAAGACTGTCACTAAGAGATACATCTTCAAATTCACAGAAGGTTGTAGGAATTCATGCATGAATGCATATCTGAGTACACACACACACACACACACACACACACACACACACACACACACACACAACAGTAACCATCACCTTATCTTCCTATGACAGACGCTCACCAAAGTCAATAACTCCCTCTGTCTAGTGAAGCCTTTATTCTCTTCAGCTTGTCCCAAGGATCATGTTTCATATATATGAGTGTGTTCTGTGATAAAAGATAGTTTCTCCTGATGATGGCTGTCTTCCTCTGCCATTTGACCAGTCTGACATTCACATCATCTGATTCTCTGCTGAGTGCTTCTCAGACCTTGGGGGAAAAATCATTTCTAACTTGATTGTTTCCTGAGCTTCACTTCCTTCCTTTCATTTGGAAATTAATATGAAATAGTTCAAGGTCAGATGAAGAGTAATGCAGCTGAAAGTTAAATAATTATAAAATAAGTGGGGTGGCCATTATCATAGTTCATTTGGCCAGCTGGAATGAAATGCCATGAAGCAGGTGGTCTATAAATGACCACAATTTTTTTCTTACTGTTCTGCATACTGGAATCTGGGTTCACATAATGCAGCATTTGGAATACTAAGATGACCAGCTTCTGGGATGATGATATTCTACTTTTAAGTCTTCATAGAGTAGACAACCTAATCAGGACCTAGGTGCCCCCTAGAAAAGTCTCCTCTTAATATCATTACTAGTGTTTCAAGAGTTTTTTGGTTGGAGTCTGAACCCTCATAGTCTTAATAATGTTAAGACATCTATTCTCAATAAGCCAATAAAGTTAAACAGATTAAAACAAACAATAGAAAAAAAACTGAGCAAGATGATTTATTCAATGTGGCCATATTAGGAAAACCAAAGAAGACAAGGGGTTTATAGTATAAAGGGCCTGAAGCGTGCATAAGTAAGTAGTCTTGATCAATGTGTGGTCCTACCCATTACTGACCCATCATCATCCCTGTTCCAGCATCCCACACACAGGGTCTGGTAATTTGTCAATGCTCTAAGAGATCCCTTCTTAGGAGACTGGTTTCTCCTCTGACAATGTCCACATATCACTGTTTTTCTTATTGTAGCATGAGAATTCTAGGAAGTTCTAATTTTTTAAGAACCATTTTAAATAGTCTGATGATGAAATTGAGAAAACAGAGTCTAAAGTCATGTTTTCTAGGCTAAATTTTACTTAAAATATGTTCAATAACATTTTAATTAAAAGCTTAAATCTTTTTAAATATTACTTAAACATTACATTAGTTCATCTTCATTTCATTAAGGATCAATTACCTGACATTCAAGACGTTTTGGTTTATACTATCAAAAGAAAAATTAAAACAACTACCATGTTTTAAAATAATTTTATGAAATTTAAATAGTTGACTGAAAATTAAAATTATTAGGTCACAGATTTTTGTTATTGTTTTGTCTTAATATTTTGAAACAAAATCTTGCTATGTACCTGAAAGTGGCCTGAATTCTCCTGCCTCAGTTTCCTAAGGCTGGCATCAGACAAGCATGCCTTAAATTTTTATTAAACATGAATAGTTTAATATCTGCATTAAGTTCCATGCTCATCCCATAAGTATAGGAAAGCCTGTGCAGCTGCCATAGTTTCATGGAGAGTAGGAGGCAAGGATAACAAGAGTTCAAAGAGCCTTGACTACAGAGTGAGCCACCTGATTACCATTGAAAGTAAAGAAACTAGGGAGATAGAAGGAGGAAAAGAAACAGAGAAAGTGATAAAGAGGAAAGAAAGTTAGGAACATCAAGAGATAGAGATAGGAATCAGCTAAGTTTTTGATAAGTTTTCTCCTAAAGAGCTGAGCACCTTGCTCTTTGGTTCCTCCACTTGCAGTAGTAGCAGATATAGTCATTTCCTTTGGTGACATGCATCCCAGAGAGGTAACTTAGACAGGAAGAGCGACATGTTGTGATGTCACTACAAAAGAGGCAGGGAACAGAGAGAGAGGAGACTGATGGATCTGGGAGCAGATTGTTGCCTCTATCCCTGACACATCGGTGTGAGGCAGTCTGAAAGAAGCCATTTCCATCCACACTTTGTATGAAAGGATAGACAGGGATAGGAAATGCCAATGATGTGCAGTTGGAGACTGATGTTCAAAGCATTGTTCTCTTCTGGAAAGCATGAAACCAATAGCTTTTAATACTTTTTATTACACTTTTTTTTTGTCTGACACCCTGAGTGACTTTCACATACAAGTGAGGGAATAAGGAGACATTCTCCAATACATGCACACAAGGCTGGAGAGATCTACAAATAACAGTGCTCAGATGGGTGTTAAAGATCAATGAGGCACTTCAGAAATGGCCCCTCATTGTTAGCTACTTATTAAAAATAATGTCTTGTGGGCAGTTATTATGAGGGAAAAGAATGGAGTAGAACCTTTGACTCTGACAAGATTAAGTAAGGTGGTAGCAAAAAATAGGGTGTCTAGCCCTCCTCATTCCCCTCCTATACATCCATCTTTTGTCACATAGTTGTCAGGCTCTTCCCGGTGACTGAAGGTGAGGGCTGAGAATCCTGTCTGATAAATAAATCCTTCTCAAGAAACTCATCTCACCCTTTCCCATAGATCTGGTATTCCCCCAACGTAAGTGGAAATTTCTGGCCTAACCTTTGAAGAACTAATGTCTCCAAGACAATTCCAGGAAGAGAGAAAGGTCTTTTCAGTGGAGTTATAGCATATACAAAATTCAAAACAGAAGCAGAAGCAAGCTCTTTTTCTTTTTTTTTTCTTTTTTTTTTTTTTTTTCGGAGCTGGGTACCTAACTCCAGGGCCTTATGGCGCTGGGCTAGGCAAGCGCCTACCGCTGAGCTAAATCCCCAACCCCAGAAGCAAGATTTTAGAGCTGGTGAAATGGCTTGTGGGTAGAAGGACTTGCAGCAAAGGTTGATATTCTTGGGACCAACATAATGGAATAGGAGAACTGATACCCACACGTTTACTCTGACCTCCACATGTGTGCTCTCCATGGCAAGTAAATAACTGTTTGATGTTGCTGAAAGTCCTATAAAGTCACTGGAAAATATCCAAAATGACCTTTAGGATATAGGAGAGTATATATTGTGGCTGCTGTAGACCTTGCTGCCTGATCTTCAGATTCAACTTCAGACCTCCCCAGAACAGGTGGTTACATGCAAGCATGTAGAACCCAAGTGAAAAGATACTTTGCTTTCTTCGGAATCTGACTCCAGGAGACAGAAAGCAGCTGGGGTCAGGAGAGATTTCAGTTTGCAAATTACTGAACGTGTAAGCCTGTGGACCAATGTTTGATCCCCGAAGATTCAAAGGCTGGATGAGTTATGCTTCTATAACCTCAGTATACCCACAATGATATGGAAGGCTAAAAATGGAATCATCTAGAAGCTTGTAGACCAGCTAACCTGGACTCACATATATGGTCTATGTTAAGTACTCAGTCAAAAGCTGGGACACACGTCATAAATATAGGAAAGTATGAGGCCTGGGAGGGGTGTGAGGCATGTAAGCAGAAGAGAATGACCAGAATATGTTGTATATGTGTATAAAGTCACAAAATTATTAATAGAAATTGAATTTAAAACCTAAAATCTTGGGTATCTAACAGACAGAAATATGAAGAGAAAGGAAGGAGGCATGCATATATTCATGTTGACTTACATTCCTCTTCATACAGCATGTGAATCCTGGATAGTTCTGTCAATATTTGCTCTAGGACCACAGCACCTCACGATTTCCTATAAGTCAGCTCAAAGAAATACAATTAAAAGAATAATAATTTGAGGATGTATGGGCATATTGCAGAGATAGAAGCCAGGAGAGCCACAGGCACCCATGGCTGTTGGGGCCAGCCTATGCTTCCTCCATCAGCGTCCTCGAAACTGGGAGATTTCTGACTCAGACAAAAAAGGTACCCACACTAGAAACATATAGTATACTTAAATGACCCCCAAAAGTTCCACCATAGAATTCCTAAGCCCAATAAACAACTTCAGCAAAATGGCTGGGTATAAAATTAACTCAAACAAATTAGTAGCTTTCCTCTACTCAAAGGATATACAGGCAGAAAGAAATTAGGGAAATGGTATGCATCCCAGTAGTCCCAAATAATATAAAATACCTCCTTGTTACTAACCAAGCAAATGAAAGATCTGAATGACAAGAACTTCAAGACTATGAAGAAAGAAATTGAAGATCTCAGAAGATGGAAAGACCTCCCATGCTCGTGGAGTGGCAGAATTAATATAGAATGGCCATTTTGGCAAGAGCAATCTACAGATTCAATGCAATCCCCATCAAAATTCCAACTCAATTCTTCATAGAGATAGAAAGAGCAATTTCCAAATACATTTGGAATAACAAAAAAACCCAGGATACTGAAAACTATTCTAAATAAAAGAGCTTCTGCGGAACCACAATCCCAGACCTCAAGCAGTATTATAGAGCAATACTGATAAAAACTCTATGATACTGGTACAGAGACAGGCAGGTAGATCAGTGGAATAGAACTGAATACCCAGAAATAAACTCACAGAACTATGGTCACTTGATCTTTGACAAAGGATATAAAACCATCCAATGCAAAAAAAGATTACATGTTCAACAAATGGAGCTGGTTGAAATGGAGGTCAGCATGTAGTAGAATGCAAATTGATCCATTTGTATCACCTTGTACAAAACTTAAGTTCAAGTGGATCAAGGACCTCCACATCAAACCAGATACACTCAAACTAATAGAAGAAAAAGTGGGGAAGAGTCTCGAACACAGGGGCACTGGGGAAAGTTTCCTGAACAAAACTCCAATGGCTTATGCTCTAAGATCAAGAATCAACAAATGGGATCTCATAAAACTACAAAGTTTCTGTAAGGCAAAGGACACTGTTGTTAGGACAAAATGGCAACCAACAGATTGAGAAAAAATCTTTACCAATCCTGCAACTGATAGAGGGCTCATATCCAAAATATACAAAGAACTCATGAAGTTCAATTGCAGGGAGACAAATAACCCTATTAAAAATGAGGTTCAGAACTAAACAAAGAATTCACAGCTAAGGAATGCCGAATGGCTGAGAAGCAACTAAAGAAATGTTCAACATCTTTAGTCATAAGGGAAATGCAAATCAAAACAACCCTGAGATTCCACCTCACACCAGTCAGAATAGCTAAGATCAAAAGCTCTGGTGGCAGCGGAAGCTGGCAAGGATGTGGAGAAAGTGGAACACTCCTCTGTTGTTGTTGGGATTGCAGACTGGTACAACCATTCTGGAAATCAGTCTGGAGGTTTCTCAGAAAATTGGACATTGCACTACCAGAGAACCCAGCTATACCTCTCTTGGGCATATACCCAAAAGATGCTCCAACACATAACAAAGACACATGCTCCACTATGGTAATAGCAGCCTTATTTATAGTAGCCAGAAGCTGGAAAGAACCCAGATGCCCTTAAACATAGGAATGGACAGAAAATGTGGTACATCTACACAATGGAATATTACTCAGCTATCAAAAACAATGATTTTATGAAATTCATAGGCAAGTGGATAGACCTGGAAAATATCATCCTGAGTGAGGTAACCAAATCACAGAAAAAAACACATGGTATGCCCTCATTGATATGTGGATATTAGTCCAAATGCTTGAATTATCCTAGATACAGAACACATGAAACTCAAGACGGATGATCAAAATGTGAATGCTTCACTCCTTCTTTAAAAGGGGAACACAAATACCCTTGGGAGGGAGTAGGGAGGCAAAATTTAAAACAGAGGCTGAAGGAACGCCCATTCAGAGCCTGCCCTACATGTAGCCCATACATATACAGCCACCAGACTAGATAAGATGGATGAAGCAAAGAAGTGCAGGCTGACAGGAACCAGATGTAGATCTCTCCTGAGAGACACAGCCAGAATATGGCAAATAAGTAGGCCAATGCCAGCAGCAAACCACTGAACTGAGAATGGGACCCCCATTGATGGAATCAGAGAAAGGACTGAAAGAGCTTGAAGGGACTTAAGACCCCATATGAACAACAATGCCAATCAACCAGAGCTTCTAGGGACTAAGCCACTACCCAAAGACTATACATGGACTGACCCATGGCTCCAACTGCATAAGCAGCAGAGGATGTCCTTGCTGAGATCCCAATGGAAGGAGAAACCCTTGGTCCCCCCAAGGTTGGACCCCCCAGGTTAGGGGATTTTGGGGGTAGTAAGGGGGGGTGGATGGGGAGTGGAACACTCTTATAGAAGAAGGGAGTGGGATGAGGACAGGGGATTTATGGACAGGAAACTGGGAAAGGGAATAACATTTGAAATGTAAATAAATATCCAATAAAAAAGGAAATAAGGAAGGAAGAAAGGAAGGGAGGGAGGAAGGAAGGAAGGAAGGAAGGAAGGAAGGAAGGAAGGAAGGAAAGTTGGCATACAAATCCTGAGCAGTTCAGTAGGAGTGTTGTAGCCAAGACTTTATGGGAGATCAGTTCCTGGAGCATTTGGCGGTGTGCATTGATCCAGCTCTCCTGCAAGATGCAGGCTCAGAAATTCTGATGGGGGCACTGGGCACACTCGGCTGTGAATGTAGCATCTAGCCTAAGCACCAGGCCCACAGCCTGCAGTGGAGCATTGTGAGGCCCCACCCATTGTGAGGCCCCCATCAATGTTCCTCTGGTGGTGAAGGCTGGAAATGAGCAGGAACACTTGCTGCTGCTGGAACCCCAGGAACTTCTTCAGGGTGTTGTACAACTGACCCAGCTTGCAGACCTACTTTGCTCCATTCCCTGGCTTTCTTCAGAGAACCCCATCAATTCCCATCTGGTTGTCATTGGACTGGATGCATACCTGTGGTCTCACAAGCCCAGTTTTCAGAAGTCATGACAACTAAAGAAGTGAGAAGATGTCCAAACAATGAGCTGGTAGAAGGTGGAGGAGGTCCTGGTGGTGCTTCAGTTCCATTCAAACTTGGATGTGCTACTGGTGACCTCATGGCAGGAGCTAAGTCATTATGTGTCTGCCTTCACCAAGGCCCTCTCCCAGTTCCCTCTAAGCAGTTTCAGGACTCCCAGGCCTTTTTCTCTGGACAGAAGGGCATTGGGCCTCAGGCCAGCAAGTGACCAGAGATGGTTCTGGGCTCAGAGGAGTGTGGTGGCAGCAAATCAGACAGTTCAACTTGGTCAACCCAGTTGTGGCTGATGCTATTTTACTGTTTTCCCCTCATCCAGTCTTTTGCAACAGACTTTCCTGGACATCAGCAGAGCAGGAGTGCCTGACCCTCCTAGCTGACCTCCCTGTGAAGGCCCACAGGGTCAAGCAGCCTCGTAGAGTGGGGCCTGACCTCTCATGAAGAATCTATATCTTCTTCACCACCACCATCCATGACATCCTGCTGAACCTGAGCTCTTGAACACACCTGTGTCATTCTTGGGTTGCCTCCTGCCCATCAGCACAGCAGGACAGGACTGACTAATAGCCCGGAGGAGCAGGGAAGGAAGTTTGGATTCAGCCCATACCTTTTGCAGCCTGGGGTAGAGTTTGTTGCCAATGGTCAAACGGAAGCACCATGAGAGGTCGGGGGAGGGAAAAGGACGCTGAGTTGAACAGCAGAGTGCGGGGTTGTGACCACAAGGGCCCTAGGGTGACAGGGGTTTCAACTTGCCTTTAGCCTGGACACTTGTTGCAGGAAGCTTAGTAGCACGTCTGAGTGCCTAGTTGTACTATGATAGCTGCATGTTGTCTGGAGGCTTAGGATACACTCTCAGTGAGAAATATTCAGAGATCCAAGCCAGGCCATCTTGAACCTGCTGGACAGAGACAGAAGGTAAGGCAGCTTGGGGATTTGTGAGGACTCTTTTAATGATATAACCTATGGTTAAGAGACAAAATCTCTTCACAGGGCACCCATTGACATCTCTGTGACAGGAGAGGATCCTGACAACACTCAAAGCAAGTCAGGAAAAACCCATGACCCTGTGGGTGGAGACAGCCCATCTCTTCCCTGGGACTTGAATGCACTCCCCTTCCTCAGCTAGCCTCTCAGGCTTGAAATCTATTTTCACAAGTGCCTAGCTGCAGCTCCCAAGAAACATGGCAACTGAAAGCACAGACAGAAGTGCTGCTTCCCTACTGGAACAGGCAGTAGAAGGGCCTTCGTACTTCATGACCAACAGAGAAGACTGTCCTGGCCTCAGGTAGATAGGGAAACGCCTAGACCTCAGTTCTTCCCTCTCCTGATACCCTGGAAAGACAAGAAAGAAAGGTACCTGCATTCCCAGGGGAGAAGTAAGCTTCTTTGGCAGTTCTTCCTCTGACAGGGCCTGGTTTCGAGATGCTAGCTTGACAACAATTGCAGCTGTGGCAGGAGAGGAGGCAGGGAACGTCCAGTGGCTGCAGTTCATGCTGGGGACCCAGCCCAGCGTGTTATGCAGCACTTGCTTGAGGCCAGGTGGAAAGGGCAGGTCCTTAAGGGTGTGCCCTGAATCGGGTTGCAATTGGTGCAGGCGGTAGTAGCACAGGTATTGCAGGGATGTGGAGCTGGCACAGCAGCAGATGACTTTCATGCTGCTCTGGGCGGCTGTTGAGCAAACCACCGGGTAGAATCTTCTGTTTTGAATCCGAGTAGCAGTCACTCCTGGAAGGAAGGTTCAACTTGAGTGCCTTGTAGGTTGGCAGCCAGGAATCTCCTCCCATGATGTACCAAGGTGAGCAGCTCAAATAGTCTGAGCATAGAAGAGAGACTCTGGTGTGACCTGGTAACATGAACCTGGATTCAGCCCTGCCCACCTTCCCTCAGGAGCCACACACTTCTCAGTGGAAAGACACTCATCCTCATCTTCCTTACCACAACAGCAGTCCTTGCCTCAGTGTTTTGTTTGTAGACTGTTGCAGAAGGTAGCCTCCTTCTGGCCCTCACAGTCACAGAAGAACTCTCCTGTCACAGGCACAGTGCTAGGGATGGATGGTGACAGAGAAGAGTACTCAGGGTAAGAGTTGGAGTCTCTATGCTGGGTTGACCTGTTTAGGACAACTCTCCCACTGCCAGGTTACCCAACCCCTTCTCAAATCCACCAGGAAGAATCCAGCCACCTGGACTTCTCCAATGCTCAACATAGTCAACTTGAGTGCTAAGACTCCTCACCCAAAAGACAACAATGAGATGGGAGGTGGCCCTGGGGGGATGACTTCTCTCTCACTTGGCTGCTTAATAGATTTCTGAAATTCCATATAACCCTCTGCCCCATATCCACATAGAAGTCTTCCCTGCCATAGGCCACATAATGCTCACCTCCTGACTTCTCTATGTTGTTCATCTCCTAAACTACAGGGTTGATGTTGTCAGCAAGGTCAGCATCTGGCTCCACACAGCCTAAGACCTAAGCCTTGGAATCTGTGTCTCCATTCCCTGCAAGGTCCCAGGAATCAAGAGGAGCAAGCATGCTTAATGAGGTCTAATTACAGCTAATACAGCTGCTTCAAAACTCAGCTGCAACATACTTCTCCAAACATGCCGTCCTTGTTGCATGGGCTTTTGGGCCTCAGAGCCTGGTTGGGAATTTAGACAAAGTTGAGCTTCTCAAGATCCAACTACTGACTGACCAATCAACTCTTTTGCTCTTCAGCTGCTCTTCAGGCCCTTGGATCCCTTCATGGTGCAAGGATTCGGGCTGTCTGCCTGGACCATTCCTCGTGTTTTGAGCTGTCCTGCTATGCCCCATACAGTGGTCCAGGACCCCCCTATAAGCCTGACAACATCACAGATCTAATATCCACCCTGGCGTTAGAACTATTTGCAGCCACATAGCCATAATGCAGGATGCTCAATCCACTTCTTTATAGGGAAACATTTAGCCCCCAAGTGGAGCTTGGAGCACATTCACCCTGTATTCATTCTCTTCACAATACTCAGAGTCTTCATCATCCTGGTCTCTGCTTCTTTTGCAAGATCACCAGCTCCTCAGGGAAGGCAACAAATCATATAGAGATGGAGAACCATCATGGTGGATGTATAATATCATGAGAAATTGAAGAAATGTCCAGCAATAGTCAACTGAGTGGAGACTGAAAACCAACATCAAATTCTGGGTCCTGTGTGCTGGAGTAGGGGATATAATACCACAAGGAGCCAAACAATAATGTTTAGTTAGGCCCTGCAGAAGCCCAACAAACCAGCTACTTTTCCTGGAGGAAAGGCACATACCTCAGAGTAGACCTTGTACCCCAGTGGCAGAAATGGGATCTTTTAGTGCCAAGACAGATCCACTGAATAAGGAACCAATTTGCCTAGGAAAGGAGGAAGGGAGGATGCTGCCCAACCCAGAACTGCCTGCCACATGATTACATGGCAAACTCCTTGCATAATGGAGGACAGGCATGCATGTGTCACTGATGACTGTGAGGCAGGAACATGTGAATAGGCTGCTTTGGGTGTGTCGTCATTAGAAACTGAAGGCTTAGCTGACAAATTGGGATGACTCTCAAGCTTAAGAAGGGAGCCTATGTTTCAGAGAGCTATGACATCAGAGTAGAGGCAATACAGGGCAGAACCAGAATTCCAGCCCTTGTCAACAAGGCAAGTCAACAGCTACCTCTAGGACCCTAGTCAGGCACATTAAGCTGGGTATCTACCCTGTGCCTGCATTCCTGTGCCTCCCTGTGCTCAGTTTGCAACAGAGGAAGAACTATAAATATTAAAAAGAAAAAGCATTTGCTGATAACCCCATTGTGTCACATGGTAGAGAACTGACTCCAGAAAATCCTGATCTCCACATGTTCATCAAAACACAAGTGTGACCTCCACATGTTCATCATAGCACATCTGTGCCCACACACCTTAAACTGCCACAAGTCAAATCCAAATACAAATAACACAACGCAAAACAAAACAAAAAAACCACCAATAGAAATTTAAGCTTTAAAAGTAATTGATTTGGATAATGGAGATGGGCTGGAGAGAAATAACATAAAGCCAAATGGATGAGTATCCATGTGGAGTCCCACTGTCCCTGAAGAGAGGTAAATCCCATACTTAGATACATACATATAGACACATACACACATTATATACACACACACTCACACACACACACATACACAGTAAGAGAGAGAGAGAGAGAGAGAGAGAGAGCGACAGAGACAGAGACAGAGAGAGAGACAGAGAGAGAGAGAGACAGAGAGCTTGAAAAGTAAAAGAACACTTGAGTCAACTCAGAAGTACACCTGGGATCAGCAACTAGCATTAATGAGCTAATGCTAGTCTCCACATTTCAAAAGTTATCTCCTTTCCCTGTTTCCTGTCCATAAACCCCTTATTCCATTCCCCATACCCCTTCTGCTATGAGGGTGTTCCCTGACCCAAACACCCACCCCTTCCCATGTCATGCCCTGACATTCCTCTACACTTCGGGGTCCAACCTTAGCAAAACCAATGGCTTCTCTTCCATTGGTGCCCAACAAGGCCATGCTCTGCTACATATGTATCCAGAGACATGGGTCTGTCTATGTGTACTCTTTGCATGGTGGTTTATTCCCTGGGAGGTCTGATTGGTTGGTATTGTTGGTCTTATGGTGTTACAAGCCCTTTCAGCTCCTACAATCCTTTCTCTAACTCCTCTAATGGTGACCCCATTCTTAGTTAAATGGTTGACTTCAAGCATTTGCCTTTGTATTTGTCATGCTCTGGCTGAGCCTCACAGGAGACAGCTGTATCACCCTCCTGTCAGCATGCACTTCTTGGCATTAGCAATATTGTCTGGGTTTGCTGGCTGTATGTATATGGGCTGGATATCCAGGTGGGGCAGGCTCTGAAAGGTTAAATGTTTAGTCTCTGCTCCAAACTTGTCTTGATATCTCCTCCAATGAATATTTGTGTTCGCTTTTTAAGAAGGACTAAAGCACCCAGACTTTGGTTGTCCTTCTTCTCTAGCTTCATGTGATCTGTGAATTATATATTGGGTAATCCTTGCTTTGGGGCCAATATCCACTTATCAGTGAGCACATACCAAGTCTGTTTTTGACAATTGGGTTAAGTCACTCAGGATATTTTCTACTTCCATCCATTGGCCTGTAAATTTTATTAAGTCATTGTTTTTGATAGCTGAGTAGTACTCCATTGTGTAGATGTACCATATTTTCTGTATCTATCCCTCTGCTGAGGGACATCTGGATACTTTCTAGCTTCTGGCTATTCTAAACAAGGCTGCTATGAACATAGGGGAGTATGTGTCCATGTTATATGTTTGAGCATCTTTTGGGTATGTGCCCAAGAGTGGTATAGCTGGGTCCTCAGGTAGTACTATGTCCAATTTTCTAAGCAACCTCCAGACTGATTTCCAGAGTGGTTGTACCAGTTTGCAATCCCACCAACAATGCAGGATTTTTCCTCATTTACCACACTCTTGCCAGCATCTGTTGTCAAGTGAGGTTTTTTTATCTTAGCCATTCTGTCTGCTGTGAGGTGGAATCTCAGGGTTGTTTTGATTTGCATTTCCCTGATGACTAAGGATGTTGAACATTTCTTACATCTGAGAATTCTTTGTTTAGCTCTGTACCCCATTTTTTCTCTCTCAAAATAGTTTGCTTTTATTCAGTTTTATGTTGAGAACTACACAGTAGATACAAAGTCGGTATACCTGAGACAACAATAACATGTCATAGAGCTAGCAAAAAAAATTCTATCTCTAATGTAATATTAAGTTGTTCATTGACAGTGTTATATATGTATATAATATATTTTAATCATATTCAACCCCTATCTTCTCACTTATTGTCCTCCTACACCTCTGGAACCCTGATTCCAAGTATACCTCTACAGTCCTAGCTTTTACTTTTTTTATTTATTAGATATATTTCTTTACTTATATTTCAAATGTTATTCTCCTTCCTGGTCTCCTGTCCATAACTCCACATCCCCTCCCCTCTCCTATACGGGTATCCCCCCATACATCCCCTTATTGCCCCTCCATATTCCCCTGCACTGGGGGTCTAACCTTGGCAGAACCAAGGGCTTCCCCTTTTACTGGTGCTCCAACAAGGCTATTCTCTGCTACATATGCAGTTGGATCAGTCTGTGTATAGAGTTTCGGTAGTGATTTAGTCACTATAAGCTCTGGTTTTTGGCATTGTTGTTCCTGTGGGGTTGCAAGCTTCTTCAACTCTTTCAATACTTCCTCTAATTCCCTACAAGGGGGTCCTGTTCTCAGTTCAGTGCTGCTAGTATTGACCTCTGTGTTGGACATGCTCTGGATACATCTCTCAGGAGAGATCTATACCAGGTTCCTTTCAGTATGCATTTTTTAGCTTCAATCTTAGCTAGTTTTGGTGGCATCTGAGTTCCTTCCAGCTTCTGGCTATTATAAATAAGGCTGCTATGAATATAGTAGAGCATGTGCCTTTGTTGTATGCTGGAGCATCTTTTGGGTATATGCTCAGGAGAGGTATAGCTGGGTCCTCAGGTAGTGGAATGTCCAATTTTCTGAGGAACCTTCAGACTGATTTCCAGGGTGGTTGTACCAGTTTACAATTCTACCAACAATGGAGAAGTGTTTCTCTTTCTACACATCCTTTCCAGTGTCTGCCGTCAACTGAGTTTTTATCTTAGCCATTCTGACTGCTGTGAGGTGGAATCTCAGGGTTGTTTTGATTTGTATTTCCCTGATGAATAAGAATGTTGAACATTTCTTTAGGTGCTTTTTGGCCATTTGATACTCCTCAGCTGAGAATGTTTTCTTTAGCTCTATATCCCATTTTCTAATGAATTTATTTGGCTCTCTGGAGTCTAACTTCTTGTGTTCTTTGTATATTTTGAATATTAGCACTCTATCAGATATAGGATTGGTAAGTCTTTTCCCAATCTGTTGGTTGCTGTTTTGACCTAATGACAGTGTCTTTTTACTTACAGAAGCTTTGCAGTTTTATGAGGTCCCATTTGTTGATTCTTGATCTTAGAGCATATGCCACTGGTGTTTTGTTCAGGAAATTTTCCTCAGTGCCCATGTGTTTCAGTCTCTTCCTCACTTTTTCTTTTACTATTTTGAGTGTATCTGGTTTGCTGTGGAGGTCTTTGATCTACCTGGACTTAAGCTTTGTACATGTTGAAAAGGAGGAATTGATTTGCTTTCTTCTGCATGCAGACCTCCAATTGAACCAGCACAGTTGTTGAAAATGCTATCTTACTTCCATTGGATGGTTTTAGCTCCTTTGTCAAAGACCAAGTGACTATAGGTGTGCTGGTTCATTTCTGCGTCTTCAGTTAGATTCCACTGATCTATCTGCCTGTCTCTGTACCAATACCATACAGTTTTTTTTTTTAACTATTGCTCTGAAATACTGCTTGAAGTCAAGGATGGTGATTCCCCCAGAAGTTCTTTTATTCTTGAGTATAGTTTTCGCTAACATGGGCTTTTTGTTATTCCAAATGATTTTGCAAATTGCTTTTTCTATCTCTATAAAGAATTCAGTAGGAATTTTGATGGAGATTGAATTGAATCTGTACATTGCCTTTGGCACATTGGTCATCTTTACTATATTAATCCTGTCCATCCATGAGCATGGGAGATCTTTCCATCTTCTGAGATCTTCTTCAATTTCTTTCTTCAGAAACTTGAAGTACTTGTTATACAGATCTTTTACTTGCTTGGTTAAAGTCGCCCCAAGATATTTTATAATTTGGGACTATTGTGAAGGGTGTCATTTCTACAATTTCTTTCTCAACTTGTGTATCCTTTGAGTAGAGGAAGGCTACTAATGTGTTTGAGTTAATTTTATACCCCCACACTTTGCTGAAGTTGTTTATCAGGTTAAGGAATTCTCTGGTGGAACTTGTGGGTTGCTTAAGTACACTATCTTCTCATCTACATATAGTGATATTTTGATTTCTTCCCTCCCAATTTATATTCCTTTGACCTCCTTTCACTGTGTGACTACTCTGGCTAGGACTCAAATACTATATTGAATAAGTAGGGAGAGAGTGGGCAGCCCTGTCTAGTCCCTGATTTTAGTGAGATTGCTTCAAGTTTCTCTATTTAGTTTAATGTTAGCTACTGGTTTGCTGTGTATGGCTTTTACTATGTTTAGGTATGGGCCCTGAATTCCTATTCTTTCCAGGACTTTTATCATGAAGGAGTGTTGAATTTTGTCAAATGCTTTCTCAGCATCTAATGGAATGATCATGTGGTTCTTATCTTTGAATTTGTTTATATAGTGGATTACATCGAAGGATTTTCATATATTAAACCATCCCTGCATCCATGGGATGAAGTCTACTACATCATGATGGATGATCACTTTGATGTGTTCTTGGGTTTGGTTTGTAAGAATTTTATTAAGTATTTTTGCGTCAATATTCATAAGGGAAATTGTCTGAAGTTCGCTTTCTTTGTTGGGTTTTTGTGTGGTTTTGGTATAAGAGTAATTGTGGCTTCATAGAAGTAATTTGGTAGTGCTATCTATTTGAATTTTGTGGAACAGTTTGGAGAGTATTGGTGTGAGTTCTTCTATTGAAGTCTGATAGAATTCTGCACTAAACCCATCTGGTCCTGGTCTCCTTTTGGTTGGGATACTTTTAGTAACTGCTTCTGTTTCTTTAGGAGTTATGGGGTTGTTTAGATGGTTTATTTGTTCCTGATTTAACTTGGTACCTGATATCTGTCTAGAAACTTGTTCATTTCCTCCAGATTTTTCAGTTTTGTTGAATTTAGATTTTGTAGGATCTGATGATTTTTTTTTTAATTTCTTCAGATTCTGTTGTTATGTCTCCCCTTTCACTTCTAATTTTGTTAATTTGGATACACTCTCTGTGACCTCTGGTTAGTCTGGCTAAGGGTTTATCTATCTTGTTGATTTTCTCAAAGAACCAGCTCCTGGCTCTGTTGATTCTTTCTGTGATCCCTTTCGTTTCTACTTGGTTAATTTCAGCTCTGAGTTTGATTATTTCCTGCCTTCTACTCCTCCTGGGTGTGTTTGCTTCTTTTTGTTCTAGAGCTTTTAGGTGTGTTGTCAGGCTGCTGATATATGCTTTCTCCTGTTTCTTTTTGCAGGCACTCAGAGCTATGAGTTTTCCTCTTAGTATCTCTTTTATTGTGTCCCATAAGTTTGGGAATGATGTATCTTCATATTCATTAAATTCTAAGAAGTCTTTGAATCTCTGGAATCAAACTTTTTGATTTCTTTATAAATATTTGATATTAACTCTCTATTGGATGTTGGATTGATAAAGATCTTTTTCCAACCTGTCAGGTGCCAGTTTATTGTATTGACAGTATCCTTTGCTTATAAGAGTTTTGCAGTTTTTTTGAAGTCCCATTTGCTGACTCTTCATCTTAAAGCACAAGCCATTGGTTTTCTCTTCAGGAAAATTTCCCATGTGCCTATGTGTTCAGGGCTCTTTTCCACAGTGTGTTGGGATATCCTGTATTTGTTTTGGTGGAAGAATTGAGCTCTGAGGATGCTAAGTAATCTTGGTTTCTGTGGCTTAACTTCCTGCACTTACCTCTTACCTTCTGGTTGTCTCTGATGTTAGCTGGTATTTCTGTCTCTGACCGTGGCTTGACCCTCTTATAATCCTATGTTTCAGCACTCCTGCAGATGTCTTTCTCCCTGCAGGATCTGGGTACAGTGAGTTTTATAACAGAGTTAGCTTCAGGCTCAGGCAGATACCAGAAGGATCCTGTCCCAGACTGCTCCTGGTTTCCGGTGTTCTGAGGGCTACAGGCAGGTCTCTCAGAAAAGAAGTAGTGATCTTACCTCTGCTCTGTAAAAAGTTCCTGTAGTCTTACCTTCAGCTCTGGGTGAAGACAGAGACTAGTAGGATACTGTCCTTGACTACTCATGGGTTCCTGTGTCCAAAGGGCTCTAGGCTGGTCCTCTTGGGTCAGGAATGTGGTCTCCTCTGAGCTCTCAGGATTGTCCACACTTCTGAGAGTCCAGCTTCTCCCTCATGGGATTTGGGTACAGAGACCTGTGGGACCCGGTCTGCTCTGGATGTAGGCAGAAACCAGAAACATCCTGTCCCTGACTCCTCCTAGGTTCCTGTGTCCCAAGGACTCTAGGTGGGTTCTTCTTGGGTCAGAAATATAAGTAGAAGTGATGGTCTTCCCTGAGATCTCAGGATTGTCTGCACTTCTGAGAGTCCAACCCTCTTTACCACCTTTTCAATTGTTTATAAAATGTTTGGCAACCAATTGCGTATATGCAAACTGCTCGTTTGCGTGTAAGTATCTTTACAGTCCTAATAGCTATGATGGGAGAAAGGTTGTCATCGTGGTTCCTAAACCTGCTGTAAATCCTGGTCTCATATTGCTCAGAGATTTCTGAAAAATCACAAAGAACTAGCCTCCCAGAGTTCACACAACAATTAGAATATTGGTTCAAAATTCAAATAATAAGATTTTTTTAAAAATAATTCTCTCTAGCTCTCTCTCCCTCCATATATATATATATATATATATATATATATATATATATATATGAATATTTTTATTGCATCCCTGTTTGGGCACCATTCTTTTGAAGAAAATGGAGAGCTCAGATACTCTGGAAATCCAGTTCCAGTGTTAAAAATGGTAGTTATTTGCCATTTCTGTGCTAAGAATTTAATTCAGATTCTCTGGATACTGGTTATCTGATATCAGATCCTGTTCCTTGTCCATTAAGCACATTATCCACTCAACTATCTTCTTAGACCTTCCATTTTAATTATAGAAGACTGTTTTTAGTATTTTCTCTTTTTTTCAAATAAATGTACATTTTAGGAAATGCAAATTTCTAGTGATTATATTTTGGTATGGAAGAGTAACGAGTGCTCTTATCCATAAAGCCATTGGTCAAATAACTGAGTAGACTTTGAAAATATTAATGTTTAATTTCCACAAAATATTATTCCTTAATGACTATATACAAAGAAAGAAAACTATCACTTCCATTTCCATCAAGTGGATAACCACCTTCATCTTGCAGATATGGATTTTTCAATATCTTCCTCAAATGTGTGTAAGTATGCACGTATGGTGTGCATGTGTGTCTTGGTATACATCCATGAGTGTTCATGTGTATATGAAGACTAGAGTTCAACACTGAGTGTATTCCTCTATATATCCAGAATTTTTTGAGAAAAGATCACTCACTAGGATGGCTATCAAGCTCCTAGAATATTACCGATTCTGCTGTCCATATGTTACAAATATAGAGACAGACTTGGTTTTAATGTTGGTACTGGGTATCTGATAGGAGATCATTTTAATTATAGCAGACTATTTTTAGTATTTTCTCTTTTTTCAAATAAATATACAATTTAGGAAATGCAAATTTCTAGTGATTATATTTTGGTTCCACTAAAGTTTCGAAATATAAATATTTGAAGATAGTTTAGTTTCTCCCTGGTATTCTGTCAACCAAATATCCATATGTATGTATATATGTATATTAAAGGTATAATAAATATGAGTAATACATGTAAATATATGGATACACAATAGAATACATAGGTTTTTTATAACTAGTCTCTTTCTTTTATTCTAATTTACTTTAACTTGACTGGTGTTTGGAGTTGAACCAGGGCCTTACCCATCTTAGATAAGTGTGCTATTGTTGACCAATCTTATTCCTTTCTGAGTCTTGCCCTGAGTTTAGTTTTTGTGGCATGATTTGTTCAAATTCTGCATTCTGTTCTGATTTGAATTTTAAAGTCAGAATTGAATAAATCCATGTAATATAATGGTAATTGATAGATGCTCAAGGAACATTATTTTGTAAGATGAGGAATGATGTTTCCAAGTTCCCATGGCAGAAATAAGGCCACTGCAATTTTGTCTTGCATAGTCAATACTTAAGCAAACTTATATTGTAATGATTACAGGATGATATGCTTGCAGGATCTGTGTCACGACGTGGAGAAATAGCTTCCCATCTGACAGTGGAATATCAGATGGAGAGGATGTGTTTGGAGACTGTTTGGACTTGAGAGGTGCTCATTTGTTTTAACAGAGGTTGCCTTGAAAGTATGAGGAAATGGACTATATACATAGAATCTACATAAAAACATGATATGGTAGTGATCATTTGTAATCCTAGTGTGAGAACCAGGGATTGGAAAAACAGGATTCCTGAGGTAAGAACTGACCACTAAGAAAAATCTGTCTCAACATCAAGGTCAGTGACTTTTTTTTTGAATTTTTTAAAATTAGATGTATTTTTATTTGCATATAAAAAGTTATTCCCTTTCCTGGTTTCCCAGACATAAATCCCCATCCTTTCTTCTGTAAGGGTGTTTCACACACTGTCAAGCCCCCTTTCCCACCCTCTGACATTACCCTACATTGGGGGTCCAACCTTGGCAGGATCAAGGGCTTTTCTTTCCATTGGTGCCCAACAAGGCCTTCCTCTGTTACATATGCAGCTGGAGCCCTGGGTCAGTCCATGTATAGTCTTTGTGTACTGGTTTAGTCCCTGGAAGCTCTGGTTGGTTGGCATTGTTGTTTTATGGGGTTGCAAAACCTTTAGCTTTTTCAAGCTTTTCTCTAATTCCTCCAACAGGCTTAAATTCTCAGTTCGGTGGTTTGTTGCTAGCATTCTGCTGTGTTTTTGATATGCTCTGGCTGTGCCTCTCAGGAGACATCTATATTCAGTTCCTGTCATTATGCATTTCTTAGCTGCATCAATCTTTTTTTTTTATCTTTATTAACTTGAGTATGTCTTATATACATTTCGATTGTTATTGATTGTTATTCCCCTTCCAGGTTTCAGGACCAACATCCCCCTAACCTAACGTCTCTCCCTCCCCTTCTCTATGGGTGTTCCCCTCCCCATCTTCCCCCCATTAACACCCTGCCCCCAGCAAGCACTTTCACTGGGGGTTCAGTCTTGGCAGGACCAAGGGCTTCCCCTTCCACTGGTGCTCTTACTAGGCTATTCATTGCTACCTATGAGGTTAGAGCCCAGGGTCAGTCCATGTATAGTCTTTGGGTAGTGGCTTATTCCCTGGAAGCTCTGGTTGCTTGGCATTGTTGTTCATATGGGGTCTCAAGCCCCTTCAAGCTCTTTCAGTCCTTACTCTGATTCCTTCAACAGAGGTTCCGTTCCCACTTCAGTAGTATAATGATGGCATTTGACTATATATTTGCTGTATTCTGTCTGTGTCTCTCAGGAGAGATCTACATATGCTTCCTGTCGGCCTGCACTTCTTTGCTTCATCTATCTTATCTAGTTTGGTGACTGTATATGTATGGGCCACATGTGGGTCAGGCTCTGAATGACTGTTCCTTCAGTCTCTGCTCCAAACTGCCTCCATATCCCCTCCAATGAAATTTTTTGTTCCCCCTTTTAAGAAGGAGTGAAGCATCCACACTTTGATCATTGTTCTTCTCAATTTTCATCTGGTCTATTGATTATATCTCGGGTAATTCGAACTTTTGGGCTAATATCCACTTCTCATTGAGTGCATACCATGTGTTTTTTTCTGTGATTGGGTTTCCTCACTCAGGATGATATTTTCTAGTTCAGTCCATTTGCCTATGGAATGATAAAATTTTATTTACTAGAATTCTAAATATATGCACACATATATTAACACACACACATAAAAATGAATACACTTACATGAGTACACATATAAATGAACACAAATATACAGAAACACATTCATTCACAAATACATGAATATGTATATTAACACACATATGTGAACACATATGAACTCATTTATGAACACACCCATTTAAATTAACACACACATGAACAGATATAAAAACACACACATACATGAACACATGTATTCTTGAACACACATGCATTTTATGCAGATATACATAAGCTAATATGTACATAAATATACACACATTACACGAATACATACAAGGACATACACATATACATAATCACATACATGAAAACATACACAAAGAGAACCTCACAGCACAATTTGTCTCCTCCCTGAATGAAGACTGCTGCTGCTTGTTTGCTCCCTTCAGTGATATTGTCCACTATCTTTATTTAGCAGAGTGATGTGTCCTCCTCCTTAGACCACACCATTTATTTAAGAACCTGTGAGTTCTTCTTTCCTTTTGGCATTAGTTATCTAGTAAACTCAGCTCTGTCACTTTCACAGTTAACTTATTTTATTCATGTTTGCCTATAATTATACTTTTTATGATAAGGCTAACACAAACACTAAAGTGCTTGCCTTGTAATCATGAGAATCTGAGTTTGATCTCCATGTAAAATGAGCTGGGTGTGGTGATATACCCTTTACATATAAGCACTGTGTAGGCAAAGACAGGAGGACATGGGGCTTATAGCCAACCTCATCAGGTAATTAATGAGTGCTGGGTTCAGTGAATGGTGCTGTCTTTAAAAATAATTTCAAGAAAAACTACTGAGAAGGAAACTGTCCTTTGAAGTCTGGCTTTCATGTCTACGTGCACCTTCATGAAATCATATAACACACACAGACAATGGATACACATACAGATAGAAACACACACATAGGCATACACACATGTGCAGATAGATATGCAAATATCCATACCCATGTGAATGCACATGTGCACAATTATCTCGTTTGTAAGTCAAGAAAAGTATTTTACAAGAGAAACTACAAGTCAAATATTGCTGTTCATGCCCACCAGCGAATGAAGCAGAAAGAATGAATGTAAGTTTAGCTTAGTCTACAGTTTGGAACCCTGTCTTAAAAATAAGTTAGAAAAAGAAACTCCACCAAAAAAAAAAAAAAAAAAAAAAAAAAACCTTCATAAGCATACCCTTCCACTACTACCACCTTGCTACTGTTCAAACATTCCTTATGTCAATTTTGACATTTTTCTCGCTTGTGTATATGCTTGACTAAATGATACAGTCAGTGTATGCGCCATAAACATGTGGTGACTTTGGAGGCCACAAGTGACAAAAGCTCTCTTGGAACTCAAATTGCAGACAGTTGTCTGCTGCCATATGGGTGCTGAAAATTAAACTGAGTTTCTCTAGAACAGCAACAGTGTCCACTGAGACATTTAGAGCCTCTGCTTCTTTGTTTAAATGTGTTGAAAATATAAAAAAAAATAATTGCGTAAATGAATATTTCCATGAATTTTCACCCAAAGAAAACTACCTTTGAGCAAATTCATCTAGTTTATATGCTTGTTTATTAATAGGAATATATACTGACAGAGTCATATATACAATCTGTATTCAGTACATATAATTTGATATTTTATTTTATGCTTTCCTCAAAGGTCACTATTTTGTGAGGTAAAATCTCCTATTACATGTACACACAATCATTTACATAACCTTTCTGTAATTTAGATGTAATTTTATTTTACTATAAAAAATAATGACTAGGCATAAATTTTCATCAAATTTCATATTACTCCTTTGTAACAAATTTCTAGAACTGAGAATGTTATATAGAAACTGTATTAATATTAATTAAGGAATTAATTACCTTACATGTTCAAATAGCTTTATTCTCCTTGATAACAGAAATTAAAGTGGACCCAGAATCGAGAAGATAGACATTTTAAACTTATTTACATCTTATATGTTGTTTTAAGCATCACTAGGTAGATGTGCCTTTGGTGTAAAAATTTTATATTATTAGCTAAATACATTTAAATTAGATTCAAAAGAACTATTGAGAATAAAGTTTCTTTTGTTAATTTTCTAGTTTGAAACAAAATTTCTTTAATCTTACCTATAGATCTATTTTTCATGCTCTTCGTCCACCTTCAAATCTGTTCAAAGACCTAGGCTTCAGCTGTGGCTACCACATAAGTGTTTTTATACAAGAAAAATAAATGAATTAAGCATGTTTTTTTTTAAAGAATGAAGGTCAAAACCAATAACCCTTCTAAAAATCTGTTCATGGTGGCATATGCTTATAATTTCAGAGCTAGGAGGTAAAGACACGAGGATATTGGAGCTTGTTAGCCAGTGAATTTAGCTCCACAACAGACTCTGTCTGAAAAAAAAAAAAAATAAAAGTGGACTGCTGACAGGATGGTTTAGCTTATGAAGGCACTGGCCACATCAGTTGTCTTGTCATATCCAAGTTAGTAGAAAGAAGTAACTCACTCCCAAAGGCAAGTTGTCCTCTGATCTCAATGTGTGATTTATACACACACAGGCACGCACTCACGCACATAGGCACACACGCACACATACACGCACACGCACATTGAGTGTAAAGCCAAAACGGTATGATATTTTGTGAACTTCTGTTTGCTTTGTCTGTATGTTAGAGGGCTGACAGGTAAGTGGAATAGGATACAAGGAGAAGGTCTCTGTCTCCTTGAGCACTTTGCCTATTGCTAGAGGTTTTCCTTTAATATTACAAATTTTTTTCCGCTTGATGTCTTTTAATCAAACCTCTAAAGAGCCTGGCCTGTATGTATAAAACCTGCTTTGAAAGAACCAAAGAATTGCATTTATTGAATCTTGATGCCAAACATTTCATTTTTCTCATTATTTTTGTGAAATTATAATGGGCACCTTTCTGGTCTATGTTTCATTGTTTTTATTTCTTTATACAAATCCTGATACCAAATCAAATCTTTTCCAATTTTCTACAAAGCTTAATCAAACAACAACAGCAATAACAACAACAACAACAACAAACTTCTATGTGCTATCACACTAAGGTACAGGCTACACTAATATTTCTTGGTCTTAGTGATAATGGCATAATCTCTGAGCCACATTCTGTTGCCATGAAGACTTCAGGTGGGAAATTTCTAAGCACGACTTCCTCAACACTTCTGTTTTTAGCTAGAGCAGAAAGCCTAACCTCGGAAGAGTTGCTTATAGACCATCTGTTGAATAAACAATGTAAAGCAATTCAAACATGAAAAGGAACATTAATTTGACTTGGTGACTTCCCTGAATTTGTAAATCAAAAAGCATGGGTGAAGTCATTCCCTACATTTGCTGGTAGCATGCCACTCGGACTTGCTAATTCTGGGATAAATCAAATCAGAAGTTGTTATAATTGGTTGGGTAAAATATCAAAAAATAACTTTGAAACCTTTCCACACAAATGAGATTGAATCAACATTGTGTTTAACTCCGCTTATAAATCTTTGATTGGTTTGGCTTGATGTCTAATGATTGAGGCACAGCGTTGCACTTCTGGGTATAAGTTTTATCCAGCAACATGTTGTATTGGTTGTATGATGGTTAGCAATACAAAAAACACCTACAAGGACCATTCTTTGTAAATTACAGTTCTGCACAGAGATTGAATTCTGCAAATATTCCTCCTAACAAAATCTATAATTATTCAATGTAAAAGAAATATCAAGCTGAGTCTGCTGTATTTTCTTGCGGGGAGGGATGTCTTTTCAAAACTTAGAGTCAGGCC
This sequence comes from Rattus rattus, assembly GCF_011064425.1. Taxonomy (NCBI): domain Eukaryota; kingdom Metazoa; phylum Chordata; class Mammalia; order Rodentia; family Muridae; genus Rattus; species Rattus rattus. The sequence goes on along the minus strand of NC_046163.1, from coordinate 81,565,915 downwards.
TGAGAGATGGTACCATGTAACTATCTCAGTATAGTGAGGGGTTCCTGAAAGAAGGGCTGTTAGGTAGCCATAAAAAATGACTGGAAGATAGTTGTGAGGTACAAGCTGACAACCTGTAATCTGCAAAAGGCAGCCTTCTCTGGAAATCTCCGGACAGATGAACACAGCTCTCTCTTTCTCCAAAAAATGTCTAAAACCTCTCTGGATAGCTTTCTTATAGACCACAAGCCCAGTTTTTATTTACATATCAATTTGGTCATTTATTCAAAGTTCCCTTTTGATTATCACATGAAATAGCATTCCATTACCCCAGCCTCTTGATTCTTAAAAAGAGATGGCAAAACCATCTTTTAAACATTTCATGGGATTGTGAAATGGTTCAGCAATTAAGGGAACTGACTGTTCTTCCAGAGGTCCTGAGTCCCATTCCCAGCAACAACATCATGGCTGACAACCATTTGTAATGGGATCTGATGCACTCTTCTGGTGTGTGTCTGAAAATGGCTAGAGAGTACTCATATAAATAAAAATAAATAAATCTTTAAATAAAAACATTGCAAATGTGTTCAGCAATATTTGCCTCCCTTTGTAAGTACAACAAGTAAGGTTGATGGGTAGGATCCAGTCCTGAGATTACCATTCCTGTCACATTGTGACCTAAATTAGCTCTTTCTCAGGCTCAAGTTGAACTCAATAATCTGCCTGCTTCTGTATCTGCTAGTCTTTGTATGTTTATGACAAATTTTTCATAATGTAGCTGCTTCTTTTCTTTTAAATTTGTGAAGCCCCTCACATAATTCATACTGTGTTCTTATAGTTTGCCTTGTTGAAAAATTATATATCTTTGAAATTATTTTTCAGAGTTCTTTACCATAGCCTTAAAGACTGTCCTAAATGTCACAGTAATTATCATTACAGCTGAGATATAGACACACCCTTGATTCTTGCACTCATGCTGTTTCTGACTATTATGGATTCATTAATCTTGGCAGGGAGAATATTTCCCAGAGGAGGATAATGGAATAAATCCTCATGGAAGCCCATGCTCTACTGGCTCTGTTCTCTGGGCAGGAACTATGACACATTGTCTTTTGCTAGACATTCAGGACTCAGAATGATGGCTTAGCAGTTAAGTATTTATACAGCTCTTGTAGAGGAATGGATTTGTTTCCCAGCACCCACATTAGGTGATTCATAACATGGTAAGGCTTCATAAGCTCCTGCATCATTCATGTGCCCAAACATACACATACACACAATTTAAAAATTCTTAATACAGTGTTATTAACCACACTTGACTTATCACCTCCAGTCAGATCCAAAAATGTGGGTAGAAGACACCACTTGCATTTCAATGTGACTAGATTTGGGGAGTTCCAGGGATAGGGAACTATAAATCTCACATGGATACATTGGCGCAGTCCATGACATTTCTAACTTAAATATTAGACTACATACATACTTGGGCCTTTTAAAAAGAGTTATCAGGATTCATTATGCCTATTGTGTTGTTGATAGTTTACTCAAGTCTGACTCAAGATATGCTAATGTAGTTATCAGTGTTTGAGTGGGGAAGTTGTTGTGGACATATTTCTGAATTCTGGTATGCATGATGAAGATTATAGATTCTTATGTCCTATGTCAGAATATTAAACCAGTTATACATGATTATAAATAAAATTGAAAACTCTTTATCACAAAAGGGGAATGAGATTTTGATCTATGTGTAAAGCATTGGACCAAAAATGCCACATACATTTGACACTTTTTAGAATATTTATAAAATTTAATCTTTCTCATGTTTATGTACCATACGCTTGTCTTGAGGATATTCTGTTTGATTAGAATGGTTCCTAGTTTCTCTCTTACAATGGCTTGTTTTATATATTCTTTTTAATGCTTCCATTTCCAGTCACTTATGATGAAGTGGAGCTCCCAAGACAGAGACTGGTAGAAGAGGTGTCTGAACAAACAATGTAATTGAGAAAGACTAAAGATTTCTGATTTGACTTTTGTAGGTTTTATTTGTAGTTTATGTTCAGGAAATCATTTAAAACAATGATTATGATAGTTTCCTTTCTTATTTTAAAATAATTCTATGTATGATTTTTAAATATTTTCATGATTATTACATAATTATATATGAATGAGATATGCACATGTACATGTACAGATTTACACATATGTGCAAAGACCAGAAAAGCTCATCTGGTATCTACCTCTTTCATTCTTCTGTTTTTTTGATTAAGATTCTCTTTGAACCTGTAGGTTGAGCTTTCTCATCTCATAAAACCATAGTCTTGCTCTTTCCACCTCAGGTCTGGGATTATAAGCTTTAGCCCAACATCTGGCTTGTTACAACAATGCTGGGATGCAAACACCATTCATCATGATTGCCTCGTAAATGATCTTAAACTCTGAGCTACCTCTCAATCTCAACCTCAAACTTTTCCAGAGTCTTCCATGAAGAAGTTAAATGATTTGAGTTGGTGGCAAATTCATTTTCAGGTAGTGAGATATTAAAAAAAATGCACTTACAAATCCAAACAATGGCTCAAAATTTGCCTAGTAAAAAAAAAAAAAAAAAACTGCCCATACTTTTACATTATAAATGAGCTCTATTAGAGATGGTATAGTTTACAAAGACAGTCGAAGACTGACAAATAAGTATGATTTTAAAAGAGGGTAGATTTCTAGCATAAAGATGTGCCAAACAGTCAAACCACCGGAATGTTCTTTAAGATGTTCATTGGTAGGGTTAAGCAATATTTTAGGACAATAACATCAAATAAACTCAAGGTACTAGCAGGGCTAGTAAGAACAGTAAGAAGTGTAGTCTCTGGAAACAAAACAGAGCACAGAGATTGGTGAAGATGGTTTTAACTCATTTCCAGCCTCTAACATTATAGACTTTACAGAACAGCAGTCCCCATTCTCAAAGGAGCACTTATTTCAGGAATTTGGGGATAGCTTAATGGAACATTTCCAGGCTTTGAAAAATTTTAGGCAGAAATTCTTCAAGTAAGTGGAAGAGTGAAGAATTGCTCTGTGTATTCCTTGAAATTTTCCTTTGGTCCTGACCTTCTATATCCCTGCTAAATAGTAGTTTTAACTGTTACGTAATGTTGGAAATCTCTCATGTATAAAATGTTTTTGTCCCTAAGACAACTATAATTCATATTATAAAATTAATTTTGTTCGACCCACGGATCCCTGCCCGTAGCAGCTCGCTGCTCAAAAACCCCATGGGAGAGAGACCTCACCACCTGCACAGGTGGGCACTCCTGAGACTGCAGAGCAGGAGAGACCACCAACACTGCCCACCCCTGCCCACATTCCTAGCCCAAGAGGAAACTGTATATGGCCTCTGGGTTCCCTTGGATAAGGGCACAGCAGCAGCAGGTCCCCTGCATCTGAGACGCCACCTGAACATGAAGGGACCAACCAGATAAACAGTTCTCTGCACCCAAATACCGTGGGAGGGAGAGCTAAACCTTCAGAGATTCAGACACTCCTAGGAAACGAGAAGAGACTGCACTCTGCCCACATTACTGATTCCAGAGAAAAACACCAAGCGCCATCTGGAACCCTGGTGCACGGAAGCTCCCGGAATGGGCTGCGCAGATCTTCCTGGTTGCTGCCCCCATGGAGAGCTCATAAGCAACACCCCACGAGCAAATTTGAGCCTCGGGACGACAGGTAAGACAAACCTTCCTACTACAAGTGACCTGCCTGGTGAATGCAGGACACAGGCCCACAGGAACAGCTGAAGACCTGTAGATAGGAAAACTACATCCCAAGTAGAACACTCTGTTCCCATAACTTGCTGAAAGAAACAGGAAAACAGGATAACAGCACCCCTGACACAAGGCTTATAGGACAGTCTAGCCACTGTTAGAAATAGAAGAACACAGTAACACTAGAGATAATCTGATGGCGAGAAGCAAACTCAGGAATCCAAGCAACAGAAACCAAGACTACATGGCATCATCAGAGCCCAGTTCTCCCACCAAAGCAAACATGGAATATGTAAACACAACAGAAAAGCAAGATCTAGTTTCAAAATCATATTTGATCATGATGCTGGAGGACTTCAAGAAAGACGTGAAGAACTCCCTTAGAGAAACACAGGAAAACATAAATAAACAAGTAGAAGTGTAGAGGGCCGCAATAACATTCGCCACCACTAGATGGCGCTTGAGCTTCCACTGCGCCCCCATTGGAAGGCCAGGTCAGTCAAGATGGTTTAGCCTTTCCCCACAGCAAGCCGGCTCCCTATGGGAGATTATCTGTGTCTATGCATGTGCTAGAGTGCCTTCATGCCAGGTCTTTGCCCATTTCCGGGGCGTACCTGATGAGGTCATGAGTAAGCAACCAATCAGGTGTGGGTGCGTACACGGGGATAAATAGGTGCGCCTGGCAGCGCTAAAAGGGCTTCCACCATGAGAGAGGAATAGACAGGAATAAAAGTCACTCATAGTAAGAATTTCTATGTCTCGTGCTCCTTGTCGGCGGGAAGTCGCGTGGGACATTTGGTGCCAAGAAACCCTGGATAAAAACATCGCCGTGCCACGGAAGCCTCCATTTCACGGGAGAAATTCAGAAGTTATGAGTGGGTAAGACCCTGAGAGACCATGGCTAGCCTTGATCTGCTCCAACTCTTACCACTGCCGGGACGCGGCAGGTGTCGGGCTGGGGTTGCTCTGGCAACCCTCGGCTTTTTTCTATTGACCTTTGAGTTTCTAGCTACCGCCAAACGGCGTCAGAGGTTGCATGGGAGCTGCCTAGGTAAAACAACAAAGCGGAGAGTGTTGGACCGAAGAAAAAGATGGTCAGAAACAGGGGGTAGTGAAAAGTTGCAACGAGAAAAGGAAACTGATCGATCTCAAGTAGCAGTCCCCTCCAATTCGGAGGTGAGAAGTTGGGAAAAGAATGTCCCGGGAGAGAATAAAAGAGGAGGTAAAAGGAACACAGTATGTTGGCAGAAAAACTTTGTCTTGGTGCTTATAAAGGTGTACTTTAAGCTCCGCGCTGCTCTCACGGGGAAGCATGGGCGTCAAGGCCAGCGCTGACTCGACAGCTTTACAGAGTCATGCTGATCAGATTTGATCGAGGCAGACCGCCCTGAAAATTTATTCAGGAGAATCAAATAAAGGACATCTCAGTGCCCGTGCACAGCCTGATGGAGTTTATGTAATTGGGTTGAGTAAAAATATTCAGGGCTGTGTTTCACTTCCATACCATTGGCAAATGTCGGTCGTGCCGCTCAGATAATATATCTTAGTATCTTACAGGAATTGGGTTTCAACACGTTGGTGGACTAGTCCAGGAATTGAGACAATCCATCGCCCATATCAACTCCACCGAGTGGATAGTCACCGTGGACACCATCTGGTTTTTTTCCTCTTTGTCTATTGTTTGTCTCTGGTGCACCAGGATGTCTCCCATGTCTGTCAGTTTATGTCTGTGATTTTGTTTCTCGTTGTTTAAATGTTTTCGTTTCATGTTCAAAAGAAAAATGGTAAAAACCTTATCTGCCGTCGGCACACCTTGACTTGGTTTTAACTCGTTTCAAAAGGGAACAAATGAATAGAAAAACAGTTTCAATCAGGTCTTTAAAGCCCTGTGCCTAGAGCCAGGTGTCTAGATTAGCTGGAGGAGCGGCTTAGAAGCTGGCTAAGCGCCTACACGGGCTGATCTTAAAGGCGCTAACAGCTTCTCAGCTTTTTGGTACAAGAGTTGATAGCTGTTTCTCTTAGAAAAATCCCTGACTGGTTAATTGACTCAACAGGTGACAAGGTGCATCTCTTTAAAATCATAGCTAAAAAGGTAAAATGGTGTTTGATATGTAGCCACTTCAATTTTGTTTCTCATTGGTTTTAAATGTATAAATATGCTCTGCTTGCCTTGGTTGTGGACTATTGGCTTTCAAGTTATTGGATATGGTTAAAAGGTATAATATTGGTAACAGAAAGTTGGCTTAAAACTGTAATTTAGATGAAGTAATTCTAGATACACGTGACATTGGGCCACCCTAGTGAGACAGGTCTAAATTGAGGTAATGTTTTTATGGAATTCTTATGCTAGAAACCAGGCTTCTAAAAAGAATTTAGGACATTGTCTCGAAAGGTATTGGAGACCCGCGCCATTGTGCGCTCAAATGTAAAATTGATAGTCAAACTTTACAACATAATAGATAGACTTGGTGCCTTGGTGACTAGATTGTTGTTGGGGGTTGAGTTTTGCTTTCCATAGGTGTGGCTTGCCCTGAAGTTATCTGTATTCTAATGCTAATTTCCACTGCCCGGAGAACAGCTGCCTAGTCACATACTAAGAGCTCAGGTGACCTTGTGGTGGTGGTCTGCTGTTACAAGGAGAATTTAAGATTGTGATTAAGGATTGCCAGTGTTACATTGACTAACTCAAATTTATTTATAATTTAGAAAAAATCAAACATGTAGAGAGTTTATTGGATAGAGATTTTTACAAGATTTATAAACGATTGATGAGTTTTTAGAACTTATGAGAACATTACAGCTTGTTTGCTTACTCCAACTGCCATTTCAAGATAGATTTAGAGGATTGTTTTTATGCAGTTTGTTTACATCCAAGGATTGTGAGTTTTTATTTTGTGAGCTTGCTTATAATTTTAGAGAGCCCATAGAGTGATATCATTAAAAGTGGCTAATAGCCTTATATTATGTAATTTTGTTGCTTCTTCAATGTAAGAAGTTAGAACTTTGAATCTTTCAGTGTATGGAAATTTTTACTACAAACATTTGCTCTCAAAATGAGCTTTTATTATTTGGGGAGTAGTATGTTACACTACTCCAAAAGAATATTTGAAGCTAATTTCAAGCTTCTAAAGATATGTTAATTGGCTAAGTACCTCCCCTTACCAGAGGACTTAGGTCTTTGTTATGCACATTGGAGATAAAACTTCAGCTGTGTTAATACAGAATTGTAGGCTAGAGTCATGGAAGTATTTTAAAAAGAAACCTGGTGAAACATACCTTAGTCCAAACAACAATTTAATTGGTTATTACAAAATACTGATATTTGGCCTATTACTTATACAAATTTCAGGCAAAATTGATAATTTTACTTTTTACATGCTTTTGTAGAATATTTATAGGTGGTTCACATAATGAAAAGGCTACAGATATAATTGATCACTTGCTTATTTTCTTGAGTTTCTGCTTCAGCACAGATTATTAAATTCCATGCTTTAGCCGCTGTTTTTAAAATGTAAAAATCAAGCTTTCACTTCATATACTGATAGTCATTGTGTGGGTTTGTGGTTTACAATTGATTTCAATCACTTAATGCTTTATTGGAGACAGGTTTTCTACTTGAAATCAGTGAGTGATTCCAGTGTAAATTGTCTGACAACTCACTGTCCTTTCAGTGCTCTGGCTCAGAGAACTAAACAATACCATAGACCCAGCTCTTTGAAAATGGTAATGGAGTTGATAACACACCCTCACGAAAAGAGGAAGACTCCATTTGCTTACTTTCAACGCCCAGCCTCACCCTGCCAACTCAGATTTCTAGATAAGGCTAAATCTGGACCTTGTTTACAGGATTTGGCATTTCTAATTAATGCTTATGTTTAGACAAATAAAGTTTGTGAGGTGCTGGAGAGATGGCTTAGTGGTTAAGAGCACTAAATACTGTTCCTTTATAGGACATTTAAGAACTCAAACTGGATTGCCTAGACTCCTTAACTAGGGAGGACAGATACCAGACAGATTAGGCCTTACATAAGAAAAATTAGTGAAAAAATCTCATTCTTTATATATCCAAAACAATAATGCTAGAAACAATAATTTGGTATACAAGTCAAATTATAAATACAAGTGCTCAGTGTCCTCAATTTAATCCTCGAGGACTTATCTTAAGAAATAATATTTTAATAATTTTAATAAATAAAAGGGGGAGATATCCCTGAATGCTAATAATACTCCTTTTATTTCAATTTTAAAATTTGGATTCCAAAGTTTATGGCACCTTACAACTAGTCATACTCCTGCCTAGGTGACATAGAGAGATCCACATATTGACATGATCCTGTCCAGATATTTTATATGGGGAAGAGGGAATGTTTTGTGTTTTTCTACAGGATGCTACAAGAGTGTGCCAGCTGCCTGGGTGGTTGCTGAGACTTGCTGATCCTGGTTACATGAAGATTCAGCTCTCGTGGTTCGGGTCCCTAGAGTCATTCCTCTGCCCTGAAAAGGAAGGGAAGATCCCCTTCACCTTTTGTCATCACAGAAATCTTGCCGTTGCTGCAGTCAGTGTTACCGCCTGCGTGTGTTGTTCGCCCCACTGTGGCCTACGCTCAGACTCTGTACACTGCTGCTTGCTGATTCCAGCTGTTACCCCTGTCCCTTCATTTCCTGGTGACTCTTGCTGCCTTAACTGGTAACTGGTGTTGCCATTTTACAGACTGTAGCTTCACAGAAAGCCACCTGTGTAAAGCTACAATGACTGGAGAACTCTGTCCTGGTCATACAGATCTCAGAAATTGGTTCCATTGTCTGCTGGTTGTTCCAGAGAAAATGACTGATCCTGAACTGTCCTGGAAAAGACCTTGACACTTTCGCTGCTATTGTAGCAGCCTTTACTGCTGCAGACATTGTGTCTGCAGTGTCTGAGTTATCCTCCCCTATTGTTAGACAAGTACAATGGGTGAACTTTCTGGAGTAGTTACTAACAATTGGAAATTCTAAATTTCATTATAGGAGTGGCTTGACCATGGCCCTTGGTGGCAACAGCTGAGGAGGACCAAATGAGGTGCCCACTACTTATCGGGAGTGGCTCTGTTTGATGCAGCCCCATAGATCTGTGGATCATTACACTGGGATTGAGAGAGACTCAGTGATTTCCTTTGATCAGCCCCTGCACATCGCTGAGGTTTCCTCATTGCACGCGATATGGGTGATCATGACTGCTATTATTTATAAATAAAAAGGGTGAGATGTAGAGGGCCGCAATAACATTCGCCACCACTAGATGGCGCTGGTTTCCACTGCCCCCACGTGGAAGGCCAGGTCAGCCAAGATGGCGCTAGCCTTTACCGCGCAAGCCGGCCCCCTATGGGGAGATTAACTGTGTGCGCATTTGCAAGAGTGCCTTCATGCCAGTTCTTTGCCCTTTTGCGGAGCGTACCTGATGAGGTCATGAGTAAGCAACCAATCAGGTGTGGGTGCACACACGGGGGATAAATAGGGTGCGCCTGGCGGCGCAAGCGGGGCTTCCACCATGAGAGAGGAATAGACAGGAATAAAAGTCACTCATAGTAAGAATTTCTATGTCTCGCGTGCTCCTTGCCGGCGGGAAGTCGTGCGTGGGACATAGAAGCCTACAGAGAGGAATCACAAAAATCCCTGAAAGAATTCCAGGAAAACACAATCAGACAGGTGAAGGAATTAAAAATGGAAATAGAAGCAATCAAGAAAGAACACATGGAAACAACCCTGGATATAGAAAACCAAAAGAAGAGACAAGGAGCCATAGATACAAGCTTCACCAACAGAATACAAGAGATAGAAGAGAGAATCTCAGGAGCAGAAGATTCCATCGAAATCATCAACTCAACTGTCAAAGATAATGTAAAGCTGAAAAAGCTACTGGTCCAAAACATACAGGAAATCCAGGACTCAATGAAAAGATCAAACCTAAGGATAATAGGTATAGAAGAGAGTGAAGACTCCCAGCTCAAAGGACCAGTAAATATCTTCAACAAAATTACAGAAGAAAACTTCCCTAATCTAAAGAAAGAGATACCCAAAAGCATACAAGAAGCCTACGGAACTCCAAATAGATTGGACCAGAAAAGAAACACCTGCCGACACATAATAGTCAAAACACCAAATGCACAAAATAAAGAAAGAATATTAAAAGCAGTAAGGGAAAAAGGTCAAGTAACATATGAAGGCAGACCTATGACAATCACACCAGACTTTTCGCCAGAGACTATGAAAGCCAGAAGATCCTGGACAGATGTCATACAGATAGTAAGAGAACACAAATGCCAGCCCAGGTTACTGTATCATGCAAAACTCTCAATTAACACAGATGGAGAAACCAAGATATTGCATGACAAAAGCAAATTTACACAATATCTTTCTACAAATTCAGCACTACAAAGGATAATAAATGGTAAAGCCCAACATAAGGAGGCAAGCTATACCCTAGAAGAAGCAGGAAACTAACCGTCTTGGCAACAAAACAAAGAGAATGAAAGCACACAAACATTACCTCACATCCAAATATGAATATAACAGGAATCAATAATCACTATTCCTTAATATCTCTCAACATCAATGGCCTCAACTCCCCAATAAAAAGACATAGATTAACAAACTGGATACACAACGAAGACCCTGCATTCTGCTGCGTACAGGAAACACACCTCAGAGACAAAGACAGACACTACCTCAGAATGAAAGGCTGGGAAACAACTTTCCAAGCAAATGGTCGGAAGAAGCAAGCTGGAGTAGCCATTGTAATATCAAATAAAATAAATTTTCAACTAAAAGTCATCAAAAAAGATAAGGAAGGACACTTCATATTCATCAAAGGAAAAATCCACCCAGATGAACTCTCAATCCTAAATATCAAAGCCCCAAATGCAAGGGCACCTACAAACGTAAAAGAAACCTTATTAAAGCTCAAAACACACATTGCACCTCACACAATAATAGTGGGAGATTTCAACACCCCACTCTCATCAATGGACAGATCATGGAAACAGAAATTAAAAAGAGACTTAAACAGACTAAGAGAAGTCATGAACCAAATGGACTTAACAGATATTTATAGAACATTCTATCCTAAAGCAAAAGGATATACCTTCTTCTCAGCTCCTCATGGTGTTTTCTCCAAAATTGACAACATAATTGGTCAAAAAACAGGCCTCAACAGCTACAGAAAGATAGAAATAATCCCATGCGTGCTATCAGACCACCACGGCCTAAAGCTGGTCTTCAATAACAATAAGGGAAGAATGCCCACATATACGTGGAAGTTGAACAATGCTCTACTCAATGATAACCTGGTCAAAGAAGAAATAAAGAAAGAAATTAAAGACTTTTTAGAATTTAATGAAAATGAAGGTACAATATACCCAAAGTTATGGGACACAATGAAAGCTGTGCTAAGAGGAAAACTCATAGCTCTGAGTGCCTGCAGAAAGAAACAGGAGAGAGCATATGTCAGCAGCTTGACAGCACAACTAAAAGCTCTAAAACAAAAAGAAGCAAATACACCCAGGAGGAGTAGAAGGCAGGAAATAATCAAACTCAGAGCAGAAATCAACCAAGTAGAAACAAAAAGGACCATAGAAAGAGTCAACAGAACCAAAAGTTGGTTCTTTGAGAAAATCAACAAGATAGATAAACCCTCAGCCAGACTAATGAGAGGACACAGAGAGTGTGTCCAAATTAACAAAATCAGAAATGAAAAGGGAGACATAACTACAGATTCGGAGGAAATTCAAAAAATCATCAGATCTTACTATAAAAACCTATATTCAACAAAACTTGAAAATCTTCAGGAAATGGACAATTTCCTAGACAGATACCAGGTACCGAAGTTAAATCAGGAACAAATAAACCAGTTAAACAACCCCATAACTCCTAAGGAAATAGAAGCAGTCATTAAAGGTCTCCCAACCAAAAAGAGCCCAGGTCCAGACAGGTTTAGTGCAGAATTCTATCAGACCTTCATAGAAGACTTCATACCAATATTATCCAAATTATTCCACAAAATTGAAACAGATGGAGCACTACCGAATTCCTTCTATGAAGCCACAATTACTCTTATACCTAAACCACACAAAGACCCAACAAAGAAAGAGAATTTCAGACCAATTTCCCTTATGAATATCGACACAAACATACTCAAAAAAATTCTGGCAAACCGAATCCAAGAGCACATCAAAACAATCATCCACTATAATCAAGTAGGCTTCATCCCAGGCATGCAGGGGTGGTTTAATATACAGAAAACCATCAACATGATCCATTATATAATAAAACTGAAAGAACAAAGGGACATGATCATTTCATTAGATGCTGAGAAAGGATTTGACAATATTCAATACCCCTTCATGATAAAAGTCCTGGAAAGAATAGGAATTCAAGGCTCATACCTAAACATAGTAAAAGCCATATACAGCAAACCAGTTGCTAACATTAAACTAAATGGAGAGAAACTTGAAGCAATCCCACTAAAATCAGGGACTAGACAAGGCTGCCCACTCTCTCCCTACTTATTCAATATAGGTCTTGAAGTTCTAGCAGAGCAATCAGACAGAACAAGTTGCAAATTCATCTGGAATAACAAAACACCCAGGAGAGCTAAAACTATCCTCAACAATAAAAGGACTTCAGGGGGAATCACTATTCCTGAACTCAAGCAGTATTACAGAGCAATAGTGATAAAAACTGCATGGTATTGGTACAGAGACAGACAGATAGACCAATGGAATAGAATTGAAGACCCAGAAATGAACCCACACACCTATGGTCACTTGATTTTTTGACAAAGGAGCCAAAACCATCCAATGGAAAAAGATAGCATTTTCAGCAAATGGTGCTGGTTCAACTGGAGGTCAACAGAAGAATGCAAATCGATCCATGCTTATCACCCTGTACAAAGCTTAAATCCAAGTGGATCATTGACCTCCACATCAAACCAGATACACTCAAACTAATAGAAGAAAAACTAGGACAGCATTTCGAACACATGGGCAGTGGAAAAAATTTCCTGAATAAAACACCAATGGCTTATGCTCTAAGATCAAGAATCGACAAATGGGATCTCATAAAACTGCAAAGCTTCTGTAAGTCAAAGGACACTATGGTTAGGACAAAACAGCAACCAACAGATTGGGAAAAGATCTTTACCAATCCTACAACAGATAGAGGCCTTATATCCAACATATACAAAGAACTCAAAAAGTTAGACTGCAGGGAGACAAATAACCCTATTAAAAAATGGGTTCAGAGCTAAACAAAGAATTCACAGCTAAGGAATGCCGAATGGCTGAGAAACACCTAAACAAATGTTCAACATCTTTAGTCATAAGGGAAATGCAAATCAAAATAACCCTGAGATTTCACCTCACACCAGTGAGAATGGCTAAGATCAAAAACTCAGGTGACAGCAGATGCTGGCGAGGATGTGGAGAAAGAGGAACACTCCTCCATTGTTGGTGGGATTGCAGACTGGTACAACCATTCTGGAAATCAGTCTGAAGGTTCCTCAGAAAATTGGACATTGAACTTCCTGAGGATCCAGCTATACCTGTCCTGGGCATATACCCAAAAGATGCCCCAACATATAAATAAGACACGTGCTCCACTATGTTTATCACAGCCTTATTTATAATAGCCAGAAGCTGGAAAGAACCCAGATGCCCTTTAACAGAGGAATGGATACAGAAAATGTGGTACATCTACACAATGGAATATTACTCAGCTATCAAAAACAACGAGTTTATGAAATTCGTAGGCAAATGGTTGGAACTGGAAAATATCGTCCTGAGTGAGCTAACCCAATCACAGAAAGACATACATGGTATGCACTCATTGATAAGTGGCTATTAGCCCAAATGCTTGAATTACTCTAGATGCCTAGAACACATGAAACTCAAGACGGATGATCAAAATGCGAATGCTTCACTCCTTCTTTAGAAGGGGAACTAGAATACCCTTGGCAGGGAATAGAGAGGCAAAGATTAAAACAGAGACAGAAGGAACACCCATTCAGAGCCTGTCCCACATGTGGCCCATACATATACAGCCACCCAATTAGACAAGATGGATGAAGCAAAGATGTGCAGGCCGACAGGAGCCGGATGTAGATCTCTCCTGGGAGACACAGCCAGAATACAGCAAATACAGAGGCAAATGCCAGCAGCAAACCACTGAACTGAGCACAGGACCCCGTTGAAGGAATCAGAGAAAGAATTGGAAAGCTTGAAGGGGCTCGAGACCCCATATGTACAACAATGCCAAGCAACCAGAGCTTCCAGGGATGAAGCCACTACCTAAAGACTATACATGGACTGACCCTGTACTCTGACCTCATAGATAGCATTGAATATCCTAGTAAGAGCACCAGTGTAAGGGGAAGCCCTGGGTCCTGCTAAGACTGAACCCCCAGTGAACTAGATTGTTGGGGGGAGGGTGGCAATGGGGGGAGGATGGGGAGGGGAACACCCATAAAGAAGGGGAGGGGGGGGTTGGGGGATGTTGGCCAGTAAACCCGGAAAGGGAATAACACTCGCAATGTAAATAAGAAATACTCAAGTTAATAAAAAAATAAATAAATAAAAGAAAAAAATTAATTTTGTTCTTTGATGATGTTAAATATTTAGATAATGTATTCTGATTACTCTCTCCCCCACACTGTTGTATTTCCCTTCCATTCACACTAAGCCTGATTTCTTCCCAATCTTCCTCTTGTTAAGATTCATGGCTGTTGTTGTTGACCATTGACTTAGAAATATTCTTTAGAGCAAGGCAGGATCATGAGGGGTACATAATTTGAGGCAGTACCGCTTCTCTCCATGAGTCTACTTGTATCATATAGTTTTGCACTAAGATGTTGGGTTTAGAGCCTGTCCTTTCTCTATGCCTGGCTGCTGATGGGCCCATTCAGTCATCTGTGGCTGCTATGTGTTCATAGCTATGATTTCTGTGTCTAATATTAAATATGTCATAGTCCTTTGGCCTATTTTCTTGCCCTTATATTCTTTTTCATTGTCCTTTTTCTGCACAATTTCCTGATCCATAGAGGAGACCTCCATTTCATACCAATCACAAATATAGAAAACACTTTCAAGGTGAGCCAATATGAGGCATAGTTGGACACTTATTTAAACTAGAAAGAATGGCATGCTGTAAAGCACACTAATAACATAGACATGGGGTTCTCAAAGTCATGCATAGGTATCTTTATATGTCCTCATAGAGAATTTGGGTAGTTTTCAAGTTACATTTAACAAAGGTTATCATTTGCTGTATTGATCAAAGGTTAAATTTTTTTTTGTAAGCAAATTTATAAGAAGTGGATTGTTTAACTTTTGGAATGAGATGGAGTACTATAAATGAGACCTCAAGGTTTTAGGTTATTTTTGTTGTAAAAAAGTAATACTCAAGTTAATAATAATAAAAAAAAAAGAAAGACAGCTATAATCAGGATGCTGAGTGAATAGATAAATTAATTAATAAATGAAAATATGAATAAAAAAAGTTTGTTTATTATCTTTGACATACATAATTGAGAAAACTGTAGGAAAATATGCTTGCTTCACTGAGCAACTTGGGCTTTATCAATGATATCAGAAGTTTCCTGACTCTGTCTTCAGGAAAGAAAAACCAAACTTCTTTTCTTAACATGAGCTGTACACACATAAACCCATATTGGACTCATATTGTCTCAGAGCATCTATAACTTTTACATGATACTTGTGTCTGGAAGATAAGGACCAATGTATTTGATTAATAGTAAATTTTCCAATAACAGAGACTTAAGTCATACCTGTTATCCCTGTCGGAATCTTTAAACTATAACTGCTGTCATGATATCCAGCCCTTCAGTAATGAGGAAAATATTATAATTGTGTTATTACTATAAGATATTCATTTTGATGAGCCGCTCTGCCATGTTGAAAGCTTTTAGGTGGGTGGATTTTATTGGATTTCAGTCATTATTTGAGATACTTCAGATGGGGTGGCAGGATGACCTGAATATATTTGGAAGGAGAAGGCTGCTAAGAACCCATACACATTTTTTTTTATTAACTTGAGTATTTATTATACACATTTAGAGTGTTATTCCCTTTCCCGGTTTCCGGGCAAACATCGCCCTCCCCCCTCCCCTTCCTTATGGGTGTTCCCCTCCCAACCCTCCCCCCATTGCCACCCTCCCCCCCACAGTCTAGTTCACTGGAGGTTCAGTCTTAGCAGGACCCAGGGCTTCCCCTTCCACTGGTGCTCTTACTAGGATATTCATTGCTACCTATGAGGTCAGAGTCCAGGGTCAGTCCATGTAGAGTCTTTAGGTAGTAGCTTAGTCCCTGGAAGCTCTGGTTGCTTGGCATTGTTGTACATATGGGGTCTCGAGCCCCTTCAAGCTTTCCAGTTCTTTCTCTTATTCCTTCAACGGGGTCCTGTTCTCAGTTCAGTGGTTTGCTGCTGGCATTCGCCTCTGTATTTGCTGTATTCTGGCTGTGTCTCTCAGGAAAGATCTACATCCGGCTCCTGTCGGCCTGCATGTCTTTGCTTCATCCATCTTGTCTAATTGGGTGGCTGTATATGTATGGGCCACATGCGGGGCAGGCTTTGAATGGCTGTTCCTTCAGTCTCTGTTTTAATCTTTGCCTCTCTCTTCCCTGCCAAAGGTATTCTTTTTCCTCATTTAAAGAAGGAGTGAAGCATTCACATTTTGATCATCCGTCTTGAGTTTCATTTGTTCTAGGGATCTAGGGTAATTCAAGCATTTGGGCTAATAGCCACTTATCAATGAGTACATACCATGTATGTCTTTCTGTGATTGGGTTAGCTCACTCAGGATGATATTTTCCAGTTCCAACCATTTGCCTACAAATTTCATAAACTCGTTGTTTTTGATAGCTGAGTAATATTCCATTGTGTAGATATACCACATTTTCTGTATCCATTCCTCTGTTGAAGGGCATCTGGGTTCTTTCCAGCTTCTGGCTATTATAAATAAGGCTGCGATGAACATAGTGGAGCACGTGTCTTTTTTATATGTTGGGGCATTTTTGGGTATATGCCCAAG
The DNA here is from genome assembly GCF_011064425.1 of Rattus rattus. Taxonomy (NCBI): domain Eukaryota; kingdom Metazoa; phylum Chordata; class Mammalia; order Rodentia; family Muridae; genus Rattus; species Rattus rattus. The sequence continues at coordinate 81,549,097 of NC_046163.1, read as the reverse complement.
ACAGGTATAGGTGGATCCTCAGGCAGTTCAATGTCCAATTTTCTGAGGAACCTCCAGACTGATTTCCAGAATGGTTGTACCAGTCTGCAATTCCACCAACAATGGAGGAGTGTTCCTCTTTCTCCACATCCTCGCCAGCATCTGCTGTCACCTGAGTTTTTGATCTTAGACATTCTCACTGGTGTGAGGTGAAATCTCAGGGTTGTTTTGATTTGCATTTCCCTTATGACTAAAGATGTTGAACATTTGTTTAGGTGTTTCTCAGCAATTCGGCATTCCTCAGCTGCGAATTATTTGGTTAGCTCTGAACCCCATTTTTTAATAGGGTTATTTGTTTCCCTGCGGTCTAACTTCTTGAGTTCTTTGTATATTTTGGACATAAGGCCTCTATCTGTTGTAGGATTGGTAAAGATCTTTTCCCAATCTGTTGGTTGCCGTTTTGTCCTAACCACAGTGTCCTTTGCCTTACAGAAGCTTTGCAGTTTTATGAGATCCCATTTGTCGATTCTTGATCTTAGAGCGTAAGCCATTGGTGTTTTGTTCAGGACATTTTTTCCGGTGTCCATGTGTTCCAGGGCTTCCCTAGTTTTTCTTCTATTACTTTGAGTGTGTCTGGTTTGATGTGGGGTCCTTGATCCACTTGGACTTAAGCTTTGTACAGGGTGATAAGCATGGATCGATCTGCATTCTTCTACATGTTGACCTCCAGTTGAACCAGCACCATTTGCTGAAAATGCTATCTTTTTTTCCATTGGATGGTTTTGGCTCCTTTGTCAAAAAAATCAAGTGACCATAGGTGTGTGGGTTCATTTCTGGGTCTTCAATTCTATTCCATTGGTCTATCTGTCTGTCTCTGTACCAATACCATGCAGTTTTTTATCACTATTGCTCTGTAATACTGCTTGAGTTCAGGAATAGTGATTCCCCCTGAAGTCCTTTTATTGTTGAGGATAGTTTTAGCTCTCCTGGGTGTTTTGTTATTCCAGATGAATTTGCAACTTGTTCTGTCTAACTCTTTGAAGAATTGGATTGGTATTTTGATGGGGATTGCATTGAATCTGTAGATTGCTTTTGGTAAAATGGCCATTTTTACTATATTAATCCTGCCAATCCATGAGCATGGGAGATCTTTCCATCTTCTGAGGTCTTCTTCAATTTCTTTCCTCAGTGTCTTGAAGTTCTTATTGTACAGATCTTTTACTTGCTTGGTTAAAGTCACACCGAGGTACTTTATATTATTTGGGTCTATTATGAAGGGTGTCGTTTCCCTAATTTCTTTCTCGGCTTGTTTCTCTTTTGTATAGAGGAAGGCAACTGATTTATTTGAGTTAATTTTATACCCAGCCACTTTGCTGAAGTTGTTTATCAGCTTTAGTAGTTCTCTGGTGGAACTTTTAGGATCACTTAAATATACTATCAAATCATCTGCAAATAGTGATATTTTGACTTCTTCTTTTCCCATCTGTATCCCCTTGACCTGCTTTTGTTGTCTGATTGCTCTGGCTAGAAATTCAAGAACTATATTGAATAAGTAGGGAGAGAGTGGGCAGCCTTGTCTAGTCCCTGATTTTAGTGGGATTGCTTCAAGTTTCTCTCCATTTAGTTTAATGTTAGCCACTGGTTTGCTGTATATGGCTTTTACTATATTTAGGTATGGGGCTTGAATTCCTATTCTTTCCAGGACTTTTATCATGAAGGGGTGTTGAATTTTGTCAAATGCTTTCTCAGCATCTAATGAAATGATCATGTGGTTTTGTTCTTTCAGTTTGTTTATATAATGGATCACGAAGATGGTTTTCCGTATATTAATCCATCCCTGCATGCCTGGGATTAAGCCTACTTGATCATGGTGGATGATTGTTTTGATATGCTCTTGGATTCGGTTTGCCAGAATTTTATTGAGTATTTTTGCGTCGATATTCATAAGGGAAATTGGTCTGAAGTTCTCTTTCTTTGTTGTATCTTTGTGTGGTTTAGGTATAAGAGTAATTGTGGCTTCATAGAAGGTATTCGGTAGTGATCCATCTGTTTCAATTTTGTGGAATAGTTTGGATAATATTGGTATGAGGTCTTCTATGAAGGTTTGATAGAATTCTGCACTAAACCTGTCTGGACCTGGGCTCTTTTTGGTTGGGAGACCTTTAATGACTGCTTCTATTTCCTTAGGAGTTATGGGTTTGTTTAACTGGTTTATCTGTTCCTGATTTAACTTCGGTACCTGGTATCTGTCTAGGAAATTGTCCATTTCCTGAAGATTTTCAGGTTTTGTTGAATATAGGTTTTTACAGTAAGATCTGATGATTTTTTGAATTTCCTCCGAATCTGTAGTTATGTCTCCCTTTTCATTTCTGATTTTGTTAATTTGGACACACTCTCTGTGTCCTCTCGTTAGTCTGGCTAAGGGTTTATCTATCTTGTTGATTTTCTCAAAGAACCAACTTTTGGTTCTGTTGATTCTTTCTATGGTCCTTTTTGTTTCTACTTGGTTGATTTCTGCTCTGAGTTTGATTATTTCCTGCCTTCTACTCCTCCTGGGTGTATTTGCTTCTTTTTTTTCTAGAGTTTTTAGGTGTGCTGTCAAGCTGCTGACATATGCTCTTTCCTGTTTCTTTCTGCAGGCACTCAGCGCTATGAGTTTTCCTCTTAGCACAGCTTTCATTGTGTCCCATAAGTTTGGGTATGTTGTACATTCATTTTCATTAAAGTCTAAAAAGTTTTTAATTTCTTTCTTTATTTCTTCCTTGACCAGGTTATCATTGAATAGAGCATTGTTCAATTTCCAAGTATATGTGGGCATTCTTCCTTGATTGTTATTGAAGACCAGTTTTAGGCTGTGGTGGTCCGATAGCACGCATGGGATTATTTCTATCTTTCTGTACCTGTTGAGGCCCGTTTTTTGACCAATTAAAATGTCAATTTTGGAGAAAGTACCATGAGGAGCTGAGAAGAAGGTATATCCTTTTGCTTTAGGATAGAATGGTCTATAAATATCTGTTAAGTCCATTTGGCTCATGACTTCTCTTAGTCTGTCTACATCTCTGTTTAATTTCTGTTTCCATGATCTGTCCATTGATGAGAGTGGGGTGTTGAAATCTCCCACTATTATTGTGTGAGGTGCAATGTGTGTTTTGAGCTTTAGTAAGGTTTCTTTTACGTATGTAGGTGCCCTTGTATTTGGGGCATAGATATTTAGGATTGAGAGTTCATCTTGGTGGATTTTTCCTTTGATGAATATGAAGTGTCCTTCCTTATCTTTTTTGATGACTTTTAGTTGAATATTGATTTTATTTGATATTAGAATGGCTACTCCAGCTTGCCTCTTCTGACCATTTGCTTGGAATGTTGTTTTCCAGCCTTTCTCTCTGAGGTAGTGTCTGTCTTTGTCTCTGAGGTGTGTTTCCTGTAGGCAACAGAATGCAGGGTCCTCGTTGCTTATCCAGTTTGTTAATCTATGTCTTTTTATTGGGGAGTTGAGGCCATTGATGTTGAGAGATATTAAGGAATAGTGATTATTGCTTCCTGTTATATTCATATTTGGATGTGAGGTAATGTTTGTGTGCTTTCATTCTCTTTGTTTTGTTGCCAAGACGATTAGTTTCCTGCTTCTTCTAGGGTATAGCTTGCCTCCTTATGTTGGGCTTTACCATTTATTATCCTTTGTAGTGCTGAATTTGTAGAAAGATATTGTGTAAATTTGCTTTTGTCATGGAATATCTTGGTTTCTCCATCTATGTTAATTGAGAGTTTTGCAAGATACAGTAACCTGGGCTGGCATTTGTGTTCTCTTAGGGTCTGTATGACATCAGTCCAGGATCTTCTGGCCTTCATAGTTTCTGGCGAGAAGTCTGGTGTGATTCTGATAGGTCTGCCTTTATATGTTACTTGACATTTTTCCCTTACTGCTTTTAATATTCTTTCTTTATTTTGTGCGTTTAGTGTTTTGACTATTATGTGACGGGAGGTGTTTCTTTTCTGGTCCAATCTATTTGGAGTTCTGTAGGCTTCTTGTATGCCTATGAGTATCTCTTTTTTTAGGTTAGGGAAGTGTTCTTCTATGATTTTGTTGAAGATATTTACTGGTCCTTTGAACTGGGAGTCTTCACTCTCTTCTATATCTATTATCCTTAGGTTTGATCTTCTCATTGAGACCTGGATTTCCTGTATGTTTTGGACCAGTAGCTTTTTCTACTTTACATTATCTTTGACAGTTGAGTGAATGATTTCTATGGAATCTTCTGCTCCTGAGATTCTCTCTTCCATCTCTTGTATTCTGTTGGTGAAGCTTGTATCTACAGCTCCTTGTCTCTTGTTTTGGTTTTCTATATCCAGGGTTGTTTCCATGTGTTCTTTCTTGATTGCTTCTATTTTCATTTTTAATTCCTTCAACTGTTTGACTGTGTTTTCCTGGAATTCTTTCAGGGATTTTTGTGTCTCCTCTCTATGGGCTTCTACTTGTTTATTTATGTTTTCCTGGAATTCTTTCAGGAATTTTTGCAATTCCTCTCTGTAGGCTTCTACTTGTTTATTAATGTTTTCCTGTGTTACTCTAAGGGAGTTCTTCACGTCTTTCTTGAAGTCCTCCAGCATCATGATCAAATATGATTTTGAAACTAGATCTTGCTTTTCTGGTGTGTTTGGATATTCCATGTTTGTTTTGGTGGGAGAATTGGGCTTTGATGATGCCATGTAGTCTTGGTTTCTGTTGCTTGGGCTCCTGCGCTTTCCTCTCGCCATCAGATTTTCTCTAGTGTTACTTTGTTCTGCTATTTCTGACAGTGGCTAGACTGTCCTATAAGCCTGTGTGTCAGGAGTGCTGTAGACCTGTTTTACTGTTTTCTTTCAGCCAGTTATGGGGACAGAGTGTTCTGCTTTCGTGCGTGTAGTTTTTCCTCTCTACAGGTCTTCAGCTATTCCTGTGGGCCTGTGTCTTGAATTCACCAGCCAGGTCACTTGCAGCAGAAAAGTTGGTCTTACCTGTGGTCCTGAGGGTCAAGTTTGCTCTCGGGGTGCTGCCCACGGGCTCTCTGTGGCGGCAGCAACCAGGAAGATCTGTGCCGCCCCTTCTGGGAGCTTCAGTGCACCAGGGTTCCAGATGGCCTTTGGTGTTTTCCTCTGGCGTCCGAGATGTGTGTGCAGAGAGCAGTCTCTTCTGGTTTCCCAGGCTTGTCTGCCTCTCTGAAGGTTTAGCTCTCCCTCCCACGGGATTTGGGTGCAGAGAACTGTTTATCCGGTCTGTTTCCTTCAGGTTCCGGCGGTGTCTCAGGCAGGGGTCCTGCCGCTCCTGGGCCTTCTCCCACGGGAGCCCAGAGGCCTTATACAGTTTCCTCTTGGGCCAGGGATGTGGGCTGGGGTGGGCAGTGTTGGTGGTCTCTTCCGCTCTGCAGCCTCAGGAGTGCCCACCTGAGCAGGCGGTGAGGTCTCTCTCCCACGGGGTCTAGGAGCAGAGAGCTGATGCAGGCCGGGATCACATTTTTATTGGTTTCCTCTGCTTTTCATTAAGTAGACTCTGGTTCAGCTCCCTCCTAGGCTGCTGCATATAATTCTCTCATTCTAACATTTCATCATGTTACATCCTAATTCTCTATAGAGTTCATTATTAACCATGCCTTCACCTAAGAAAGCACTATAGCAAGGAGAGGGAAGAAAGAAAAAAAAGTATCCAGGCAATCAGTTGTCACTTCCTGGTGAGGGCACTTAAAATAACGCTTCGTAAATTTTACAAGCTGTAATCTGCTAATATGCGTGTATCACTGGACTTTGAGATAGTTCACTTCATAAAGTGTGCCTCCTGTGCAACTATGGGGATCTTCATTCTTACCTGGGCACTCACTTAAAAATCTGGGTATGATATCATTTGTACTGTCAGTGGTGACAAGTGACAAGGGGAGAATGTCTGGGATTAATTATCCAGCGAGTGTAGTTGAATTAGTAAATCTCACTGAGCTACTCGGTCTCAGAATAAGGGTGATAACTCCTAAGATGATACTTCACAGGAATGTTCACTTATGTACGTACATACACACACACTTACATACATACATACATACATACATACATACATACATACATACACATGCACACACACAAACGCAGAAGGGTCAGACTCAAATCCACTCATTCATGCACACATGCACAAATCAAGATACTATCAGCCATATTTATTGATTAATGTACTCTTTCCTCCAGTGAGTCAAAAATTGTGAATGAACTCTAGCCTTCCTTCTGTATGTGCATTATTACCCAAGGAAAATGTCTTTTAAGATGTATATACTTAATTAGATTTCTCATTATTGCAATAGAAAGATTCAGATGATACTCTGGCTACAAACTTGATGTTATATGTGTGTGTGTGTGTGTGTGTGTGTGTGTGTGTGTGTGTGTGTGTGTGTGTATGTTCAGTCTTCAAGAATGTGGGAACCTGTGAGAATACTACACCCATCTTCTCTATCAACCTGGGATACAAAAAAGAAAAATAATTTAAAACCTGCAATAAACAGAAGCACTAAACAAGATCAATAGAATATCTGCTTTGTTTCTATCTAAATTAAGCCCTGTGTTACCATGCTCCAAATACTGAAAATATGAAATACAAAATGAAATAATGAAAATACAAAACAGGAAAAAAGTTTTTCCTACATATAAATATTAATCACAACCAGAATCTACTTATACCAAAATGCAATATTATCAATTTCTATCAAAATTTAAATCTATATTTATGTTGTACTGGCCCATTTTTATAGGTTCAGATAGAAATATACAAGGTACATGCAAATACTTCCTATTCCTCGGGTTTGAGCACAAAGTATTTGACCAGGACACAGAGAAATAGAAGATAGATGGTATCTATAGATATAGATAGAAAGGAAGAGGCTGTGGTGAGAATGGAGAGAGGGCTGGTGTGCTGGTTAACTTGGTCAATGCAAAACAAAACAAAACAAAAAACAAAAAAAAACATTAACTGGGTAAAGGGATCCTGGGATCCTTAACCGAAGAACTACACCCATCAGATTGGCCAGTAGACAAGTTTGTGGGTCATTTAATTAACTGGTGACTTATATAGGAGAATTAATTCTACTGTATGTGGTACCACACATGAACACATAGCTCTGGGTTGTTTAAGAAAACAGAGTGGACAAGCCATGAGGTGCTGTTTGTAAGCAGCTTTCCTCAAGTTTTTTTTTTGCCTCATTTATGATGCCTGACTTCTGCCTTGAGTTACTACCCTGACTTTCCTCAGTGATGGATTGTGATCCAAATGTATGAGTGAGGTTTCTGTGAGAAATGTGTGTACTCAAAATACTTCTAGGCTAGGGGGCTGATAATCCTTTGTCATTAATATGGAACAACATTTTCTGGCATTTCTTGTGCAATTATTTTATAAGTAGTTCATGTAAGGTAGGGCTTTTATAGTATTTTGCTATCTAAACCTCTTTATATTTTAACTCTTTCTTTTTCTCTTTCTTCCCACACATACCTTTTTGGATCTGTCATTTTATTATATGGTTAATTATTTGACATAAAGTAGCTGATTTTTTTTAAGGTATTGTTAGAAATATGCAGATACCAATAGGTAAAATACACCATTTGAAAACCACATTGAAAAAAGGAATATCCAGAATTGCCAATGTCTACAGTATAGGTGAAAAAGAAAGCTCACTGGTCAATTGGAAGAGAATATGACAGGTGGCTATGGAAGCTAGAGTGAGATATTGTAGAGAAATCAGACTCTCAAATGCTTATTTTTCACGTTACCATAGAAACAATTCCATGTGAGGGATTACTGGGTTTAAAGCTCATTTGCTGTTAGGGTGTCATCGCACTCTAGTAGGAATGGTGTAAAACACAAACAAAGCAGATGATAGTCTTTTAGCAGTTAGGAAGCCTGTTTTCTTTCTTGCTTGACACTGTGTGCAGAGAGGGCTATGGATGCCAGACTCTTCCTTCTCACCCAAGTCTATCTGCCAAGTGCCCTGAAAGTAAGTTTCCTATTTATTTCCCCCATTGCTATTTATACTAGACTTCTTTCTCCATAGAAACAACTGAGACACACACACACACACACACACACACACACACACACACACACACGAGAGAGAGAGAGAGAGAGAGAGAGAGAGAGAGAGAGAGAGAGAGAGAGAGAGAGAGAGAGAAAGCAAGTACATACTTGCTGGAGCCAGAGCTATGACAACCCTGACAAGGCTGGTTCAGCTCCCTTTCCTCAAAAGGTCAGCTAATCATGAAAGTAATAGTTAAAAGCAGAGAAATGAGACATATTCAATGCCACCACGTCAGCAAGAGGAGGAATAAAGTCCAGTGTGCACCTCACATTCATCTGAGGGATCTTTCTTTTGGGGAGGTAGATGGTTTTGAGATAGAGTTTTTCTGTATAGGGCTAGCTGTCCAGATACTTAGACCAGGCTGGCCTAATCCTACATCTGTCTACTGAGTGCTGCAATTAATGGCATGTGCCACCATACCATCTGTACGATAAGAGGTATAGATTTTAAAATGGAACAATCATTATTCACAACTCAGTAGTCCTGCATATTACCATTATCAGAGCTTATCTCTCTTGTTCTATTTTTTTTTTTTTTCGGAGCTGGGGACTGAACCCAGGGCCTTGCGCTCGCTAGGCAAGCGCTCTACCGCTGAGCTAAATCCCCAACCCCTGGTTATCTCTCTTGTAAGGTGGCCAGAAATGTTGGTACAACTGTGATAATCATAATTATGACTCTCTATTGGAGAAACAAACTCTCCCTTGGCTGAAATCAGACTTCAGCATTTTCTTTCCCCAGCCTGAGATTCCTGGAGGAGTTTCAGTTTCTTGGAGTGCATTGTGCAAATAGTTCAGGTATGATTGTCTCTTTATTCCCACCTTCCCAATAGTACAGAAACATACACACAACATATACTGAGGCTGGGATTTCTTATCATAAGTTGTTGCACTGGGTTATGGACTCTGGAAATTATCATTGTCTGCTATTTCTTAACTAGGCCCCTAAAACCGAAGAGGTTAGAAATAAATCAGAAAAAAAAATACTACGATGTAAGTAAATTTGAAATTTGAAAGCTGGAGAACCTGACAAGCTGGACTGGGAGAATAAGTCCCAGCTGGTGGCTAGAAATGATGAGAAGAGACACTCCAGTTCAAGCAGGAAAATAGAAAAAAGTGAGTCATGCATGTCTCTTTGCTGTGGTATGTGTCTTCTTAGAATAGTAAACAGATTAGAAGGTACTCAAATATACTAGGGAGAGACCTTTTTTCAGTTTTGATAATTTTTTTATTTTTAATTTGTGTTTTTATAATATTTAAAAAAATTATTTACATTCCAGTCTCCCCACACCCAGTTCTAACTCCCCATTTCCTAATCCAATTTCTCCTCCCTGTTGCCTCTGAGAAGGTGCTCCCCCTATACTAGGCTTCCTGCTTCTTTGGGGCATTGGGCTCATCTTCTCCCACTAAGGCCTGACCAGGCAGACCTCTTCTTTGTTTGTGTCAGTGTCTTAGACTGGCAGGGGTATGCACCTCTTTGGGGCTCAGATTCTAGGAGCTCCCTGAGGTCTGGGTAAGTTGAGATTGATGGTCTTCCTATGGGATTGCTTTTACCTTCAGCTACTTCAATTCTTCCCCTAAGTCAACCACAGCAGTTCGCATGGTGGAATGCAAGTATCTTCTTCGGTCTCAGTCAGCTGCTGCTAGGGCTTCGGAGGACAACCAAGACAGGTTCACATTTGTGTCTTTGGTTACTAAGGACCTCCTAGGATCTCCTGGAACCTCCAGTTAAGCATGCAGGCTAGAGGTGTGGACAGATAGCTGGCGGCTGACCTGAGAGACACCTTCTTGACTCTACTGTCTGGTTCATATCTGAACATGCTATGTGGAAGCAGGAATAATATTTAATCTTCACATCTTTGATCCATGAAGCCTGGTTGAGGATTTGATACTATAACATGACACTTTCTTCTACAGAGTACCTGCTTGAGTATTACCCTATTAAATTACAAAATAGTCTCCACATTTTAACTAAGTTTAAATTTTTTTGAGACTCAGTTATAGCTATCTTGGACATACATGTATGTTCTTATCTGAAAAGCTGCTATCATTGGTATTAGTTTTAGGGCATGGGAAAGATGGAAGTTTGAGAGAAAGGTAGTTAGAGTGGATATCTGCAGGGCAAGAGAATTTTAACCCTAGGGATAAGTAAACAAGTGGTTTCTGAAGAGAATTTTTTCTCACTTGACAAAGCAGGGTTTCTAAGGAGGAGGACCATTATGTGTAGCCCATAATACTGTATGAGCATACAGCAAGGTTTGTTTCTGAATTCAGAATAGCAATTGAAATATGGAGGGCACTGTTCCTTGTAACTATGGGTCATATCACAGGGTCAGAAAGAGTATGCCTGAAGCACGTGTAGGCAGAATACAGAGACTGTGACTTAGAAAATCACATGAGCTTCTCCTGAAAAGAACCTAGGTTTAGTTGACTGCATTTATATCAAGCAGCCTAAAATATCCTATAACTACCGTACTTTTTAATGTGGGCACTGCACTACATGCATAAACACACACACACACACACACACACACACACACACACACACATGCACACACACGCACACGCACACACGCACACGTACACACACAGATGCACACACACATACACAAACACACATACACTCACGCATACACACATACACACATACACACAGAAACACATAACTACAATCTGTTCAACCTCTGGGATGGTGAGTGCATGTATGCTTTCAATGCTGACCACTTAGTATTGGACCACAAATAAATTGATAAGCTACTTCCTGGGGAAGATTGTTTTGTTTAACTTTCAGCATTCCTCAGAAACTTATAAAATTTCTTTGTATAGAGTTGATGCCTCCTGAGCACATTATTGTGACTATTGCTATTTTCCTTGCTCATCTCCTGCTCAAGCAGTCAGGTTTGTGAAACATTATAGGTTTAGCTTCTGACATTTCTGTGAGACATGATCTTACAGCAAGTACCTGGTCCGCTGGCTCCTATAACCTTTCTGGTCCTTATTCCACAGTGTTCCCTGATCATTAGGTGTAGGAATTCTACTGAAGATGTTATCAGTTGAGACAGAGAGCTGTAACTCTGCGTTTACATTGTTTATTGTTTTCTGTAATGGTATCTGCTTCTTACCATTTGATAATTTTGATTGATGTACCTTGAATACCACATTTATCTATGTATATAAGGACAAATATTTAGGATATAGTTAAGGTTATTGCTATCTTAGTAAAGAGGTGATTGTACAAAATTCTCCATAATCCCTGACTTCACTAGGCCTAAACAGTTGGCTACATTTCTAGTACCAGACATGATTCCCCACTTGTTGATCCAGCCTTAAGTCTAGTTAGACATCTGCTTGCTACTACCAAGTTATGGCTGTGACTATTGTACCCTCTTAGAGTTACTATGCCAGGCTGGTTGTTGATGTGGTTCATGGGCATCATAGATAGGTCTTTGGGTTGTATCCCTTCTTTGGAAGATTACATGCACCTTCTGGTACAAAGAAAGGTAGGCTGGAATGGGGTTTAGCTTAGTTCCAGCTTCTGAACTTCTGAGCCCTGTTTTAGAAGTGACTCATATCTTTAGCAAAAAGGGCTTAGTTTCTATATTACAATTCTTGTTTTCACAGAATAGAGCAGAATAAGGCAACTCAATGGTTAACATTAGTGTCTTGTCCTGCTCTTTATCCACCTAGGAGATAAGCTTCAAAGCATATCTATACAATATTATCTTGGATGAGTCACCTACAGTGGAAAAAGTCATAAATATAGATAGTGCTATGAGCTGGATCTTGGGCTTAATAAAACGTAAACAGTAATGTGAACACCAGTATTCATCTGTGTCTGCTTCATGACTGTGAACTTGATGTAACCAGATGTCTCAAGTACCTGCCATCATGCCTATCACACTTGATAGTATGTCTCTACTTCATATCCCTTGAATTGTTAAGTAGAATAAACTCTTTATCCTTTCAGATGATTTTATCAGATGTTTGACCACAGCCACAAGTAAATAATGCAGTCATGTTTACCAATGAATGTGCACGTATGATCATTCTGAAAAGCAAAGGAAGTTCCTGTTACAGCTATTAGTTAACTGTTAAGGTATCTGCTCTAGTTGTTATCCAGAGAGCTCAAGAGTCAAATTAATTGAACTTCAGTTTTGAAATCTCTAAGTAAGGCACCTTTTTAGAAAGATTAGCATCTTTCTTTCTCTGATTTGCAAGCAATATGCCTTCTACATAGCATCAAATTTTGGGTCCAGTGTAATCCTGGAGAAAATACAAGTAACAATAACATCAAAGTGTGGAGAAAAGAAAAATGACTACTAGCTCTAAATCTTTCTGTGGAATGTTTGTGACTTTATTTATTTAAACAATAATGTTGGCATAGTTGGCATAGTCATTCATACACTGGGATGTGCCTCTTGAATGTTCTAGAAATCTAAAGAGGCAAATTGATATATAAAATGTAAAAGTTTGTATATAAAATATAGTGTCATTCAAAGCAAAGGAAGGCACACAGGTATCAATGACTGGATACAAGCTATAAATGGACATTATCTCAGTCACCACCAACATGACATAAAGACTTGATTCTGACTTATTTTAGGATGAGGTGTGTGTGTGTGTGTGTGTGTGTGTGTGTGTGTGTGTGTGTGTCCTCTAAGTAGAAGCATAAAAACAACCTTGTGCAGAATCTAGAGTATATATATATTAGACACTGCTTCTTGATGAATATTCCCTTTAGTTATTAACTGTGGACATCTTTTCTAAAGAAAGGTAAATATCTATATAACTGCAACCAATCTGTCATGTGAGAACATGCTCAGGTAACCAGATTGCTTTGTGAATAGTGAATTATTGCAAATGTACACGTGTTCCAAGAAATTCACTTGGGTCTGCTAATTTGTTTGCATGAACACAAAACAACCTCAACCAAATGTAGCGGAGACCTTTAGATGTTCCAGAATATGCTATGCAGGTTTGTAGAGGTGTGTGTGTGTGTGTGTGTGTGTGTGTGTGTGTGTGCCTGGGCATGCGGAGGCCATTAGTCAAAGTGAGCTCTTTGTTTCACCTTAAATTTTCAGATAGGGTGTCTCATTGGACCTAGAACTCATCTGCTTAAATTTCAATCTAAATTGACTGTCTGGTCAGCAAACATCCATAACATATCTGTATCTAGCTGCTTGGTCTGGGGTTACAAGTGCACATTGCCACACACAGGCATTTTTATTTGGTCTCTGAAAATGTGAACTCATGTCAGTATTCTTGCATAAGAAGTGCCTTATCCACTGAAACCAAACATGTGGATGTCTCTCTTGGAAAGTGTTACTGTAGGGTACAGTTCTAGCTTCTTGATCTGTACTAACTATATCCTTCTGATACTTGGACCCTGGTGAAAATTGAATGCAAAGGGTTGCCTTGCATAGCATGCTTCTCTGAAGCAGCCTGCCAGGTTTCCAGCAGTGGTGAAGGCATGGGGAGAAGACCCAGAGAAAATGAACCATATTATGCAAAAGCTACAGTTCAGTGTTTTAACAAGGCTTTCTATGCAGGGTATGAGATGTGGCACTGTTGCATGAGATTAGTAAAGGGCACACATTGGTGTTGAGGTTATGCTTTAGAACCTAATGGTGCTAGCTAGTGCACATGAAGACATATTGGATGTAGAGTTTGTTATCTAAACACCAAATGACTTTCACAAAGGAAACTTTCTGTACTTTGAAAACAATAGTCCAGGCTTTTTTCTATACTCCTCAGTAGAAACTGAAAATATATGGGGCTGAGCATATAAACTCATTCTTTAATTCACCATAACTTCCTGTTATGGAAGTTATTTTGACTGTCATATATATATATATATATATATATATATATATATATATATATATATAAAGTAGTCTATTTTTTGCCCATTTATGCAAATAGTAATCTACTATGTCTTTCTAAACTTTAATGAAGCTGCTTTTTGTTGTTTCCTGCAAACCAAGCTGGCCTCAATATCATTAAGTAGCCACAGGTCACCCTAAAGTTCTGATACTCCTGACTCTTCCTCCTGAGGTCTGAATTACAGGTGTGCAACACCATGCCTAGCTGATATGTTGTGAAATATTTCTTAGTGATTTCATGTATTCCAAGGACCTGAGGTAAGTTTCCAACTAATAGAAGATACTTTTAACATTCCCAAAGGTTTAGCTTTCTCCTGAACCACTAACTGCAAATCTTCTTACTAAATTTTAAATGTAGCCAACATCACTTTAGTGCTTTTCTCTGTTCCTATCTTCTCCCCCTGGTATTTTCCATTCTTCATAGCTCTTTCCATTTGTTGTTCCCCAGTGGTTCCACTGTGCTCATTTCCCCAAGGCTTTACAATGTATCTTTGCAGACAATTACAATGGAAGCGCATTCCTTCCTCTCCTTGCATACCTCCCTTCAATGAAGGGATCTTTTTCTTAGAAAAGAAAACATTTTCATCTCTCATTTTCTTTTTCATGCCATTTTTTGTCTAGAACCAGGATCAATCACTACTTAGCACATTCCTTATAGTATTTTCCTATGTATTTTACTTTCACTGCTCTTCCAGAATTTGGAACAGAATTGAGCTACCATGTGGCTTTTCTCAGTGAGTTAATGTAATTATTTTTGTATCTTTGTTTCCCAAGAAGATGTTAATTTTCCTTGTACCTCTCCCTAGAATAGCCTTGGGATCTTAAAACATGAACAGAGTGAGTCGATCTGAGCTATACTGACATATTTTTCCCTTTATGATCATAAGGCTGAATATGGAATAATCCTGAAATTAAGGTCAGCACCAGGTAGTTGTTTCTACTGACTGTCATATTGCTAGATAAAAATAAATAGCTTTTATTTTGCTTTTTTATTGTTTTTCAGGGCAATGTTACCTTTTCCTGCTCAGAACCAGAAATTGTGCCCATCACATTTGTCAACTCCAGGAGCAGTTATTTGCTGCTGCCTGGCATCCCCCAAATTGATGGGCTGTCAGTGAGTTTCCAGTTTCGGACATGGAATGAAGATGGTCTGCTTCTGTCCACAGAACTGTCTGAAGGCTCAGGGACCCTGCTGCTCCTCCTGGATGGCGGGAGACTGAGGCTCCTTATTAAGAAAGTAGCAAGACATGGAACTGAGATCATCACAGGTATAGCCTCTGCTGAATTCCACTGTAATCACCATCCCATTCTCTTCCCCTCTCTTTCTCTTCCCCAACCCCTGTCTGCCTTATTGTCTCCTCTTCATCCTCTTCTCTCCCTTTTTACGTCCTGCTTCACTCTGCCCTTCTCTTTTTCTTTCCTTTATTTGTAATGGTTTCTTTTTCAACTATGAAAGCCAAGGTTGAGTTTCTCTCTAAAACATATGAAATTGTACGCGAGGATGAAGAGTGGCCAGGTATGGAATTATACTATAAATGTGAATGTGCTTGCCCTCCCTCAAATGCATCAATTAGACAAACAGTAGTCCTTATATTTGAATTAACCAAGGGTACTTCAACACCTCTCTTAATTGTTTGCCTGTAGGATAATCTGAAATGAGAGAGTTTGATTTTGCATTCAGGAGCAGTTATCACACTTTATGCCATCTGTAGAGTGGCCGGCCTGGTCCTGCATAAAGATCTTTCATCCAGGAAAGATGGTCATCCAGGAAAAAGCTGCATTTCAAACTTTATAAACTCAGAAATAAAGGGTTACAGAAATGATTCCAGAATCACAAATTCCAAAATGACAGAGATGAAAATTCATTTAGAATTTGTCTGGTTTCCATTTTATAATTCTACAATATTTAGGGGATTTGTTTTTTTACAATTCCAATGTTCTATTTCATATTAATAGATAAGCTTTAACAATTGCACTTCTTAAATATATTTTAAAGGTACTAAGTATAAACTGTTATGTTTGATTTCAGGATAGGAAAAAATATTTCTAAATGGTCCTAAGTTTGCTGGGGTTTGAGAGACAGTCTTGTGTGTGTGTGTGTGTGTGTGTGTGTGTGTGTGTGTGTGTGTGTGTGTGTGTGTGTGTATGAGTATATGCATAGTGCATGGTGCTTTATACTTCATTTGGTGAATATAAAACGCACTGGAAGTGAAGCAGATATTTAGTTAGAGCTAGAGATAGTTGTTAGATATATACAACATGGGTGCTAAGAACCAAATTTGGGCCCTCTGGAAAAAAACAAGTGCTTTAAACACTATGTGTTCTCTGGATTTTCCAAGATGGATTTCTTTTTTTTTTTTTCTCTCTCTCTCTTTTCGGAGCTGGGGACCGAACCCAGGGCCTGGCACTTGCTAGGCAAGCGCTCTACCACTGAGCTAAATCCACAACCCAAGATGGATTTCTTAAACATGGAAAAACATTCCATTTTTCATCTGTCTCCATTGGCTCTATTATATGATAAGAACTGAATGAGGTTGGGCCAGGTATGTAAGGTGGGGCTGAGGTATATGGTTCAGTAAACAAACCCTGTGAGAAATCTGAAGATAAATAATTCCAGTCAAATCCAGAGATCTCAGCACTTGTTCTCTTACGAATACCTACCATTACTCTATTTCTTTTTCTTCTCTTCTATCCCATCCTCTTTCCTTCCCCCCATCCTACATTCTTGTATCCTTTTTCTCTCTCCTCTATCTTTTCTTCCTCTCCCCTTTCATCCATTCTTCCCTCCATATTCATTCCCTTTTTACTCCTCTCCCTCTCCCTCTCCCTCTGCCCTCCCTCCCTCTCTCTCCCTCTCTCTCCATCTCTCTCCCTCTCTTTCCCACTACCTCCCTCCCTCCTGCTCGCTCTCGCTCTGTGGTTATAGGGATGAATGGATATGCTAGTTTAACATTCTGTCATTTTAATCCTTATATGTAAGATTGCAAGGTTATGGCCATTCCGTGTTCATGTGATGGAATGCAAGCATGTGTGTAATACAGTACATGTATAGAGGTCATAAGACTATTATGTTCCAGTCCATGCTTCTGCCTTTTTAGAGAAAGGATGTTCTTGTTGATTATTGTGTGTGCAAAGCTATCTTAGCCCTATAAATCTAGGAATTTTCTTATTCCCTCCAGCAATTTTGTTATTAGAATGCCAGGTTATTGACAGTTCTGCCACCTCTGATTTACGAGGCCTAAGGGGATCTGAAATCAGGACCCCATAAATGTATAGCACTTTGACATCTGTACAGAAACATATTCTAAAATTCTCTTAAAATGAATAAGAAAACCCTCAAATGTATGCAAGTTTGTACCATCTCTAAAAGACCCTGATAATAGCTTTTCTCTTCGTACATGAGATACTCTACACAGAGATGGGGTCAGCTCCTTCAAGTCATGGTATCATCACTGTTAGAGTATTCTCCATGTCAGGTAGAGGGTGAGACTTAGGCTCCATAGATAAGGGAAGCAAGAGAAAACTGTGCTGAAAAAGGGAGTACTGCATTTTGTATCTTCTCAGGGGAGTTATCTGGGTATGGTGAACTGTGACATTTAAATAACAGGGTTTCCCAATACACACCATTCAAATACTCAAAGCATTCTAGTGTGATTTAAAGTAGGTAAAATATTTTGGATTTTGGAGAACTGTGCTAGATGTCAGGTTTCCTCTATTATCAAGAGGTAATAGAACCTAAAAGAGGTAATATTTCATATTTTTCAAGCCCAATATTATCTGTGATAACTAGAATGTGAAAAATTGCAAATTTACTGACACATTTTCATAACAGGGATGCTTGTATGTCTTTATCCTTTGGTCATCTAAAGAGAATTAGGATAAAAGTGTTCAATTTTAAATTTTTTTTCTGATAATCTTCTGTTAGGTAGCTTTGCCTTGTTATGAGAAAATGCCTAAGATAAAAAAACTTGAAGGAAGGATATTATCTTTGGCTTATGCCTTCCCAAATTTTATTCTGCAGTCACCACATAATAAATGCTTGGAGTTGACCTCAAAGATCAATCCAAAAGATATGAATTTAAAAAAAAAGGACAGAAGCTAGTAGTAATTTTTAAAACATTTATATTATAGCGATTATATATTATAGAATATGTCAAAACCTAAGGAGGAATTGTACTCAGTGGAAGTATTAATTAAATCCTCGCCACTGTTGCTAAGAGATGGGGACATGGCTGGGTGAAATGATGAAATTATTCACCTTAAGACCAGTGGCCAGATAGTTATAGTCTACAGCCTCACAATCAACATTAGCAGTGGATTCCCTAATATTGCCCCATTCATATGAACCATTCTAACTAGCATACATCTGCACATAAAGTAAACAGGAAGGATCTTGGAACCCCATCCTCGCCATCAAATAAATTATAGTTATGATTCAGTGTTTTAGCTAAAATCATATTGATGACAAAATTCCATTAGTGAGAGTACATAAACACAGGAACAAGTGCCTTGACTTTCACAGCAAGTTGTCTGATTGAGCATGGAATTCAAGATTCAGTAAAGAGAACTTTGTGGAGATATCCCAGGTTATGAGAACTTTAAAATTGCAGATACTGGACATTCAAGATATCTCATTTCAAATCTGTGTCTGTGGTAAGACACTCTGACAAAAAGCAATGGATTGGGAGGATGAGGTTTATTTCTTCTTGTAAGTCATACCATATCTTAAAGGGAAATAAAGGCAAAAAATCAAGAAATACCAAGAAGAAGAAACCTTAGAAAGATGTTGCTTACTGGTTCATTCTCAAGATCATGCTAGCATCATCTGTCCAGAGAATGGAAGCCTCCAAAGTAAAGTGGATCCAGATGTGTCAATCAACAAACTATTTCTAGCAGACATATAAGCCAACCTGATCACAACAAGCTCTGAACTGAGACTTCCTTCTTAGATTTTTCTGGACTATGTCAAGTTATAGCTAAAGCTACCTAGGGCATATAAGGAATCAAGCCCAAGATGAAATACTTACCAGTCTAGTGGTGTGTTTTTAGATTTCTCAGGTTTGATAAATGGAACTGCAATTTTTCATTCATTTCTGTTTCTTTATGTTTCCTCCAGCATGAATCTGATGAAGGTAATTATTTCATTGCCAATAAAGCAGAATTATCTTGTGGCAACATATGCTGTCACTTTCCTTCCAGTCTCTGAAATTCCCCTTAGGATGGTTATTTATATAGTTATGTTTGCTTCTTTTTACTTTTAGCTTTAAAAGCCTGAAGTTGTCCAGTTGTCCAGATGGAGGCTCAATGAAAGTTATATTCTCTAGCAGATCCTAAGTATTAATGAAGGGGAAGTATAGAGGCCAAGGTTATAGGGGAAACACAAGAAAGACACAGGGTATGAGAAAGAAGGAAGGCTTTCAGTTCTCTGTTTAGAAAGAATAGAATTTCCATGAGATCTTGGTATACTGGGAGAGCAAATGTCAGAATAGAATGGATAGTAGGAAGCAGAACTTGTCATGAAAGAAGTGCATCTTGTGGGATATTAGTGGTATCGACCTTAAAAATAATTTTAGCTTGCAGCAGTTAGAACTGAACATATATGTCTGTACCAAGAAAAATATCACTGTCACATTCAATGGTCAGACACTAATGATGAAAACATCAGATGGCTACCCACTCATATACTGAAGAAAGACCTCCAGATCCATGGTGCCTTGAAACATAAGCCAGATTTGCACAACTAGGAAGCTTGAGTCAGTCATTTGTAGACAAGGCAGTGAGATGATTTGATGCTGACGTTTGTCAAGAGAGTTTCAGTTGCTTGGGTGCTCCATCTGTCATAGAGCATCTGGAGAGGGCAGGATATGGACTGCCAATGCCAAGGGAAACAAAGAAACATCACTCATACTATGACCTCCAGACACTTTTCATTCCACTGGGGACAGGAAGCTTGCACTGATATATTGTTAATTAAGACCACAAGACCATAAATAATATGAAGGAAAGAAATGGGTCAGACAGTGGATGCTACAGAACTTAAAAGAAATTGTTGAGGAACAATGTATTCAACAGGAAATATTTTATTTGGTTTGTTTACTTGTATGTTTCTTCTTTGATTATTTATCTGTAATGACATGCTTCATTATAATATTTTTATACATTCATCTAAGTACTTATATCATAATTAGTCCATTTTCCTCTTTTGTTCCTCACAAACCTATTGATCCTGAGCCTTTTCCCAAATGACACTACCCTCATGTCACCTTTTTAAGTGAACCAATAAGTTTAATAAGGATTGCTCAGTGAAATGTATATGAGGGATTATTTACAGGAATATCAGTGAAGATACCACTAAAAGTTATTTCCTCCCATCCTCTGGCACTGTTAACTGCCTAGAAGCCCTTTCCAGCTCCATGATAGAATGTTGATGTGCACAGTCTTGCACAGGTCTTGCACTCATTGACATGGTTATTTTACTATCCAACTCTCCACAGCCATGATTATTTTTACATTTTTAATGTATTAAATGTAATTGATTTATTAGCTTTAATATACTCAGTTATTTGAGTGACTACAGACTAAAGTCAAGAAAAACCTGCCACCGTTTATGAAGTTGATAGTAGGATTCATGCAGAACAAATGGGCTTGGAATGTGGGGGATGGATTTTGACAATAGAGGAACCAGAAAGAGAAAGTATAGATATGGTAGAGAAAAGATGTGTGCTACCAGTCTGTTCAGTGGTTTTCATGGAAAACTAAATTTACTACTGTACCTCCATAGGGATCTCATGCAGGTATGGGTGATGGGAAATAATACACAGATTGTAACTTGCCTCAAAAAGGAATGGGTTTGTATGGCATGCAAGAGGTTTCTTTCTGTGGCTCCATAATATACTTTAGGGAAATGTGGACTGAAATCATTACACAATTTGTCCTTGGCCATGTTTGATGTCATAAACCTGTAATCCCAGAACTGAGAGGCAGAAGAAGATCATGAGTTTGAGCATCGCCTGGGCAAACCTTATCTAAAGCAACAAGGGCTGGGATAGTTATAAATGGTGCTGGATTGTACATTAAAGGGCCCATCTTTGGTCCCCAGCCCTGCACAATAAAAAATAAATATATAAATAAATAGTTCAATCACAAAGCCTGCCTTTCTTTCTTCATAGCATCATAAGGACTAGAGGCATGGTCTATCCAATAGTATAAGGACCACCTTTAAAAGGTCAGTGTAGAAGTGTGTATCAGTAATCTTGGGCTGGGAAGCAAAGAGGGATTGATCCCTGGAGATCTATGGCCAGCCAGCCCAGCCACCTTAGTAAGATTAAGTCCACTAAGGGACCTTATCTCAAAATATCAAGGGAAAGAGCTGGCTGGAAATTTGGAATTTTAGCAGCTAAGAGCTACTAACTGGGATATATATGTGACACACACAAGCCTCATGCCCAGTAATCATTGATACTCACGGAGACTCATGCCCTGCTGGCTCTGTTCTAGGAACTGGAATCATGTCACACTATCATTTCTAGACCAGCAAGACTTGGCACATTTGATCTCCTTTAATTGTCTTATTACCTTAGGTAGAACTTCAAGTACTACACTGAACAAATATGTATTGAGTTGATAGTCTTTCCTTGCTCCAGATTTTAATGGAATTACTTTAAGTTTCTCTCTGCGTTTAGTTTAATGTTGGCTATTGGATTGCTGTATACTGTCTTTATTATGTTTAGGCATGTTCCTTGTATCCATGCTCCTTCTGAGATTTTTAACAAGAAGTTGTTTTGAATTGTGTCACAGGCATTGTCAGTATATAATGAGATGATGGAATGGCGAACAAATGACGGGCACATCCTGAGACCTATCCCATGGGAAAGAATGAATCCTTCACACTATTAATGATAGTCTGTTATGCTTGCAGACATAACTTTGAAGAGTAACTTTCCTCTGGGAAGCTCTACTGAGCATCTGATGCAAACAGATGTAGAAACCAACAGCCAAACATTAAATAGAATTTGGGAATCTTGTGAAAGAGTTGGGGGAAGGATAAAAGGACCCAAAGGTGATAGGGACTCCACAGGACAATCAACAGAGTGAATTAACCTGACACTTGGATTCTCTCAGAGACTGAACAAACAACCAAAAAGCATACATGAGCTGGACCTAAGTCCCTGCACGTATGTAGCAGATGTACAGCTTGGTCTTCATGCAAGTCCCCCAAGAAGTAGAGCATGGGCTGTTGATGACACTGTTGTCTGGCCTGTGTATCTTATGCCTCTAACTGGAATTTCTTGTCTGACTTCAGTGGGAGAGAATGTGTGCAGTCCTATAATGACTTGAGAGGCCAGGGTGAATTGATTCCAAGGGGGCCTTCCCATTCCAAAGCAGAAGGCAAAGGGAGATGGGGGAGGCACTCTGTGAGTGGGATACTGGGAAAAGAGGGGGACAGCAATTTTGATGTGAAGTGAATAAATAAATTAATGGAAAAATATAAAAAATCACTACTCTAGATGCTCTATCATTTAGGGGCAAAAGGGAGTGTTGTATCCCAATAATCCTCAATCATGATGGTCATGACAAACCCTCACATGCACAAATGACTGTATATTTATGCACTGGATCAAGTTTAAAAGGAATAGAGAGCTTTGGAAATGAAGACACACAAGACCTTAGAAAACAGTCTGTATTTAGACTTTTGTTTGAAGAGAAATGGACAATTATCTAAAGTTGGGATATATCTATATCTATATCTATATCTATATATATATATATATGTATATATATGTGTGTGTGTGTGTGTATTGTGTTTGTATGTATATGTATATGTGTGTGTGTGTGTGTGTGTGTGTGTGTGTGTGTGTGTGTATTAGCCAAGGTTCTCTGGAGGAGTATAAGCAAGAGAATGTATGTTGTAAAAGACATTTATTAAATTTGCTTACCAAGTATTGCCCAGGTAGTACAATGAGGTTTAAAAAGAATATGAAAGGCTGAGAATACAATACCTGCTCAGTCCATAAGGATGTTGTATCAGCAGTTCCAGTCTTGTGATAAAGGCCTAGAAGATTACTGGATGATTTTTAGTCTTCGTTAGAAGGCTAAATGAACTTCATTCAGTTTAAAGAAAAGGAGGGTACTAGCAGCAGAGGTAGGAGTAACTCTGTAGGCAAGTTCATCAGCAGATGGCTTATATGAACAGGCAAAACAATACCACTTTATTCTGAATCCTCTCTGACATTGAAAAATACCATCCAACATGGTAGGATATTCACATCTCAGTGAGTCCTTCTGGGAAACGCCCTATAAGACCCATAGGTATTAAAAAAAAAAAACCTGTGACAACCAAAGTTGAAAATTAAAATCTGTTAATAGATTGAGGGAGGAGATCCAGTAATACCTGTCTTCTCATAGTACTTCTATGCATCTTCCCTTCCTCTTCACTTCGGAAATGTTCCATTTGTAATGAAGGTTACCAAAGGAAGATGTGTCCTGGCTTGGTACTGCACTTCACTATTTTAGGAGAACGTTCCCAATTTCAATATTATTCTTTTGAGAATCTATGTTTAAGAAACATCAAGAGTCTCCTAATGTAACATGAATATTAATTTTACTTCATCTGATTTTGATATCTTGTTTGCATGGTGAGGAAATTGAACCTAGGGCTTTTAAATACTGAGCAAAATGTATTGAACTGTATCTCCATCCCCAGATTTGTCTCTTAAAACATAGACTCCTTTGTCTTAATTCCTGTGAAAATTAGAGGTAGGTGAAGTAGGAGAGGCAAAAGTAGTCTGATTCTAAGATCATCCACTGTCCTTTGAATCAGGCAATTAATATTGAGATACTGTGCATTTAAAGACAGTGATCTGAATCCTGATTCTTGTAAAAAATGTTATACTTTGGGGTATGACTTTAAAATTGGAGCACTTTGCTACTATTCTGGTAAAAACTGAGGATACTTTCAGTTTAAATTCCTAAATTGTGTGCTGAATTCCCTAAAGTAACCCATGAGGGTTTCAACAGCAAGATGTTCAGACCTCAGCAGTAGTATTTTTCTATCCCCTTTGAAAGATTTTAGCTGACACCAAGCTGTTTATTGAAGGAAGGTTGAGAGTGAGCACCCTGATAGAGATTGTTCTCCCTAATGTGTGAATAATTGACTTTATTTCAGTCTTGTCTTTTTGTCTCTTGTTTGCATAGAAAAGTAATTGAACCTAGGACCTTTAAATGCTAAGCAAAATGTATTGAACTGTATCTCCATTCCCAGATTTGTCTCTTAAATCATGTTTTTAACAGACATTTATTTCTTTATGTTTGTTTATGACTATATACATACACATATGTTATATACTATCATGAGGAGGTCAGAGAAATACTTGGGGGTTGAATTCTCTTCAGTTTGGGTGTTCTGAGGATTGAACTTAGATCCTTAGGTTTATTGCAAGTAGCCTATGCTTGCTGAGTTATCTTGCTGGCCATAATATTGGTTTTTAAACAATCAGATCTTGGAAAGTGTCTAAAATTTTTATTTTGAGTCCAGGTACAGAATGAAGTAGAAAATAGGAACTGGGTGAAAAGAAAAGTGTTTTAGAGGAAGGACTTCCACCTCACCCATTGGGACTTCCCCTGACACTAGGTTGATGCTTGTTTTCCTTTCACAGCTTCTTTCTAGCTATGAACTCTACAATGAAGACATCCTCTATCTGGTTCTGTAGCACAGTTCCTGATAACCATAGAGATTCCCAACATCTGAAATGATGCAGACTTCTGGTTTAATTAATGTTGTGTGAGGCCAAAACCTATAATTCCAAAATTCTCCCTGGTGAAGCTTGTTTTATTGAAATTGCTATTCTATCAATATTCTACAGAGTGTAGGATTTCCCAGGGCTCAGAAAGTGGAAGCAGTGGACTATGTAGGAAATAGTTATGTCAAAAAGGGGAATCAGAACACTTACTGCCCAAACTACATAACCTGAACTCAAACTCGCATCCACATAAAGTGAATAAACTGAGTCCACAAAATTATGTCTAACTTTGTTCCCCAATAAACACAGTATACAAAATGCCAAATTATAAATCATACTTAAAAAACAAATAAAAAAGTTAAAGACTGGAGAGTTGGATCTATTGGGGATGTTTGCATAAGCATAGGAATTCAACTTTAGATTCCCAGGACCCACATAAATTCTGGGTGCAATGGTATCTGCCTGCAATTTCAACTCAGAGAAGTAGAGATGAGAGGATCCCTGGAGTGCAAAGACCATCCAGCTGGTTAAACCTATCATAATGCAGAGTCAGTGAGAGGCTTTGTCTCAAAAATATAAAAAATTGGAGAGTGTTTGTAGAAGACATCTGATTTAAACCTTTGGTCTTCACATACATACAAACACATTCACACACACACACACACACACACACACACACACACACACACTCACATATTCACAGCACCCACATCACCACAAACCACAACTATGACAACAACAACAGCCAAAGATTTGGATAATGATATTGGAAAGATCAGGGCCCATAATTTAAATATGAACTGATGAAGGAAGGTTCTGACTCCTATAATTATACCTTAGACATCTCCTCTGATATTCAGTATTTTTAATGAGACTAGAGAGCCTGTGTTTAGAGTGAACCCTCAAGGTCTTTCTGTATTGACACCCAACGGTGTCCTATGCCTAATCACTTGGCTCCTAGGTAGTAACCAGAACCTGGATATGACTCATATTACTCTATCCAGGCTGTTTCATAGCTTTCCTTCAAATACAACTTCATGTGTTATGGAGATTTGTATGCAAATGAAAGCAAAACCGACCTGCAGTTGTCTTGCAATTGAGATGTTTTTATATCACATTTTCATCCCTAAGTATCACCTAACCTCTTTTCAACAATCCCCCTAGACAAGATCTGAATCCTGGCTTGTTTAGAGCCACAGCCTATGAGAAAAGATAGGGCCACCAAGTACAGAATCGTCTTGGTCGCTCCTCTAGGGGAAGCAGATGTTGAGTGGGTAATTGCCATTAGGAATTCTCTTAGCAGATGTGGCACAGCTGCCCTGGTGACAACATAGCTGTGCTCCAGTTTGGTGCTTGGTACAAGACTGCCTTCTGCAGATTTACTATATAGAGGATCAGATCTGCTTGCTCTGCTATAGCAGTTGAGAGCCAGGCAGGTTTCTTTCTGCCTTCTTTCCACAGGACTTTTCAGTGAAGGCTCCAGGGACTTCTGCCAAGTCCTATTGACTGTTCCTCTAGTAATGGCATTGGTTCACCCTAGGTCTGCTTTTTTCTTGCAGATATTTTGCCTATTACCCTGCCATGCTGTCCCTTGGGGGTAATCTCCATCAGTTGATAAAGCTGAGAGGGACTGACTCTAAGCTCACTCATACATGCTCTGAGAATATGAACCTCTGACCTCATTATTCCCAAGTTGAAGACCACTTACTGTTCTCTGTACTTAGCAATGATTTCAGTGATTTGTATATCTGGTATATTTGTCTGTGTGTGTGTGTGTGTGTGTGTGTGTGTGTGTGTGTGTGTGTGTAAGTGCACACTGTATAGAGGACAACCTTTAGAAATTAGCCTTTACTTTCTACTTTGTCATGAGAAGAGGTCTGAGACTTTGTGGGTAAGCAGGATTGACTGGCCTTCAAGCTTTTTCAGACTCTCCTGTTTATACCTCCCATCCCTCACAGCCATACCAAGATTATAAATGCTTGTGCCACTGTCTTTGACTTTTAGGTGAGTTCTGGAAATTGTCAGGTATGAACTTCATGGAGTTCTGCCACCTGAATCATCTCAGCTCCATCTAAATCATGGGCTTTACTTTGTCTCGTTGTTGCTACTTCTATGTTTGTAAATGTCACTATTGCCTCTCAGAGATTTTGATGTAATTTATTTGAGTTAAATAATCTGTAGAACCCTGTTTTTTCTTTCCATATGTGCAAACTACCATACACACAGTCAGCTAAATATGTTAAAATTTCTTCTGTTGGTATTCAATTAGTATGTGTCTTGACTGCAGATTTTTTGAATAACAATGTCAGCTGGCTTCATCCACTACAGTAATCTGACATGAATGTAGAAGCAAACATGTCTAGAGAATGAGGCAATGTGGGATATGGGGAAAGCTGTAGATAATTGACGAGGATATTTTTAAAATATGTTATATTCTTAAATGACATTGTCCTTGTGTAGATGTGATGATTGATGCTGTTATCTTGATGTGATCTAGATTCACCCAGGAGCAAGACTCCAGGAACTCCCAAATGGGATTACAGAAATTAATATTAGACTGAGAGTATCTGTGGGGTACTTCCTTGAGTATGGGCATTGGTGTAGACAGATCCATCTTTGTAAATGTAGTCAGGACCTTTCCATAGGCTGAAGATCTTGTGCTAGACTATATACAGCAGAGAAAGGAAGCTGAACAGCAGCATGTGTTATCTTTCTCTATTTCCTAATTGTGGATGTTACCTAAGCAGCTGTTTGTAGATCCTGATGCTCCGATGTTCCTGCCACTATGCCACCACTATATCCTTGAATGGTGGGATGACATAGTCATTGTATCCTTTGAGTTAATTTTGTTAGGGTATGTTTTGACAGCAACAGAAAAAGAAAATAAGAAAATAGTTCTATACAATTAAATAATTTTTTTCAGAATTGTTGAAGGTCAGTGGTATATAGTTTGCACAGAATATACAAGCGTTCTTTTGATCTTTGAGCCATTGGTCCATCAAAAATTTGCAAAAGCTTTCACTTGAATACAAATTTTAGTAAATCCTGGGACTAAAATGACCTATGTCATCTCTTTCTGAGGATACAATTACTGGTATCGATTTGAAAGGTTTTAACAGTCCTTCTACCCAGCATTTTTCTCTGTAGCCACCTTTCCTCATACTAACTAATATATCGTATCCCTTTCGTGGCTAAGACATCCCAACTATTTGGCGAGTCTCATTTGTTTCTAAATACAACTATCAGACATGGTTTAGTAAAAGATACTTTAGTATAAGGCAGAGAAGAAAGATGACTCTCATGAAACAGAATGTCCTGTTTCTCTTGCAGGAAGCAGCTTGAATGATGGCCTCTGGCATTCTGTCAGCATCAATGCCAGGAGAAATCGTGTTACTCTCACACTGGATAATGATGCTGCTTCCCCAGCTCTGGACACCTCTCAGCTACAGATTTATTCTGGAAATAGTTACTACTTTGGAGGTAAATTTGGTAGCCTTTGAGATTTCAAGTACAGGGTCAGGGAAATTATTCTGCCATGTGCTTTGTCAAACATGCTCTGTCAATCAGACACTTCATACAGCTATTGCATGCACACATGCACATTTATTCAAGCACCAAACATTGAGAAACCAAAATCTCAGGCCAGTTGCAAATATTTATCTAAGTTATTACTGAGAGTAAAAGTCCCTGAGGCTATTTGAGCTGGGTTTTATAACTCATCAAAATTCTTGATTCCTGTAGCCATGCCAAGCTCTTCATCCTCATACTGGAAAAAACAAAGTCAACTAAAAACTTAAAGAAAAGATGCTAAGAGGTAACAAGTACCAACAAGAGGAAAGACTCACTCCAATTGTCGTGTTACTTCGGAAGCTTTTTTTTTTTTTTTTTGTTTCCATGTTTTGGAGCTCATGTGGACCAATGGAGGGTGACAGAGCAAAATAGATTGGTGCTAGGGCCTCCAAGGGGTAGGGGAAGAGCTATTGCCATTTCTGAGTGGCTGATATTTTTGCAAATCCCTCCAGCAATACACACACACACACACACACACACACACACACACACACACACACACACACTAAATAAACTAACAAACAATCTGGGGTGGACAGTGGTTCAGGGGTCTTTTGCCATTGTAATAAATGCTTCTGTGTTGAGTATTTTAAAAGTATCTTTTAAAAAAACAATAACAAATTAGATGATATCTAATTCTATAGCCAGCAGTCTGTCTTACAGAAGTCACTTCTAAAGCATACTTAGGTCCATAGGCTTTTTGACCTTAAACTCTTAAGATACAGTCCCTGGACTCCTTTTCTAGAACATGGAAAACAAACTAACATTCAGAATTACTGGGAAATGAAAACAAAATATGAAATGCAAAATATGAAAAGCAAAATATTGGCTTGATGAAGCTTAGTGGAGGGTTTACTAATCAGGCAAAAGGCACTGGTCTCCACACACAGCAACACCCAACCTCATGCACACTCAAACCCCTATCACTGCCAAATACACACACACACACACACACACACACACACACACACACACACACACACACACACCTTCCTGAGAGCAAATAACCTTGTTCACATCTTGTAGATGTGAGCGTGAGCTGACCTTATGCTACAGTTGAGATTTTCTCAGCAGAAAGTTACCAAAGACAAGGATTCATAGAAGAGATAGCAAGATGATTCCATGGGCAAGAGAGTTATTTGCTCAAACTTGAGAATTTTATTTGTAACCTTGAAACATACAGTCAAAGAAAGGAATGGTTCCATCGTTTTGTCTTTTGACTTCTAAACATATATGCTTGCACTCCATCTTGCTCACACATAATGTTAGAAATAATAATAAGTACATACATTGTAGGTACTTACAGCCTCCCATATACCAAACAGATACTTTACACTGAGTTCTAACCTGAACCCTGTAATCTCTAAGCTCCAAAATCTAGAAATTACTCCTTCCTTCCCAAGAAAATGCATGATAATTTTCAAACACAAAAAGAACATTGCATGAGTTAAAAATACATATTTAGGTTATCTTTGGAAAGAATCTGTGAAACAAGATCAGTGAGGATAAATTTTAGCATAAGGATGGGCCACAGTCCTTCACCCACAATCACTATTGTCTTAGGATTTTATTGCTCTGAAGAGATATCATGATCAAGGCAACTTGTACAAAGAACAACTTTTAATTAGTGTTAGCTTATAGTTCCAGATGTCTAGTCCATTATCGTAATTATATAAAGCATAGCATCGTGCAAGCCAACCTGCAAGCAGAGGAGCTAGAAGTTGCACAGTCTTGATCTGAATTCAGGTAGGAGACTGTCTCCTATAAGCATCTAAGAGGAGGGTTTCAAGGAGTAGAGCTTGAGCATAGGACCTCAAAACCCGCCCTAAAGTAAAACACTTCTTCCAGCAAGGCTAATCCACCAAGGACATACTTCTTAATAATGTCACTTCCTGCGGACTAAGCATTCAACACCTGATTCTATAGGGCCAAACCTATTTGAACCATTATATCCGTTATATATCCATCAACAGCATATAATTTTAAGTCATAAAATGTCTAAATGCATAAAAATGCAACTTGTTCTTGAAATAAAATAATATGCATGTTGAAAAGATGGCTCAGTCATAATAATTTTTGCTGTATCAGCATAACAACCTGGATTTAGAGTCCTAGAGTCCTTGGAAAACCAGACTGTGTAGCATATGACTGGGATCTTTGTGCCACAGAAGACCCATCCTCAGACAAGGTAGAAAGGACTAATACTTATAGTTGTCATCTCATCTCCATCATACATTACCTGTGACACTTGCACCCCTACTCTCATATATTGTTTCTCAAAGATCATAATAATAATATGATCATAATAATCTATGGGAGACCACAGAGAGAGTGAATGCATGGAGCAGTTTAAAATCTATGTTCACTACAGACAAATGAATGGAAACAAATGCTGAGAAATGGTTTCAACTACAAGCTGTGCATTCTACATTAAAGAGGGTTTTTCAGCAATAGAGAAAGAATGTTGTTCAGGAATTTACTTGCAGGCAAAATGGCTTTGAATAATCATGTTAAAATAGTCTTCTGAAATACAGCTGAGCAATAATGACTCTCTTCCCCTCACCTAGAATATTACTAAATTCTGTGTGATTTCCCAGAGTGGTAGACATAGAACAATGAAAATTTATCTATAATTTGAACAGTGTTTAAACAAACCATCTCCATACAAAATTTAACGTTAAGGTGGGTGAAAAAAATGCAGCTCAGCAATAATAGTAAACTTCCATAAATTATCTCTAAACTAGAAGTTGTAGCATCTCTTCATTTTATAGTGTGCCTGTGAGCTGCTCACCAGCTTGTAGGCTTCAGCTCCATAGTGACTGACTGTTTATTAGAGACGGATGGCTGATGTAGTTTCTGTCATTTATGCCATGATGACATGTTTTTCAGCTCACATTACCATGTGCTCTAAACCTATTAGAATCACTGGGATGGAATTTGTAAGAGCACATATACTCATCAATCTGTTTGCTCCTCACCTGTCTTAATAAGTAGGGAGGCCTAACTTTCACATGATGCTAAAAGATGCAATGCGTTTTTATTTTTAAAGAATATTCTTTAAGAGGTGTGGTGCTAATCTTTCTCATGTGCTATTACAGAATGTAACTATCTGTATTTAAGCCAGTTTTTTTTTTTTTCCTTTCTTTTTTTCTGGGGCTGGGGACCGAACCCAGGACCTTGCGCTTCCTAGGCAAGCGCTCTACCACTGAGCCAAATCCCCAACCCCTAGCCAGTTTTTTTAATGTCTGGATTTGATTTGTACAGTATGTTCAAAATCATGCTTAGTTCTTGAGTGTACCTTTATCAGGAGATTATATTGTTCATGCTGCACAATTAACCAGACAACTGCCATCCTTACCAAAGCATAATTTCTTAGAAAGTGTAATTGAGAACTCCATATTCACATGCGTGCTTTGGGACACAACTAACATTCCCAAGCACTTACAATATGTGAAGACTATGTAAAAGTCTATTCAAATGAATGACAGGTTTCCAACAGGAGCAAAATGTGTGTGTGTGTGTGTGTGTGTGTGTGTGTGTGTGTGTGTGTGTGTATGTCTGTTCCTGACTCAGTTGGTATAATGCTTGCAATGCAAGCACAATCATCTGAATTTGGATTCCCAGTTCCCAAATAAAATAATGAGCATAGCAGGAAACCCTTTGTGTGTCAGTGCTGATGAAGCTAACATGAGTAGGTTCCTGAGGTTTGCTGATAATCTAGCCTACACAAGCCACACAGCTCCCAGCTGGGTGAGAAGGCTGTTTTACACAAAGTAAAGAGTGAAGACAGAGGCTGCGAGGACTTGACCAGCCAGCCTAGGTAAATTGGTAAACCCTTGGTTCACAAAATAATCTTATCTCAAAGAATAAAATGGGAAGGAACAGAGAAAGATATTCTGAT
Source organism: Rattus rattus (assembly GCF_011064425.1). Taxonomy (NCBI): domain Eukaryota; kingdom Metazoa; phylum Chordata; class Mammalia; order Rodentia; family Muridae; genus Rattus; species Rattus rattus. The sequence continues at coordinate 81,516,949 of NC_046163.1, read as the reverse complement.
ACCAACTTCTGGCTTTTACAAGTACACAAATGAAACATTGGATCTTCTATATGTACACACATGAAACTGCATTTTCAGGTGTCCTCCACACAAATACACATGCCGACATACAGAAACACACACACACACACACACACACACACACACGCACACACACAAACACACACACATGCACGCACTCACACACACAATGGGGTATTATGGTAAATGTCATACCAATGATGTTCCCTTTGGTACTTTTTTCTTTATAGTGACTGAGCATCTGCGTTTTCTATCAGTTTGTACTACCTTCTGAGCTCCAATTTACAACAAAAGTGTGGCCTTTTTTGAATAAAAGTGCCCGGATAAATGAAACTCAATATGTTCTTCAATAGATAACAGATCATTTCTGAATTCCTTCATCTTTTTTTTTTTTCCTGTCCTAGGGCCCTGACAATCTTTCAAGTTCAAACCCCATTAAGGTTCCATGAGGCTCATTTTGATAACCAGCCCAAGGACCTCATTTCAGTTCAGCAAGGTTCCATGGGGAATTTTAGTGATTTACACATTGATCTGTGTAGCATCAAAGACAGGTAATTTATTCTCTTGTCGCCTCTGCTCCTCTAACCCTTTCCATTCTCTCTGTTCTGAATATGAGTTTCTGTAAGTAAATTTCTAATGTGTAGACATTTAGTCACATTAGAAATAATTGACTCGACTAATGGAAAATATTTCTGAAAGGATTTCCAGCCCAGAGAAAATGATTTAAATTAGTTGGTCTCTCTTCATGTTGACTTGCAGGAAATGGGATATACATATTAAATCAAAACACAAATTTGTGAAGGGATTAAAATTTTATGCATAAACAACATTTGATTACACTGAAGTTAATAGTACAGCATGAAAGAGGGAGGAATTGCTCTCCCTAAACCATTTCATTTTTTGTCTGTTGTGAGTGGCCTTCCTATAATGTCAAAAGCTTCAGGAAATTTATGGCTAAGGGTTTGGATGTGCTCTTCGTAGATATCCTCAATTGGGAAAGGCTGGTCCTAGCTACCACTGACCCTAGCCACTGTTTCTTTCAACCCAAAGAGACCAGACAGTAGGTTAATGAGAATCAAGACTTTTATTCCACAACCCGCAGATCTTTCATGACATTGTTTCTGGTTGCAGTTTTCTTCTGATTTGACTCCTCTTATGACAGAGGTTTCTAGATTTAAAATCAGAAAACCTAAGAAAATGGTTACTGAATTTCAGCAGTGTTTTTCTGTATTACTTCTATAGCATTTTCCTGCTTACCTGCTTCCTTTCTCTAATTCTCTTCTCGCCCTTTAAGAGCCAGTGGGTAAATAGGATTTGTTAAGTGAATACCTACCCATTGGTGTTAAAGGATCTTGGCTACACTAAGCCATTGCTATGAAGTGAAATATACCTTTTTTTGTGAAACACATGATACCTGTAAGAACATGAAAAACTAGTAAGTTCATACCACCCTAAGAATGAGGAATGAGATGGAGGAAATTTGAGTAGATGGTTGAATTATATCTTAATAAAGAATGAGGCAAAATCATGCGTGGCAACATTGAAAGTAGACAGAAGCTGACAGGAGATCGTGTCACAAAATGGCCAGGAAACACAACACGGATTGTAAGTGTAACCAAAATGCTTTAACTTTGCATTTAAAATATTTAGTAGTAGGATGCATTTTGTAACTAACAGCCTATGATAATTTTCTTGACTATATATTTCCTGAGAAACAAGTAACTGATAATTTGTCTTTCAATAAACCTAGATTTGGGTGACTTGCTATATATTTCATCTTATTTGCTTATAGTTCAGCTCATAGCTTTGCAGAAAAAGCACACGGCTTAAACAAAGCTGTAGATGTGAACTTCAGATCATCACAGAAAGGGTCTTTGTGCTAGTAGATTGTGATTTCATGCTCTGTGTGAGTATGGAGAAGGAAGACTATCAGATTTGGTTGGAAGTATGAGTTGAGAAAAAAAATGTTGGTATAGTTGGGGGAGTTCAGGATATGAGTGTCCCAGTCTAGGGAAGAAATGACAAAAAGCTTCATGTGCCTTTACTGATAAGCATGGGAAATTAGCCATGCAGTACATGGTCTCTGCTAATGCCAATATAATTAGATGGAACATTATCAAATTTTCTGATAATATCATGGCACATAGGATTCCCAGCATACCACACAGATATTTTTATCCTTGTGCCTTTTCCCTAATTTGACCAACTAAAAAAAAATGAGTAATAAAATATGTGCTTCATTAAATTGTGCTAATTTAGAGGTCTCAAATCAAACTTATTACAGAAAATGGAGGTCCAGATGTGTTCAGTGCAGAATTCTATTAGATCTTCATAGAAGACTTCATAGCAATACTATCCAAACTATTCCACAAAATTAAAACAGATGGAGCACTGAATTCCTGCAATTGATATTCCCTAAACCAAAAGACCCAACAAAGAAATATCGACCAAAAGAATATAAACACAAAGATATATTAAATTCTTGCAAATTGAATTTAGAGCACATCAAAAACAATCATCTATCATGATCAAGTAGGCTTCATTCCAGGGATGCATGGATGGTTTAATATAAGGAAAACAATCAAAGAAATCCACTATATAAACAAACTAAACGATAAAAGCCAAATGATCATTTCATTAGATGCTGAGAAAGCATTTGACAAAATTTAACACCCCTTCATGATAAAAGTCCTAGAAATAACAGGAATTCAAGGTCCTTCCCTAACCATAGTAAAAGCCATATACAGCAAATCAGTAGCTAATATTAAACCAAATGGAGAGAAACTTGAAGCAATCCCACTAAAATCAGGGACTAGACAAGGCTGCCCACTTATTCAATATAGTTCTCGAAGTCCTAGCCAGAAAAATCAGAAAACAAATGGAGATCAAAGTGATACAGATTGGAGAGGAAGAAGTCAATATACCACTATTTGCAGACGATATGATTGTATATTTAAGTGATCCCAAAAGTTGCACCAGAGAACTACTAAACCTGATAAACACCTTCAGCAAAGTGGCTGGGTGTAAAATTAATTTGAATAAATCAGTAGTCTTTTTCTACACAAAAGAGAAACAGGCCAAGAAAGGAATTAGGGAAATGACACCCTCCATAATTGTCCTTAAATAATATAAATAGCTTGGCATGACTCTTTAAACTAAGCAAGTGAAAAAAGGAATTGTAATGATGAGAATCAAACCTCTGAAGAATTTTAAATAAAAAGGAGCTAGTTCAATGAATTCATAGCTGAGGAATGCTGAATGGCTGAGAAGCACCTAAAGAAATGTTCAACATCTTTAGTCATAAGGGAAATGCAAATCAAAACAACTCTGAGATTACACCTCACACCAGTCAGAATGGCTAAACTCAAAAACTCTGGTGACAGCAGATGCTGGCGAGGATGTGGAGAAAGAGGAACACTCCTCCATTGTTGGTGGGAATGCAGACTGGTACAACCATTCTGGAAATCAGTCTGGAGTTTCCTCAGAAAACTGGACATTGAACTACCTGAGGACCCAGCTATATCTCTCTTGAACATATACCCAAAAGATTCCCCAACATACAACAAAGAGACATGCTCCAGTATGTTCATAGCAGCCTTATTTATAATAGCCAGAACCTGGAAAGTACCCAGATGCCCTTCAACAGAGGAATGGATACAGAAAGTGTGGTACATCTATACAATGGAGTACTACTCAGCTATCAAAAACAATGATGTCATAAAATTCATAGGCAAATGGATGGAACTGGAAAATATCACCCTCAGTGAGGCAACCCAATCACAGAAAAACACACATGGTATGCACTCATTGATAAGTGGCTATTAGCCCAAATGCTTGAATTACCCTAGATGCACAGAACACATGAAACTCAAGAAGTATGATAAAAATGTGAATGCTTCACTCCTTCATTAAAAGGGGAACAAGAATACCCTTGGCAGGGAATAGGGAGGCAAAGTTTAGAACAGAGGCTGAAGGAACAACCATTCAGAGCCTGCCCCATGTGGCCCATACATAAAAAGCCACCAAACTAGATAAGATGGATGAAGCAAAGTTTGCAGGCTGACAGGAACAGATGTAGATCTCTTCTGTGAGAGACACAGCCAGAATATGGCAAACATAGGAATGCCAGCAGCAAACCACTGCACTGAGAATGGGATCCCCACTGAAGGAATCAGAGAAAGGACTGAAAGAGCTTGAAGGGGCTCGAGACCCCATATGAACAATAATGCCAACCAACCAGAGCTTTCAGGGACTAAGCCACCACCCAAAGAGTATACATGGACTAACCCTGGGCTCCAACTTCATAGGTAGCAATGAATAGCCCAATAAGAGCACCAGTAGAAGGGGAAGCTCTTGGTCCTGCCAAGACTGAACCTCCAGTGAATGTGATTGTTGAGAGGAGAGTGGTAATGGGGGGAGGGGAACACCCGTATAGAAGGAGAGGGGGAGGGGTTGGGGGATGTTTCCCTAGAAACTGGGAAAGGTAATAACAATTGAAATGTAAATAAGAAATACCCAATTTAATAGAGATAGAGGGAAAATAAATAAATAAATAAATAAATAAATAAATAAATAAGAAAATGGATAGCATTCCAAGTCTATATTCCTGGCAAGGAAGAATCTTCCAAATTCATCCTCTGATGCATCATTTTATGTATTACAGATAAATCCTGGGACATTTGTCAATTGTGGTCTCTGATTTCTTAATTTGTAATCAAGAAACTCTCATTTTTGATTATCAGAAGTCATTGCCATCTATTTTCCTCGATTACTTTTGTGTAATTGTAGTTGTTTAATTATATTACTTACAAATGTGTTTTATTTAATTTCACAATGACAAACATAAATTTTTCAGTAGGTAAATGGGAAGTTTCCCTTGAATTGCAGTTACTTTCTCTGACAAAAAGAAAATCTTTGTCCATTGCTTTGTTTGGTCTTTCTCTCTTATCTAATTTACATTTGTTTGAAATGTGGAAGGCAGGTCTGGAAATTAGAAAGCCAGGCATTTCTTCGGCTTTGTGTTCGTGTTTAATTTTTGTAATAAAATAAATGTCATAAAGGAAGTGCACATACATGTAAATTAGTAGCTGCAATAGATACAGGGAGGAAAAACATGTGGTATAGATACATAAGCTACAGAAGTAATTGTTCAGAGATCAGGGAGAAAGAAGCCTCGGTATTTAGGGAAGCAGACATGGGATCTCTTGGGCTCCCTAGCCATCTGAAATTGGAAGCTCCAGTTCAAGAGAAAGTCTTACATTTTTCCATGTTTCCTGTGTTAATCAGTATGAATGTGTTACCCAGCTCGTATGAATCAGCATGCTAGCAGGGAATGACCCTGGCTGTGATTTGCTTACCTGGGCTCCTGGCTAACCAGACCATGGAGGCCTGAGTATCTCCTCTTGGATACTCAATACCAAGATCTCTATCCTCGCCTTCTGTGTACTATTTCTATTTAACAGATAACTGTGGCCCACCCATACATCCTGGTTTTTCTCATCATGTCTCCAACTATGCTTCTTAGTAATTCAAATGTCTTAGCGCTTGATAACAGATATAGGAAGACCTTGGCATTCGATAAGGAAAGGGAACAACATTTCTAATATTTTGATTTTTCTGTGGGCTTTTAAAGGCCCTTTGAAATGACATCTGCAAACTGATAGTGCCTGCTTCCTTTGAGCTGTTTAAAGTGTGCCATTAAAGCATCATTTGTGACTGGACATCTGTCTCATTGGCTAAGAGTACTTGTTTCACAAACATTAACTTGGGAGTTCAGATCCAAGCACATATGTAACAAGCTCTGGATGGATCCAAAATCCCAGTGCATGCCAGCTAGAGATGGAAACTTCGTGCAGCTTTCCATCTGCCAGCTTATTTAGAACAATAACAGCAGCAGCAGCACCAACAACAATTATTAAAGAATAAGGGGAGAATGATAAAGGATGGTTGACACTCTCCTCTGCTCCCACACTTGTACACAGGCATGTGCATACATGAATATAACACCCCACCACACACACACACACACACACACACACACACACACACACAGACACACACACAGACACACACACAGAAAATAATGTTGATAAACCTTTATTAAGATCAGTAGACATTGATTCCTATGTAGCTTTCTGGAATTCCAGGAAATTTTGGATGCCACAAGTCCCATCACCTGTAGACTACCCTTATACAGAAATATAATTGTGGAAAGTCCAGCTCATCAGAAAGATGTGGAAGCAGACCAATCTCTGAATTCTTTTGCAGTGCTAAAAGAAAATATGTGCCTGATATCTCCTAAGAATTAGTGGGCTGATGTCATGGGATGCTAATTCATAGGAACATCAAAGGGAAAACTAGATATAGACTAAATGATTGGATTGATATGTAAAATAAAAGACTAGGCTTATAACTGCAGAAGATGAGCTATCCAGAGAGAATTTTTAGAACAGCAGGAGAGAACTGTTTGGAAAATTGTCTCAAACAGAACACAGAGAGAGGGCTAACTTGAAATCTCCAGAGAAATAAGATCAAAGAGAAAAAGAAAGCAGAACAGAGAGGAAGCACGCTGGAAAGCTGTTTCCAGTAGAGCGTAGTTGCAGCTTGGTCCCACAATTTGACTTTGAGGCTTTTGTTTTCACTGATTCCAGGCAACCCTTCTCTCAAAACCCTTTTTTATGTTAAGGCTAGTTCATGGGACTCTTGTCCCAGTCCTGAACGTACAGAAATGGACATCATGTCCTGACTACAAAATGAACTATGAATTAAGGCTTGTTTCTCCGGAACTCTGTTATTTTATCCTAAGAATATTTCTTTCTAATCTTTTTCCAAAAATGCAAACAATTTTTGTTCTCCACTGGATGGATCAGATACAAAACAGTACATTTAATTTCCTGCAGCCAAATATGTCATAAACACAATTTCCTCTCTCCCTATCAGGTCCTTTTTCTCCTAGCATATTGCATTCTAAGAAAAGCATGTGTCTGTCTTTCCTTCTCTGGTCAAGATGTTTTGCTTCCCAGCTTGAGCATGGGGAGCTGCAAACACAGGATGAGAAAACATTATGTTGGATAACATCCACAAACAGAGTCTTGATTCAGTCCACCCCATGTGTGGGAGAGTTTTAAAACAGTGGGTAATATAAAAAGATTGCAATGTGGTTTAACACATATGTCTGAGCTCTTCTCTAAAACTGAAAGCCTTTATGTCAAGTTCCAGGAAAGCCATGGTAAAGGCAATGCCCACACAATTTGAGTACTTTTCTCTAAGTGAGAAATGCTACAATATGTTATTCCCTCTTCATGGAATAAATGGAGCAAATCAAAACATTATCATCTTTACTGCCTTTTTTCCTTTTTTATTTTATCACATTCTGCTCTTTTTCATGGAGGAAAAGGAAAGACTATGTCATGTACTACTTATTGAATAAACATTCTTTAAATATTTCGTATGTTAGCTATCTGAACAGTTCTATAAAGCTCTAGTGGTTCTTCAAGTATGGACAATAAACAGGATCACACAGTGCAATTTAGTAAAAATGATATTTCTAGGGCTGAGAGAAGGTTCAGCTAACAGCCTTTGCTGCTCTGGGAGAGAACCATAGTTTCTTTCCCAGTACCTATAGTACATAAAATCTTATGACTCTAGATACAGTAGATCTGACTTCCTCCATAAGTATCTGCTCTTCTGTGCACATAGTCTGACACAGACACATAATTAAAAAACAAAGTAAAATTTAAAGGATATGTTAATTATAAATGAAATATCTCAGTGCCAACCAGAGGGGAAGGGACCTGCTTGCAATTTTAGGATGTTATGATTCTGATTCTGAAGCACACTCACATTTGAGGACTCTGGGGTTGTCAACAATGTCAGGGAAGTTTAGGAACTGCTTGTTTAAAATCACATATTTAGTGATCAGAAGAGCCAGATTAAACTCCACTGTTGGCTACTTCCTGAGTTTTTGGGTGTGCAGCTTATGTTGTTAAAATATAAAAGAAAAGGGAGACCAGAGCAAGTAAAGTGGTATGAAGGAAAGACGAGGAGTCTGAGGAATGTGCTGAGTTTGGGGCGATGAAAGATGATATATAAGCCACTTATTGGGGATGACTGAGATGAGGGAAGTGGTGAACATCTGGTTGCATGATCAGAAGACTGCACCAGGACATAGAAGTTCCTCGCAATAGACAGAAGTTGAAACCAGAAGAAACAGCACAATAAAAAAACTGCAATCTAAGTATAAGTGAAATTTGTAGGTTATCTTTTAAAATTACTTAAAATGAGCCAGGGGCAGTGTGTGTGTGTGTGTGTGTGTGTGTGTGTGTGTGTGTGTGTGTGTGTGTGTGTGTGTTTGTGTGTGTGTGTTTGTGTGTATGTGTGCGTTTGTGTGTGTGTGTGTGTGTGTTCCCAATAACACTAGGGGTCATCATTAACTCCATTTTCAAATAATGAGTTTAAGACCCAGATCTAAATATTACCTTTATAAGGCCATATGACCAAGAAGTAGCAGAACCTGGTTATGCATCAAACAACCTGATGGAGAAAAATTGTCCTGGTTCTGTATGGTGCTCCCTCTAACCCATGGAGATAAGAAATCCCACACTACTTGGCAGGATTGTGAGGCAAAATGTTATATGTTTTCATAATGTGTCAGAAACCACACAGTATGAACTTTCTAGCACATTCAGCTGCTAAAGGGATTGTTTCCAGAACAAGAATACCCAAGTGTTGAATACAGTACCCATATAAAAGATGGGCAGAGTGATTTGTTTATGAACACATGATGAAAGAGAGAGAAAGGAGCCTCCCTGGGGTCTCTGGTATGTAATTCTCCCAAAATCAATTCAGTGGCAGATTCAGTAAGGAAATTTGCCTCAAAATAAAAATGATGTAGATTAATGAGGAAGATCTGTACTATTGATCCATGTCTTCTATGTGCACAGCACAGATGTGTACATATATTCTCACCTATGTTTGTACACAACAAGATGACAGGTTGCAATCCATGCTGTAATTGTCATAATCTTGGAAAGAACATACTGAGATCTAAGATTTCCAGTAGAATAAGTCTTGACATTACTTAGTTCTTGGGGAGAATTGTGGGAGGGAGGAACTTCATAGTTAGCCTGGAATGATAGAGTCTTCACTACTTACATACAGGAAGTCCATCTGGAAATCTGCAGTGGGAAAATCCAGAACCATCCTTCTATTGTTTAAATGGTAGATTATACCTTCATTTCATGCCTTTTTAGACATGAAGGGAGGAATGATTGTAATAAACATGAACCTGCCTTTCACTATTGTATATATATACATTAAAAATGTCATCTGTGCTCTCTTATCAGCCTGATCGCTCTTGTCACTGGTTTTTCATGAATAGTGGATCAATCTGTTGATAAAATGTCACTGCTCTCTTCAAGACAAGGAAGGTCACTGTTGTGGTTTGAATGTAAATTGTCCTCCTCAGACACACATGTTTGAACACTTGGATTCCAGCTTGGTACTGTTTGGGAAGGTTGTGGCATTTAGTACAAGATGGAACCTGATTGGAGCCCACTCGGGTATGACTTGATATTTTATAGCAGGTTCTATTTCCTGTTGAATTATGCTTTACAACTGTGGAGACAACATGACTAGCTGCTTCCTGCTGATCACCATGCTTTCTATGCTATTGGCAATAGTTTCCTCTATACTACAAATAATACACAATCCTTCTTCCCTTAATTTCCTTCTTGCTTCATATTTTGTAACAGCAATGATTAAAAATTCTTAAGACAGAGACTTAGGTGGTTTGATTCACAGAAAATACAAATAGTCAAACACACAAAAAGAGGAAGTTTACATTTTCTCATAAGTTTGAGGTGAGAAGTTTCCCTCACTTACTGACAATCTGCAACACTAGTGCTTAAAACAAAAACAGCACAGACCAGTAAATTATCACAGGTACTTGTTCTAAGGTTCATTGTTTGGTAAGTAAGATACAGAATGGATGTTCAGAGAGCATTAAGAAAGCTGTGCTTAAGAGCTACCTGCACCACCTTTCCTCAGAAATATTTAAAGATGCAGTATGGAAACACAGAAGCCAAGGAATCTTTGAGTACATGTAGAAACACGAGGAAGAGATGACTTTAAATTCTCAAATCACTTACATGAAAGAGAAACATTTCAAATTAATAATTAAAAGACAAAAGATCTCTGTGTATCTATCAATTCTTCAATAAAACTTCATCTGGCACCCTGATATGGGCTTCCCTCTGTTTTCCAGGTTAACTAGTGAAATGCTGTACAATGAATGTACATTGGTGTATTCCTGATCTCTGTTGATGTACATTCTTGGGGCCTGAAAGGGGGAGTTCTCTTCCCACGGGAAACACTGATTGCCACTGTTTGTATTAACAGATAGAATTAGAAGAAAAAGGTGCCTAATATTTTGAGTTAATGGTAAAACTGAACCCATCTGGATAAGTATCACTATTGCTTATGTTCAGTTCTCATTGCTTTGGCTCTTCAAATGCCTAAGGAAGTATTCATGTCTCTACTTGTGAGGCAGGATAACACACAACACCTTACTTTACAACAGCATCAAACTCGTGATTTTGAAATGGGTATAGCCCATCTTATGTATTATAATTAGAAGGTGTTATACCCAATACAGATTTGGACAAGGTAAGATTGAAAACTAATGATAGGAAGTTCTTCAGGTTCAAAGTAAGGGAGAAAACAATGGATTAAGCACCTTGGATAGCAATATGACAGGCTTTAAAAAACCTGACATATGTAGTTGAGATGGCATTTCCTTCTAAAACTTAAGTACATATAAAACATAGTGTACCTCCTGGACAAGAGATTAATTCTTTTGATTGATCATGGGGAAGTGTTTCAAACTTTTCCTAGAAATTTACCTCTTCAACATGATTTAATAGGCTCCTGCCAAGAGTTATATCCTACAGGCAGGGAATTATGTAGAATAAGTAGAAGACAACTTGATAGTGAGAAATTTGAAGGAAGAGACAATCAACAGCAGATAGTGACAGGAGAGAAAGGATGTTAATTTGTGCTCTTTGGGTTTCCAAACATTGCAGTCCCAAAACTCACATAATGGGTACAATATAAAGAACACCATTAACTAATAGTAACAGAATGTCATAAACACAATTCTACCAGCTCTGACACAGTCTGAAAGATGGATTTTGACTAACATAAGCAAACTGTGTATTTCACATTATTTGATTGACAAGATCATCCCAGATATGGCTCTTAAATAATTCTAGGTTTATACATTTGACTAAATAATCTTACTAAGAATTGCAGGGGATGTGGAAAGAACTCATTTGTGAATGTGTTCTGTGTGTAGACATGAAAAAATGAATTCAGTCTTCACATTCATGTATGAGTTGCATATGTTAGCAGACCCTGGAATGTCATGTTGGGGACGGCAAGATAGGTAGATTACCTGCTTTAACTCCCCTGTTCCTATTACTAAATACTAATTACACTGTCACTTGCACAGTCAAGCAGCTTTATCCCAGTTAGCATTCCATCCACCTTACTTTTCAGCAGATATTTTTCCATAAGATTAAATTGGAGGATTTTGGAATAGATCTTATTACCTCTTTAATTAAGACTGATAATAGGATGTAGTCCTTGTAGATACACGATATAGAATAGAGTTTTGTTAATATTCCCATTCTCAATAACAAGGTATAGATCAGGTTTAATGTGCATCTCCTCCCTCATTCTTGATTCACTCTTACACATGGAAATATAATGTAGTAGGAAAATGTTTCATGGCTAGGTTTATACTGAAGAGACAGGGGAATATTTATACCTTTCCTTTGCATAATCTACTCATTGGAGCTCAAGAAGAACCTGTGAGTCGTGACTTGTGAATCGGTCATAGTTCCACGTCCAAAACATATGTGGCAGAAAGTCTCAGCAATCAACAGTGAAGGTAAGATAAGTTATTCCCAACACATTCAGTTTTTCCAAAACAGAAAATGAGCATACTGTATAAAATTGATATATCTTAAACTAGTCTATTTTAATTCAAGTCTTATAAAATGGCTAGAACAAAGAGGAAAACAAGATAGTCAATGAATAAAAGGAAGTAAGGAAGTTTATATTTTCTACAAATCTGGTAACTAGCAGCTTTGAAGTCAGATGGAAATATAAGTGTAGGAGCCATCTCAACTTGTGTTGTTCTCTGGAGCCACTGTTTTGGGGTCTTAGATTCATTCCTTTTATTGTGATAAGACTCTCTGACCAAAAAATTTAAGGTGAAATATATTTATAACAATACACAGCTGCAGGTAATAGTCCATCAGAAAAGGTCAGTCTAAGCAGCAGGATGTTAGAATTACTCCAGACATTGCCCTATAGTCAAGAGCAGAGGGAAACTAGGTCATTCCCATCTATTGCTCAGCTACATATTTCAACTATTAGCGTATTTGGGGACAAAAGTAAAGGAATAGACTCAGATCTTCTTAAGCTGTGCTTTTATGCATCAACTAACATAGAAATGGCAATTGTCCACAGACATGCCAACAGGCCATGCAAAAGACAATTTATCATTGGAATCCTTCTCTGGAGGTTTTGGGTTGTATAGGACACTAAAACTGACTATGATGATCAGGCTGTTCATTGTAAGCACAGTTTGTATTTTTCTTTTTATTTTTATATTTACATTTCCAGTTCTCTATCCATAAGCCCCCATCCCATCACCCTCCCCTTTTTCTATAAGGTTGTTCCTCTTCCCCAATGTCTCCTCCTTCCTTCCTCCCCACCCTGATATTAATTTACACTAGGGGGTCCAGACTTGGCAGGAACAATAATTTCTCCTCCCATTGGTGGCCAACAAAGCCATCCTATACTACATATGCAGCTAGAACCGTGGGTCTGTCCATGTGCAGCCTTTGGGTAGAGGTTTAGTCTCTAGGCACTCTGGTTGATTGGTGTTGTTGTTGTGGGGTTTCGAGCCCCTTCAGATCTTTCAATCGTTTCTCTAACTCCTCAAACAGGGACCCTGATCTCATTTAAATGTTTTGCTGCTAGGAATTGCTTCTGTACATGTCATGTTCTTGCTGAGCCTCTCAGGAGACGGCTATATCATCTCCTGTCAACATGTACTTCTTTGCTTCATCAATATTGTCTAGTTTTGGTGGCTGTATACATATTGGCTGGATCCGCAGGTGGGGTAGGCTCTGAATGGTGATCCCTTCAGTCTCTGCTACAAACTTTGTCTCCATATCTCCTCCTATGAATATTTTGTTACCCCTTTTAAGAAGGACTGAAACAAGTGCACTTTGGTCATCCTTCTTCTTGAGCTTCACGTGGTCTGTGGATTGTCTCCTGGTAATCAAAGCTTTTTGGCTAATATCCACTTATCAAGTGAGTCCATACCATGTGTGTTTTTTTTGTGATTGGGTTACCTCACTCAGGATGATATTTTCTAGTTACATCCATTTGCCTATGAATTTCATGAAGTCATTGTTTGATAGCTGAGTAGTACTCCATTGTGTAGATATACATTTTCTATGTCCATCCCTCTGTTGAAGGACATGTAGTTTCTTTCGAGCTTCCTGCTTTTATAAATAAGGCTGATATGAACATAGTGGAGCATGTGTCTTTGTAGTATGATGGAGCATAATTAAGTATATGCCCAGGATAATTATAGCTGGGTCTTCAGGTAGTACAATGTCCAATTTTCTAAGAAACCACCAGACTGATTTCCAGAGTGGTTGTGCCAGCTTGAAATGCCACCAACAAAGGAGAAGTGTTCCTCTTTCACCACATCTTTGCCAGCATCTGTTGTCACCTGAGTTTTTGATCTTAGCCATTCTGACTGATGTGAGGTGGAATCTCAAGGTTGTTTTGATTTGCATTTCCCTAATGACTAAGGATGTTGAATATTTCTTTAGTTGCTTCTCAGCCATTCAATATTCTTCAACTGTGAATTCTTTGTTTAGCTCTCCACCCCATTTTTTAATAGGGTTATTTGGCTCTTCGGCATCTAACTTCTTGAGTTCTTTGTTTACTTTGGATATTAGCCCTCTATCAGACGTAGGATTGATAAAGATCTTTTCCCAGTTATTTGGTTGTCATTTTGTCCTAATGACAGTGTCCTTTGCCTTACAGAATCTTTGCAGTTTTATGAGGTCTCATTTGTCAATTTTTGATCTTAGAGCATAAGCCATTGGTGTTTTGTTCAGGAAGTTCTCTCCAGTGCCCTTCTGTTTGAGGCTCTTCCCCACTTTTTCTTAAATGGGCTTAGACATTAAGCTTTTTGACTTTCATCTTTACTGATGCTCTGAACTTTATAAATGTAATCATTCTGGTACCTTGAATTCCTCTGTTGTCCATGTACTCCTAGTGAAACATGTTTTAGTTAGTTGTCTCATTGGTGTGCCAAATATCCCATGACGTGATGGAAGATAGAAGGGATCCATTCAGGCTCCTAATTGAATGATTCTATGCTGACTGGTAAAACATTGTAGCAGGACAGAGAAACACCATATGATATTGTAACTAGTCAGGAAGCACAGAGAAAGATGCATGCTTATGCTTAGTATGCTTTATACTTTCTATTCAGTTCAGGATCCAAATCCACAGAGAGTGTCACCCATATTAAGAGCCTGTGGGTAGTATTTTAGAAGTTTTGCATAAAACTGGGGGCCATCACTATGTGCTTTTTTTTTCCCCAGAAGACCTGAATTCCATTTGCATCATCCACTACCAGTGACTTGAAACTCTTTTTACCTTCAGCTTCAATGGATCCAAAGCACTTCCACCCTAACACACACAGACACACAGACACAGACACAGACACAGACACACACACACACACACACACACACACACACACAGAGAGAGAGAGAGAGAGAGAGAGAGAGAGAGAGAGAGAGAGAGAGAGAGATACACATAAATGATGATCCATCCAATTTGTAGCCACTAAACCCAGTCACTATTGTTGATGCCAAAACGTGCTTGCTTGCTGACAGGAGCCAGATATTGGGGTCTCCTGAGAGGCTCTGTCAGATCCGTACTGATACAGATGACAATGGTCACAGCTAACGTTGGACTGAATGAGGGGACTCCAATGGAGGAGTTTCAGAAAAAACTGAAGGAGTTGAATGGGCTTGCAACCCCATAGGAAGAACAACATTATCAACCAACCAAACCCACTAGAGTTCCCAGGGATGAAACCACCAACCAATGATTATACATGGAGGGACCGATGACTCCAGATACATATGTAGCAGAGAATAGCACCGTCCATAGGAGGGGAAGCATTTAGTCCTGTTAAGGCTCGTTTTCCCAATGTAGGGCAATGCTAGGACGCTGGGGTTGGAGTGGGAGGTTGAGAGTAGGAGCATCCTCATAGAAGAAGTGGCAGGGAGATGGGGTATGGGAATGGGGAAAGAGGATGAAGTTTTAAATGTAAATACATAAAACTTCCAAGAAAAATAAAATTTAATAAAAGAAAAACGTTGCTTAGAAGCTTGAGGAATACTTCTCTTTTTTCCTCTGTTCCAATATTTTATCACTGGGATCACAGGTTGCCTATGGACATACTTTTTTTTTAAGTTAAAGCAGAAAAAAAATAAATTTATTGTGAAATACCTGTTTTATTAAACATACTACTGATTTTTCTCATCTAATTTGGTGATGTTCGAAAGTTCAGGTTGTAGAAAATTTTTTATATGTCACTTTGAGGAATGGCTATGGGCCAAATGCTTCTAAGGTCTAAATAACAAAAAATTATCTCCAGCGCAGTAATTGACAGCACTCAAGTTTCCTATTCCTTTCCTCTCTCCCTTAAAATATATTGAGACTCTGAGATTTTATGAAGATTGAACGATGATGCTGTATAATTCAATAAAACTCACATTATTTTTAAATATCAAATTCCCACCATTAATTTTCTACAGGGAGACTTAGTTCCCATATTTGTCATTGACAGAAAGGGCATAACATAGAGTTTTAGGATTGATTTTCAGGAGGAACTGATGAGAAATTTTAGTGAAATACATTATAGCTCTTTTTGTTAAAGTCTATGTATCTCTTATCAATGTAATAGTTGAGGATACAAGAGTATGAGGCGATTTTATTTTTTTATTCAACATCTAATATCACCAATATTTTAGGAAATTTGGACAATGGGTAAAAAGTATAGTATGTTCATGAAAAATATGGCAGGGTTATGTAAAATAAGTCTTCCAGTGTTTTATAACTTACACTTACTGTTGTTATAAAAATGTAAAAAATAAAAAAAAAATAAGGATGGGTTGTCTGTTATCCTGCTAGGTCACACCACAGTGCACCAAGATATCTGCTAGATATCTTGGAGGAAACACATCCCAACTCCTCGGCGGCCCAGTGTCTCCTGCTGCTGCTATCCTCAAATCATCACATAAAAGACCACACAACACAATAATCTTAGATCCAATTGATAAGATATAATTGCCCACTTAAACATACAAAACCTGGTACCATCCATCCCTTATGAACATTTATAACAACCTGTAAATACACAGAGTGAGATCTTTATATCAGCCTCCATTGTCCTGCCAAGGCTTCTCACCTTCTCCCCTCTCCTTTCTGTTCCAGTCTCCTCCTCTTCCTTCAAAGATCTCTCCTTTCCATCCTTCCTTCTCCTCCAATGACAGGCCTCCTTCTATCTTGTACCTGCCCCTCACTTGTATTTTAGAAATTCAATGGGGAGAAGATTTTGGTGAAGTCACCTGATTCCTGAGTATGTGACTAGGCAGCTGTCCTTGGGGCAGTGGAATTAGCATCAAAATATAGATAACTCCAGGGCAAAACACAATATCCTCCCCTTTTTGTCCAGTTTAAAAGCCTTTTCCATTTATATATAGAGTAGAATTATTACCATTCTAAAATTTATGAAACATACGATATAGTCAACACCTAGTTCACCACTATATCAGTTAAACAGAACATTTAGTTATCCATTCCAACTTAAGAAAGGCTTAAAATCTACATTATATCTTGGTTAGCTTGTATACTATCGTATAAGTATTCAATAAAATATTTATTTTCAGAGTTAAACAGTCTGATAGGCTATGAGACTGTAATTAGTCTTCAACTCCATCAGAAATCTTTGAATGACCAAATATCTATACACATAGAAAGCCTAACACGGCTTCCAGAACTGAGTGGTTGTAGAGACAAATCTTTTCTAGCACAGTCCCCTGTTAGCAACATGTGAGCGCAAGTCTCCAGCCTTCTGGCCCAAAATCAACTGACAAACTCTTGAAATGCAGATTTTGAAGGGCTGATCACCCTGCCTTGTCAGAGTTTATCAGTCAACTATTCTGCACAATTTTTCCTTTTCTGGACAGGATTAGTCTGCAGATGAAACAGGCAGTTTTGTCCAGTGGCTGCCTAGCCACAAAGTATGGCCTCACCTGGAGGTAGAGATGTTCAAATTTTTCATTAATTCCACCAAAGGGAAACTGTTAGGAGCAGATATGTCTCAATGAAAGATAAATAACTTTAAATCTCAAATTTTGTGGATTTCTGATGCTTTTAAAAACCATCAACCTATAGAAGACAATCTGTACTGTTTTCTTTATATCTTAATAATATCTTGAAAGTACTCTCACAAAGTCAGTAATATGTTTACTATGTGGCCCTTAACTCACATGTATAATCAACTCAGAAGTTTGCAATGACATCAATAGAAGGACTGGCTATAAATCTTGTACTTTTAAACGTTTAACAAATAAATTCTATATCAAAGCAAAGATATGATTTTAGCTTAGTTAACAAATGAGATTATGACTGTATAACTCAATCTAGCTAATTCCTCCTTGTTAAATTTCAACAATTTCTAAATTCCTCATAAAAACAACTTTAGAATAACCACTTTCAGCCCCACAAATTCCTGGGAATTGGGGCAACGACTCCTCTATAACTTCTTCAAGCTGTACATGGGTGTTGAAATATCCTTGGGGGTAGGGGGTAGGAAGAATGAAGCAAATGCTGTAGCCGATGTGTCCTGACTGTACCCAGCTGAATGTCCTTGAGACCAGGAATCCAAGTAGGCACACTCTGTAAAATACAACTCTCAGGACAAAAGTTTAGAATTGGAATCTCTTTTTGCTTGATTTTCCTGCATTAATTTTTTTCAGGCGGTCTATCTCTATCAAATCTGATCAGTATATTCTGTGAGATTTCCAGAGCCTAATCACACTTTTTAAAAACACAAAGACAAAATCTTTCTCCCAAAATACTGTGCTCCTTAGTCTGTAACCAGGAAAATTTGTATCTTGCACTCTCTCCCAGAATAATAATATAATGATAAAAACCCAAAATCACACCCAGTATGCAGATTAAACAATTTTTTAAAAAGGAAGTAAGGTAAACAATGAGTCTGATAGGCTTTTTTACTCTGTGATATCAGGAAATTAACACAAAATTCTTGTTGAGCCCATGTTAAGAGAATCTGAGCTTCCTGTTGAGGTAGATATAAAAAAGGACCACAAACCCTCACTAGCCAGCATCAATGAGCCATATGACCTTAAGAAGAGTAATTCATAAAATGAACTAAATACCTTCTATCAATTCCAATATCACTAAGCCACATATCAAACCAGGACTTTAGTCCAAAATATATCTGTCTGTTAAGCTCTCTACCCGGAGCCACAGATTTTTATTTAACTTTAATAACTTCTATAATATATGTCTGTTTTCACTCTCCCTGGTGTTACAGACATTTATCACAACCCTCTACTTGGAGTTAGTGACCAATTTTTCCCTAAGTTCCAAACCATAGATGAAAATCCCCACATGATTCGGGTAATTTCTTTACTCTTCTTAACACAAACTTAAACACCTCCTATCAATTCTAAAACCAATAAGCAACTTAAAACTCAGGACTTTAGCCCAAAATATATCCATCTGTTAAGCTCTCTACCCAGAGTCACAGATTTTTCTTTAACCTTAATAACTTCTCTAATATATATCTGCATTCACTCTTCCTGGTGTTACAGACATTCATCACAACTCTTTACTTGGAAGTAGTGACTAATTCTTCCCTATCAAAGTTCTGAACTATGGATGAAAATCTCCACCTGATTCAGGTAATCTCTTCACTCTCTTCTTTCTAAAAACAAACTTAATCACCTTTTAATAATACCTGTCATTAAGAAGTAGCTTATCTAACTAGGATTTCTACCCAAAATTCCTGTGGAGCCCACGTTAAAAAGACTATTAGTCTCCTGAAAGACTTTCTAAACAACTTTCTTTAAAAACCAGCTTTTAATCTCTAACTCTCTGAGCCACCATTTTTTTTCACACAGCCTGGCACCTACAGCCTTCCACCCCAGGCTATTTCCCTGTTTCTTTGTTTAAAGTCCCTGTGCTTGAGAGATCACATGATTTAACATGGCGCTGGCCTCCTTTTACTTAGAAAATAAACACTTTCTCTCAATTCTTAGGATTACTACTAGATTCTTGCCCATCACATTGGTTCGCCATCTCTCATTTTAAAAATATAAAAAATTTAAAAAGTATGGGTCGTCTTTTATTCTGCTAGGTCACATCTCAGTGCCCCAAGATATCTGTTAGATATCTTGGAGGAAACACATCCAAACTCCTCGGTGGCCCAGTGTCTCCTGCTGCTGCACACTTTCCTACCCTCAAACCATCACATAAAAGAACACAGAGCACAATAATCTTAGATCCAATTGATAAAATATAATTGCCCACTTAAACATACAAAGCCCAGTACCATCCATCCTTTAAGAACATTGATAAAAATCTGTAAATACATAGAGTGAGATCTTTATGTCAGCCTCCATTGTCCTGCCAAGGCTTCTCTCCTTTTCCCCTCTCCACCTATGGACATTCTTAAGATGGGAATTCAAGCCATGATGTTGAGCCACTAGAGAAGGAAAAGTGGATTTTACTGTAAGTAGAGTTATTTTATGCAAGATTTCCAGAAAATTGTAGCCTGTACCTAGGGAAGAAAAAATACCTCACCCAAATGTTATTGTGTTAAAATTTTTGATTCTTGGCTGGGAAAGACTTTATCCAGACCCTGAGGTTTGTGGCACCTTTCCCTGACACATTTAATGAACCAACTTGCGTTTCTCTCCTACCTGAAAAGTTATTTTCTTTTCTTCTACTTCTCTTGGTAACAATTTTGATACAATTGAATTAATCATGCTGATAGCTCTGATTCTGAATGTTCTTTGCTTTGAAGAAGTGACCTTGAAAAGTCCTAGGTAGTGCACATATTGCCAGTTTTAATTATGAACTGGAGGGGAATGCTGCACAGTGGTTTTCAGCTTCCAGTAAAGAGAGTGTATTTTTTTTCTGCATTATAGGCTCTTTCTAGAGGAATATCATTTTTATCATCAGTGCTATTTTAATATCACTGATGAGCTTCCAGGCTCATTTGAATGCCACCACATTATCAAGGGATTTCCCCAGCAACAATCCTCAGTGGGATTCACTACTGTGAATCAGACCCTGAAAAATGTAGGAGACTGACTTATAACACATTTACTTTTAATTTACTTAATTATTTGATGTCTGTATTGACTCTAATTACAACCCATTTCAATTATCATGAAGACATGACCATTGGGTAAACTGGGATTATGATAATTGGTAGACTGGAGCTGCACACAAATGGATTTCAAATGCTTTTGTGAAAAATGAATCTGACCAAAGTGAGATCAATGCAGTTGGCTGCTAATTAAAGAGAACAGATTAACGATGACAACCTAACTGATTTCTCATGTACGGACATCACTAAACAGCTTCCATTAATCAGCTTGCCTTTTAAAGACTCTTGAAATATTTTGGTCTCTAAGGAAAGCATATAGAAATTTAAACTGACTTTCAATTGGAGAAGGAATATAAATTCATTTTTAAAAAACTTTTTGTAATTTTTTTAAAAGATTTATTTATCATATAAAGTACACTGTTGCTCTCTTCAGAAAAACCAGAAGAAGACATCAGATTCCATTACAGATCGTTGTGTGCCCCCATGTGGTTGCTGGAGTTTGAACTCAGGATCTCTGTAAGAGCAGCTAGTGCTCTTCACCTCTGAGCCATCTCTACAGCCCACAGGAAATATAAATTCTTAAAGGGATTGGGGATAAAGTACACATACAAACAGATTAATCTACAGAGCACTGCTCTTGGATTGGGGGGATGCACTTTAGTTATGAGAACTTGCTGATTTTGTAGATGATCTGAGTTTGCCTTCTAGAATTCACTGGGACAGCTCATAATTTTAACTGCTGAACTGGGAATCCTCTTCTAGCCATCTGAGGGATCCACAGTTACACCTGTTTGCTCACAGACACATATGCATACACATAACTAAAAAGTGAAATAAGTATTGTAGAGCATGAGTCATCTAAACTTTTGGAAGTTAAAAGGCTTATCAACAGTGGCCCGGCCTGTATATTGTGGGAACTGGACAAGGGTAGTTAACAGTAAGGAGCTATTTCCTTATGTTTCTATAGGAACAAAGTGAGGTTTTTTTGTTGTGACTTATTCTTTAACAAATGGGTTTCTTCGAATGGGTTCAAATTCAAAACTTTAAGGGAATGGGTTATCTACTATCCGAATATCTGTATGGATGACTTCTCTAAAAAACAGACACGGGTAAACGTACTATAGACTTGTTTTCCTGTTTTCTTTCAGCCAGTTATGGGAACAGAGTTTTCTGCTCTCAAACATGTAGTCATTCCTGTTTGCTGGCTTTCAGCTGTCCCAGGGGTAGGAACCAGTACAACCTGCCCCTCTTTCTCCTAGGTTCCTTTGAACAGGGAGTCTAGATGGCTCTAGGTGTTTTCCTCTAGAGTCTCCTCTGGTTTCCCAGAAATGACTCCCCCGCTGAACATCTATCTCTCTCTCCCAGGGGATTTGGGTGCAGGGAGCTGTTTGACTGGGTCCTTTAAGATCTGGGCACAGACTGGACCACATGGCTCCTGCAGCTTGACTGCTGCAATCTTCCTGTGCCCAGAGGTACTATACAGTTTCCTCTTGAGCCAAGGATGTGGGCAGAGATGGGCAGAACTGGTGGTCTCTCTTGCCCTGCAATCTCAGGATTGCCCACACCTCTGGGCGAGTCACTCTCTCTCCCACGGGGTTTGGGAGCAGGGAGATGTGTGCTGGGATCAACGAGGTCTGGGCGCCAGCTAGAAACCCTATTGTTTCATTTTTTATTAAATGTATTCACATATTGGCTTTCCAACTGAATATTATCTCTTTCTCCCCTCCCAGTACCCCCATGCAAGCCCTCCCTGTTTCTCCTTACCCTGGAACCCCCTTTGATTTTCAATGTCCTCCTACCTGCACATCAAGTCACTGTGGAACTAGACACATCCTTTGCCATTGAGGCTAGACAAGGCTGTCCATTAAGGGGTGCAGGACCCAAAAGCATGTAGGCAGACAGGAATACAACAAGATTAGACAAGATTAGGTATAGACTCTGCTCCAGTCACTTCAGGGAACCAGCATGATGTCCAAGATGCTCACCTGCTACATGTTTACAGGAGACCTGGATCTAGCCCATGCTTGCTCTCTGGTCCATGATTCAATCTTTGGGAGCTCCAAGATTAGTTGATTGTTTTGACCTCCCTGTGGAGTCCCTGTCTTCTTCTAGTCCCTAAATCTTTCTACTAACTCGTCCTAAGAACTCCTCGAGCTCATGTTAATGTTTCCCATTGAGTCTCTGAATCTCTGTCCATTGGCTGTTGGGTGGAACCTCTCAGAGGACAGTTATACTAGATTCCAGTTTGCAAGCATAATGGAATGTCAATACTAGTGTCAGGAATTGGTTCTTTTATGTGGAGTAGGTCTCAGTTTGGGACAGTCAAATCCCCTCTATCACTGCTGAATCTTTGTACTTGCATATCTTTTAGTCTGGGCACATTTTGAAGTCTTTGTTGGCAGGTTGTGAAGAAATAAGTTTCAGAGATACAAGGAACAAAGCTGTAAGAAAGAAGTTCTGGGAATACAGGAGCAAGTTCTTGGTTGTCAGATTGACCAGGCTTAATGGAAACTAGCCAAAACAAAAATAACTGTTCTCCCTACCCCTCCCTGTGGTAAATTCCAAGAACAACCACAAGATGTCATTCTGACCATGCCCGACCACCTAGTTCCTCCACCCTTCTGGGGAA
Organism: Rattus rattus; assembly: GCF_011064425.1. NCBI lineage: Eukaryota > Metazoa > Chordata > Mammalia > Rodentia > Muridae > Rattus > Rattus rattus. The sequence goes on along the minus strand of NC_046163.1, from coordinate 81,493,763 downwards.
CTTTCCAACTTAGCCCTTTCCCAGTAATTTTCCAAGGCCAGGTGAGGCTTGATGAGGAAAGTGTCTAACTGAGCCAAGAACAACCCCTTGAGAAGGCCAGCCAATACCTGGCTAGATCCTTTGTCCTGTGTTCCACCAATGAGAATAAGCCAACTAATCCTGTTGCTGAAGTCTGTCCTATAAAAAGAATAAAAGTTGTTTGCTTTTTAGGTTCAGGGTTGCTTCTCCCGTGTGGATGAGCAACCCAATGTGGATTATTAAACCTCTTGCTATTGCATTGTTCCCTTAGTCAATTTGTGATCTGTTGGTTGCGCTCCTGAGGTAAGGCCCTTTCGAGGTTTTACAACAGTTGCTGTACTTATCCTTCTACTTAGAGTCCCTGGCTCATTATAGGAAGTGGCCATTTTAGTATCCCTATCTCTCCCACTGGTAGGAATTTCAGTTAGTTTTGTCTCCTTAGATTCCCAGGGGCCTCTCCTCATACCAGAGTTTAGGCACTTCCTACAGATGCCCAGTTGATCTCCTACATTGAGGTCCAACCCCCCTGACTCTCTCCACCCAACCCCTTCTTCCATCCAGTTCCCTCCTTCCACTGATCTCTTTAATTTATTTTGTTTCCCCTTCTGAGAAAGATTCAAATATTCTCCCTTGTGTCCTCCTTGTTATTTGGCTTTTTTAGGTCTGTTGATTGTAGCCTTGTTATCCTGTACTTTATGTCTCATATTCACTTCTAAATGAGTATATACTATGCATATCCTGGGTTCCATATTCAGGGTAAAAGATTTTAATTTCAGTCATTCCTTTGCGAAATTCATGAGGTCCTTGTTTTTAATGGCTAAGTAGTATTTCATTATGGAGATTTTCTATATGTGTTTTTCAGTTGAGAGTTATATAGGTTGTTTTCAGTTTCTGCCTATTACAAATAAAGATGGTGAGAACATAGTTGAGCAAGCGTCTTTATGATCATTGAGCATATATGTTCAGCAGTGGTATATTTGGGTCTTGAGGTAGAACTAGTTCCAATCTTCTGCGATTTTGCCAAATTGATTTTTAGACTGGTTGTATAAATTTGCACTCCCACTAGCAGTAAAGGAATGTACCCCTTGTTCCACAATCTCACCAACATGTAATGTCCTTTGCATTTGTGATTTTAGCCATTCTGATGGGTATAAAGTGAAATTTCAGAGTCACTTTGACTAATATTTCCCTGGTGAGTGAGGACTTTAAAGATTTCTTTAGGTACTTCTTGGCCACTTGAAATTCCTGTGTTGAAAATTCTCTCTTTAGGGAATTTTACCTGGGTTATTTGGATTTTTGAAGGCTAACTTCTCAAGTTGCTAATGTATTTTAGATATTATGCCTCTGTCAGATTTTCTTTTGAAAATATGTAGGCTGTTGGTTTGTCCTGATGATGGTATTCATTGATATACAGAAGCTTTTCCATTTCATGTGGTCTCATTTAATAATTCTTGACCTTTGTTGCTGAGCATTTGGTATTCTGTTTAGGAAGCTGTCACCTGTTCTGACAAGATCTAGTCTATACCCCACTTTCTTTTTTCTTTTTTTTTTTTTTTTTTTTTTTTTTTTTGAGCTGGGGACCGAACAGGGCCTTGCGTTTGCCTAGGCAAGCGCTCTCTACCGCTGAGCTAAATCCCAACCCCTTACACCCCACTTTCTGTTCTATTAGATTAAATGTGTCTACTTTTATGTTGAAGTCTTTGGTCCACATGGAGTTCTGTGCAGGGTAATAAAAATGGTTCTGACCAGGTCAGCTCAGTCAATCTACAGGATCTCAAAGGAGAGAGAGAGAGAATATTGAAAAGAAAAAGACAATTAATTAGACAACATGACATGACATTACTCCACACAGTGCTGAAGCTGAAGAGGGTTTATTTTTTCCCAGTCTTTTTTTTTTTTCCCATTTTACGTACAAGCAAATATTAAGGTCAGTTCTAAGTCAAGGAACAAACAAGACAATAAACACAAATAGTCAAGGAAAAAAGAAGGCAACAAAGTCCTGTGGTCAATGTTTCTAGAGGCTTATCAGGATGACCAAGATAAAAGGAATGCCATACATTTCTCAGCTGAGTTTGCTTGAGCTTTGTATTAGCCCAAATGCAATATTCTTATCTGAGCCTACTTTCTGAGTTCTAGCCCAATGTCAAATTCATTCAACTGCATAGAAGGTAGCCCTAAAATCTCTCTATGTGGATCTGTTTGCATTCTTATACATGAAAACATATAGTTAGAACAGGACAGATTGTTGAAGAGACTTTCTTTTTTCCATTTTATGGTTTTGGATTCTTTGTCAAAAGTCAAATTTTCATAGGTGTATGAGTTTATTTCTGGATTTTTGCTTTGATTCCATTGATCTATTTCTATACTAATACTATGCATTGTTTATTACTATTCCTCTGTATCGTATAGCTTGAAGTTGAGGATAGTGATACCTCCAGAAGAACTATTATTGTACAGGATATTTTTAGCTATCCTGTTTTTCTGTTTCCCCAAATGAAGTGAGAATTGTTCTTTAAAGGTCTGTGAACAATTCTGTTGTGGTAAGATTTTAGCTGCCCTGCCTTATGCTCCTGGGTGAGCTACCAGCCACCCAGCTAGGGTCTTTATGAATATGAGGATAATAAACAGAAGCTGTTGACCTTTCTAGTTGAATTATGAAAAATCTTAAGAAAGTTTAAAAGGAGGGCTACCCTGTAGGAGGACTAGCAGTCTCAAGTAACCTGAAGCCCTGAGATCTCTCAGACCCTTGATCACCGACCAGGCAGCATGTGACAGTTGAGATGAGACACCCAAACACATATATAACAGAGGACTCCCAGGTCTGAGTTCAGTCAGAGAAGATATACCTATCCCTCAAGAGACTGGAGGCCATAGCAAGTTTTGGGTTCTGGTGCAGTGGGTGGGGTGGGGAACATCCTATTGGAGACTGAGGAGAGGGGCAGGGAGGAGGTATGGGATGTGGAAATACCGGAGGGTGGACTGGGAGGGGAGTAAAACCTGGAGGATAAACATAAATAAATTACACACACACACACACACACACACACACACACACACACACACACACACACACACATACCGTAGAGGGTATTGTTTTAAAATTCATTTTAAGGACAAAACTGAATCTATATCAACTCAGATAAAACATAAAACTCAGAAAAGATCTTCCACCCAAAAGGAGCAATATGACAGGAGCTGCCTTTTTGTCACTTTATTTTAAGGATTTCATGTTAATAATGAAGTATATATAAAAATAAAACTGAAACCTACGTCTCTAGTTTCAGGGAATTAATAAAATCAATTGTGCCTTATTCTTCTATAATACATAAGTGAATATATTTTATTATTTATATATTTTTATTTCTTTCCTGTTTAAGCCATTTTTGTATTGTTAAACACTCTTTATACCAAAATCTTCTTTCTCTCTCTCTCTCTCTCTCTCTCTCTCTCTCTCTCTCTCTCTCTCTCTCTCTCTGTGTGTGTGTGTGTGTGTGTGTGTGTGTGTGTGTGTGTGTGTGTGTGTGTTTTGGCTGATGTAGCGTATGTGCATTTTAGCATAGAAGCCAGAGGACAATGCTTGTTGTTATTGTGTTTTTGGTTTTTTTTTTTTTTTTTTGTGAAACAGTTTTCTGTTGTGATGTGGGGCTAGAAGATTAGGCTAGGATTGCTTTTATCCTTTGTGATATATCTGTTCCACCTCTCAGGTACTGATTGAACCAACGTGTGTCCACATGCCCCCAATATTTTTTCGGTATTAGTGGATTTGAGAGATAGAACACATGTCCTTAATTTTCATGACAGTTTACCAACTGAGCTATTTCCCTGACTTCCAAAATATCTCTGTGTATTCAAATCGGACAGTTTCATTTAGTATCAGGAGAACCTTCCCAATTTCAATGAAGCTTCCTTCTTTCTTCTTGGCAGAGGGTACCCCTATTATTTATAAGTGGAGTTCAGTTTAAAGATGAGTATATCTTTCTTACCTCAGGTCATCATTGGAAGGGTGTTGGGTCATACAGAAGCTGCAGGACACTGCTCTGGGGGCGAGGAAGCACAATCTGAAGCACAGTACAACCAGAGATTGCTTGAGGGTCCCCAGGCCTTCTATAAGATTGGTCTGGTTTTCAGAATCTCGGATATCCAGGCACTACTGTAAGCAGTGCAGAAGAGCTGAGAACAGAGTGAAAGTTCCCCACAGGTTGGATCTAGCCTAGAGCCAAAGGAAGAAACGAGGGAGCTCTGGTTCATCCCACAGGGAGGAATCCTTGGCTCGACTGTGATGGTTGACTTGAGTTTGGCTTGGACTTGGTGTTGATCGAGGCTGGGATCACAGAGAGGACTTCTATGGGAGGTTAGACATTGGCTCTATAGGCAAAGACCTTCTCCATTGCTCCCCACAGCAGATCTGGGTGAAAACATGCAATCCACGGTTTTAAGACATTTATTGTCAAGTCAGAAAGTGGATGAGAAAAACCTTATCTCTCTTCTCAGGGTGGGCCTGAGATTAAATACCTTTTTCAGGGAGGAGTGTCTGGGAAGAAAAGCTTATTGGCTAAGCTCTCAAAGCCTCTAGGTAGCTCATTAAAATGGAGATCTGTCTTGAGCCTACAGGACCACAGGTCACATACTCTACATGTGGAGAAGCTTGGGGGCATTGCTCTTACATGAGTAATGCCCACAAATCTATGGAGGGTTGCAGCTAGTGACAGGAGCCTGGTACCAAGGAATTAGGTAACTCCAGGATTACTGGGGTTTCTAGCCTTAGCGCAACCAGGGACCTTTCACAGTCCCACAAATCTCTATCACAGGTCAAGGGAGAAAGCTAGTGTAAATAACTAGCTGGAAAAAAAAAAGCTTATTCATTTGGCTCTTTTTCACCTGAACTTTTATTCATTCACCCCATAAGCATCATCTATTATAGGCTGTGATTTAGCTAAGTTGGAGGAGTATTGGCCTAGCATGTATGAAGCCATATTGCTTCATTTCCATTTCTACTAGACCTGGTGGCAGGAGGAATTAACGTGTAAGGTCATTCTCATATGTATTACTGTGTTAAGGAGACCCAACATGAGATAAATGAACATTGTGGATTTTCTAAAATCCACAATGAACTGGAAGAAAAATCCATGAAATAACCATTTGTTAAATTCTTGCCTTCTTTACTATTTAGGTAGCTGTGAATGTATTTATTCATCTTTCCATTAACATAATGAAATTGCCAAAACACTCTACTAGTGCAGAAAAGGGTTTTTTTTTTGAGTAAGTAGTTTTGGAGGCTATAAAACCACATGGCTCAATATGGATAGTAATGCTAGTTCACATGAGAGAAAAAGAAAGTGTGTACAGATTGAAGCAGGAACTGGCATCTATTATAACAGTGTTCCCCCCAAGAACTAAAGAGTAAAATGAGAGCATCATTCTGAGACTATACACCCAAATATGTGAGATATCCCACAAAGCAACAACCCACAGTTTCATGTCCTCCTAATAATGCTAATTTAGGGATAAACTATTTGATCACATCTGACCACTGGGTTACAGCAACACAAAATTCAAATCACAGCAGTGACATAGACAATGAAAAGTGTTGTATGGAGCTTAGATTATTTAAAAAAGGGAGAGACAACAAGTCCTAAACTTCATAAGCTGGTATTCTGAAGCCCGAGAGTATTAGAGAAAAGTAAATGAGCACTGAAGAAATGGTTCAGGGAGTTAAATGTTTGCCTTACAAGTATGAGGAACTGAGTTTGCTGCCAAGCACTCTCATAAAATAATTCAGTTATGGCAGTACACACTTGCAATCCCAACAATGGAGAGATGGAAAAAGGTAAATATCTGGAAATCATAGGGAAACAGTGTAGCTACCTGACCTGATGAATTCTAAGCCAATATATGAGCTTACCTCAAAATCTAAAAAAGAAAAAAAAACTAGAATAAATACCAGAAAAGTAAAACCTGAAACCTTCTAATCACCAACCAGCTAATTGAACTAACAACATAGATGCACAGAGAGAGAGAGACAGAGAGATAGAGAGATAGTCAGAGACAAATACAGAAAAACAGAGAGAGACAGACAGACAGAGGCACAGAGAGTGACAGAGAGAAACATGCATACCTGGGGGTTAAAGATTGAAAAATCAAGAGATATTGAGACAGATAATAAGGAAAAGCATTTATGGAAATTCAGCAATTACTTACGTTATCTTAAGTTATCCTTTGCCCTCCACATGTATGAGTCCATATTCCTAAGTACATATATATGTTCTTGCACAGAAAAAGGGAGGAGAGAGGTGGGGGAAAGGAGAGAAAAGAAAGAAAGCACAAGATAAAATGAAGTCTAGGGAATGGAAAGATGTCTTAACAGTTAAGAGTTCCTTGAAACTACATGAAGCAACACCGAACTCCCTGTAACTGTAGTGCCAAGGGACCTAAGATCCCATTCTGACTTGCTCTCCCTACACTCATGTAAACACACACTTATATGTGGATATGCACATATACATATAGAAAAAAATTAAATGCATAGTAAATACTAAAGATGAAATGTTTTTAAAACACAAAATGGGGCAATAAAAGAGGATTGGATACAGTCAGGGGCAACAAGCTCCAATCTTTAATAGCATGCTAGTAAAGCCTTCATTGAGAAGGTGGCATTTTGGTAGACAAGAAGGCCAAGAATGTGTCTAAGTAGCTAGAAATTTTTTTTCATGCAGAAGGAATACATTTAAAGTCCAGCAAAGGAGCATCCATAACATGCTTTAGGGATAGCCAAGATGCCAACAGGAATAGAGAAACACAGGGAATAGAACAAAGGTAAATTTAAAGAGTTAAGTGGGTACAATATAGATCAGTAGGAATGGCTTCATTAATTTCTTCATCTTTTATCCCAAGAAAATAGAACCACTAAAGATTCTTAGGGCATTTTGCTGTCCAAGTTAGTAAAGCAGCTTTTCTGCTTCCAGTGGTATATGAGCCAAACATCAAAGGGTATAGTCTATTTGATAGCCACAGCTGGTCATAGGAGATATCCTGGTTATTTACCACATCACCAGCAACAACTTTAAAGAAAGAAAGCTGAAGGAATCAAAAACTTGTAACTGGTTTTCTTCTGCTGTTGTAAAACCAAAAGCAACCTGGGAAGAAAAGGATTTATTTGATTTACAGGATAAAGTCCATTCGTGAAGAAAGCTAAGGCAGGAACTCCTTCAGGGTAGGAACTGGGAGTAAGGACTGGAAGGAAAGACCATGAGGGAATGCCAACTAACTTCCTGTTTCTGAGGGTTTTTTCAGTCTGTTTTGTCCTGTAATTTAGGACCATCTTCCCAAAGGTAGAACATCACACAGTATGCTGGGCCCTTCCTCATCAACCATTTGCTATTGAACTGTACCACTGTGCTGGCTAGAAAACAGTCTCATTAAGATGAAATACTCTCTTCTCAAATGAATCTGGCATCCACTAAGTTGTTAAGAAACTAAACACTATCAGAGGTGATAGGAAAAACCATGGCAGGACTGCAGAGACAAAGACAACAATCTGTGAGTAAGTCCAGTGTAAACACACAGACTGAATGGGCATCTGTAGGGCTGTTCAGCAGGAAGATGGAAGGTAAGCCTGCAGTTCAAGGGAAACACTGCAATCGTGATATAAGTTTGGATTTTGCTGGTGCATAGTAACCACTAGTTTTGATCTATTATTTGTCAATATGATTTTTAAAAGAAGGCAAAATTTTATATGTCTTTTTGTGAACCTTTGCAAATTTTAATTAAAGTAACAGGTTACATTTTTTAAAGTACCTTAAAGCCTCTTATTTTTATACTTTCTCCAACTGCATCCAGACTAACCTTTTGCTTAGCCTAGTCAAAGACAAGTTAGACAGATAGATTTCCCCTGATCTTTCCAAAAGACTATTAGGGTCCTTTTCTTGTTAAGGTTGGCTGTAACGAAGCATGTTTTCTATAGGTGTGCTTGCCTGGATGCTTAAGGCCCAAGACAGGTTTCAGTTGTCAGAAACTCTTTTCCTCTATAGTCTTCTAAATGGCTCAAATGATTTATATCCTTTGTTGTCCTTGAGACAGCTTCTTGACTATTGCTTTAATTTCTTCCCTTTTGATGTGAATAAATCCTCTACAAAAAAAAGGCAACCTAAAGAAAATGCATTTCATGTTATAAATGAATTCAGGGATACTGTCCATGTTGGTGGAGAAATCACAGTCACAGCAGCCCAGGGACTTAGACACTCTGTAACTGCATTTATGGGGAGGGACAAAGGCTATGAGACTCAGATCATTTTCTTAATTTTTTTTATAACATACATGACATTGTTAGTGCTGTATCAGAGTTTAACTTTGGCCCACCAAAATAACTTCTGTGTTTGTTGTTGTTGTTGTTTGTTCATTTTGTTGCTTTGTTTTTTATTTAATTTTTCATTAAATTATTTTATTTATTTACATTCCAAATTTTGCTCCACTTCTTGGTCCCCCCAACTCAGTTCTTCTCCCCATCCACCTCCCTTTTGCTCCTAAGAGGGTGCACCCCCACCCACCTTACCCCACCACCCAAAAAGCATTCTCTTTCCCTGGGGCACCAAGTTTCTCTAAGATTAAGTTCATTCTCTCCCAATGAAGCCAGAGAGGTAGTTCTCTTTTACATATGTGCCTGTGGCCAAAGACTAGCCCAGGTATGTTCTACGGTTATTGGCTTAGCATCTGAGGATTTTTGGTATTATTGTTATTCCTATAGGGTTGAAATTCCCTTTAGCTCCTTTACTCTTTTCCCTAACTATTCCCTAGGGGTCCCCAACCTCAATCCAATGGTTGGCTGTTTGTATCTACATCTACTTCAGTCAGCTGCTAGTAGAACATCTCAGAGGACAGCCATGCTAAGTTCCTGTCTACAAGCACAACATGGAGTGAATAATACAGTCAGGGTTTGGATTTCACATTGGGCTGGTCACTGGATGGCCTTTCCTTTAGTGTTTGCTTCATTTTTGGGCCTGCATTTCTTTTAGACAGAAACAATTCTGTGTAAAAATTTTAAAGATGGGTGGCCTCACCAGGGAGTGATGTCTAACTACTGAACTACTGAAATTTTCAGGTTCCATATCCCTACTCTTGGGCATTTCAGTCAGTCTTCCCCTTGAGGCCTGGGAGCCTCTCACATGCCAGGTCTCTGGGACTTTCTAGAAGTTCACTCCCCTACACTGCTCCATATTTCCATTCATTCTCCTGGACTTGTGGGCTTCTCACCTGTCTCTCCCATATCTGATCCTTCTACCCTTTCCCCTTCCCCCTCCGCTCTCCTTTCCCCTTCCATTCTCTTCTCCCATACAGGTTGCTCCCTTCTGTAGCATGTGGTTTTTATATGCTCTACCCACCTTTAGCTCTGGAAGGTGATAGTACTACCAGCTTCTTCTCAGCTCCCCTTGAACCTGTGAATAAAAGACACACATATGATTTTTTCTTTACAACTTGCCTTCTTTACTTTTTTTTTCAGAGCTGGGGACCTAACCCAGGGCCTTGTGCTTGCTAGGCAAGTGCTCTACCACTGAGCTAAATCCTCAACCCCCTTGCTTTCTTTACAAATTTACAATTTGCCAATGGCTGGGTGCTGCCCTCTACCTCCTACAAAAAGAAAAATAAAGAAAACAAAACAAAACAAAACAAAAAACAAAAACTAAACAAAACAAAAAAACAACAAAAAAAGCATGCCATTACCAATTTCTTACTTCTCTCCCTCCACCTGTCATATTCTTCCACTGTTAAACTCTCATGTCCACCTGCCTGTAGGAGCAGTCTCTGTTTCACTCCTTTTGAGATTTTAAATGCTTGTCCAGTTCTCTTCTCCCCAAAGCCAGGAAAACTCTCTCTCCTTCCTTTGCTTCTGCCTGGCACCAGGGTCCTGGAAGTCCTGCCTGTCCCTTCTGCCCAGCAAGTGACACATGGCTTTCTTTGCTGACAGGTCAAGAACTAATTGGAGAATAGGACCTTAGCATCAGAATCTCCCCTATATCCTCCTCCTGCCTCTCATGATTATTTTGTTCCACTTCTATGTAATTTTGAATTATCCACACTTGGGTCTACCCTCTTGTTATGCTTCCTATAGACTGTGAGTTTTATTATGCATATTCTAAACTATTTAACCAATATCCACTTATCATTGAGTATACATGTCTTTTTGGGTTACCTCTTTCAATGTGATATTTTGTAGTTCCATTAAATTGCCTGCAAAATTCATGATGTCCTCATTTTTAGTAGCTGAGTAGTATTCCGTTCCTTAAATGAACCACATTTTCTTCAATCATTCTTCATTTGAAGGACATCTGGCTTCTTTCCACCTTTTGACTATTAAACATAAAGCTGCTATGAACATAATGTAGCATGTGTTCCTGTGGTATGGTTGAGTATCTTTTGGGTATATGCCCAGGAATGACATAGCTGGATCTTCACATAGGACTCTTTCCCATTTTCTTATAAACCACCAGATTAAGTTTGCAATTCCACCAGCAATGGAGGAGTGTTCCTCCTTTTCCATATCCTTACCAGTATGGACTGTAGCTTGACTTTTTTTAATCTTAACAATTCTGACTTGTGTAAGGTGGAATTTCAGGGTCATTGTAATTTTCATTTCCCTGATGATTAAGAACTTTGAACATTTCTTTAACTGCTTCTGAGCCATTCAAGATTCCTCTGTTGAAAATTCTCTGTCTAGCACTGTACCCAATGTTTTTAATTAGGTTATTTGTTTTTGTGGCTTCTATCTTCTTGAGTTCTTTGTATATTTTGGATATGATCCCTCTATCAGATGTAGGGTTAATAATGAACTTTTCCAAACCTATGTGTAATAATTGTGTCTCAATGACAGTATCCTTTACCTTAGAGAAGCTTTTCAATTTCATGAGGTTTCATTTGTCAGTTGTTGATCTTAGATCCTGAACCATTGGTGGTGCTCAGGAAATTTCCCCCTCTTCCAATGCATTAGAGAATATTCCCCAACTGTCTCTTCTATTGGATTTGGTATATTGGGTTTTATATGGAGGTTCTGGATCCACGTGGACTTGAGTATTGTACAAGGTGATAAATATGCATCAATTTGTATTTTTACATTCAGACTTCCAGTTAGACCAGCAATATTTTGTTGAAAATGCTTTCTATTGTCCTCTGTATGGATTTTGCTTCTTTGTCCAAGATCAAGTGTCCATAGATGTATGGGTTTATTTCTGGGTCTTCAAATCCATTTCATTAATTGACCTGTCTTTATATCAATACCATTTCTTGGTGTAACTCTTACAAAGCAAGTGAAAGGTCTCTATGACAAAAACTTCAAGTACCTGAAGAAAGAAATCATAAAGTGCCTTAGAAAATTTCCCCTACTCATGGATCAGTAGGATTAATATAGTAAAAATGGCCATCTTACCAAAATAATCTAGAGATTCAGTGCAATTTCCATAAAAATTCTAACACAATTCTTCACAGACCTGTTAAGGCCAATTCTCAACCTCATGTGGAAAAACAAAAACCCAGGATAGTGAAAGCAAATTCTCAATAATTAAAGACCTTCTAGAAGAAACACAACCCCCAAACTACTACAGAGCAATAGGGATATAAACCACAAGAGTTTGGTACAGAAACATTTACTCTACTTCCTGGTCTGGAATTCATGTCAAGCGATTTTGGTGAGTCTTCCCCTCTCAATAAACACAAACCAGATAGTTCCCTATAGGGAACCATATTCAGGTGATTCAAGTATTGTTCATGGTGACAGCACGCATTATCATAGTTATCTCAGGGTGTTCCTTGCCCCGTTAAGTAAGAGAGTTTATTCATTTTTTTTCTGTGAAAAGCAAAACAGAGCCCAACAAATTAGAAAAATGTCATCATGAAATCTCCAGAGGCTGAACAATGACCTCTTCTTCATCTATTACCTGGATTGTCCACAACCAACCAGGAAATTTTTCTTGTCCTGGAAAGGATCGAGTTTGTGTGTGTGTGTGTGTGTGTGTGTGTGTGTGTGTGTGTGTGTGTGTGTGTGTGTGTGTTTGCATGGAGCACAATATTGACTTGGTTGAGACTCACAAGAATTCACCTGTGTTTGTTGCCCAAATGCATAAAGACATGCAACTTTTCCCAGATATGCCCTTTGCTTGCTTGATTGTTTCTTTGTTTGTTTTTGAGAAGTAGTCTCTTCTTGAACCAATAGCTTGCTCATTTTCTAGACTCATTCGCCAGTAAGCAACTAGAGACGATTTGTTTCCATGCCCCTACCCCTGAGATTACAGGCGAGTGATATCATGCTCAGCTTTTTGTACTGAGTCCTGGGGATTTAATCATATGCCATTACTCTTGTGTGGCAATTGTTGAAACCTGAACTATCTACATGATACTAGAACTAAATAAATTGAGGAGGAACATCATAAGGAGAGAGCTGGAAGATTTGGGCTAATGAAGCTTCATGTACAACAGAGGTTTGCTGTTGTTGCAGGAGCACGGTGTTTTCATTAATGACAGTTCTAGCTGGCAAAGGACTTGATTAAACCATTACTCATGATCTTATAAGCTCTTTTTGGTAAGATCTATAATATCATGATACTGGTAACAAAAGAAGCCTATGTTGAGGTTAGGCAAGTGGTTTTCAGGAGGCTGCTTATCTCTAGAACTACGATTATAAATACATGTGAACATATATTGGGCTTTTTTTCCATGTGGAAAGGTTTAATGAGAGAAGAGTAATAGAAGCGGGGACAATAAAAGGAGGCCAGACATGGGCATGGTGAGGGAAGGGGGGAAGGGAAGAGTAAGGGCAAGAGAGAGCAAGAGAGAAGTAAGGGCATGTCTTGTATTTTTATCTTTGTTCTAAGAATCAACCTTTGGTTCTCATGCTTGGATGGCTAAAGTGACAAAGCTGTCTCCTGGCCCCACTTTTCAATTGGAACGGTATTGTTTGAGTTTTCATATTTTTTATTTTTATGGTTATTGATTTTCTTCCCATTCTATATTTAATGCCTTCTTTGAAATTTTCCTGCCATCTCCTTAAACTCTTGTGCACTCTGATTTTACACAAGGACAAGATATTTGACAATGTTTGCCATGCTCATCAAGTCAGACCGCTTCAGTGTTAACTTATACAACTTTTGTATAGTTAAGAAATAGATGTATTTATATTGAAAATTGTTTACTGAGCAACTGCAACTATCCAGAACTTATACAACAATTAGCAGAGGCTGTAATGATGTGTGTGTGTGTGTGTGTGTGTGTGTGTGTGTCCATGGGTGCATGTGTGTTTACCATTTTCAGGTGTACATGAGGTTTCAGAGGTCAACATAGGATATTTGTCTTCATTAATTTTTAATTTGTATAAAGAATAAGGATTTCACACGTGATACTAAAATGATTGGATTTTGTTTTCTAGCTATTAAGTTTGCCTTTGGAATTTCCTGTCTCTGCCTCCTGACTGCAAAGATAACAAATTTGCTGTCTTGTTTACCTGAAATATTGCATGGGTGACAGGGATACACACTCTATTCCTCACATTGTATAGCCAGCTCTCTGATCCTATTATGATAATTTGAATTGATAGCCTCATGTTTGTAACTATCAATATCCATGTACAATGTTTGTATCACTTTTATAGCCCTATGCCATTATCCTTCTGTGTTTAATTCTAAAATAATCAGTTTAGGCAATGCAGAGCAAAGAAAGAAAGTTAAAACAAACTGATTAAAGAATCTGGATATCACACTCATAAAATTTCCTTTTTAAATAAGCAAAGCAGGCTTAAAAATCTGGAGTAAAGTGTCCATGTTGAGATGACCTTTTCTAATCTCTGTACACAGGTCCCAAATTCACCTTGCTGTAAGGCAGCAATGAATTTTCTCACATATTTTGCTCCCTATTCTAGGAATGTTAGATCTTTCGATTTCGAAAATAAAATGTTCTTTTTTCCTCTGAGTAATACATCATTGAGTTTTTAAGTAACCACAGACAGATGACTTTTTAGCCTGCATTTTCAAAGCTAAATTGAGTTTATTAACACTAGTGCAATATCTGTTGGGGACTTATTAAAGGTATGTTCAAAGGACAAGTATTTCTGACAGCTTGCCCCAAGTCTTCTCTTTCCATTCTTAGTAGACTTGAGAATATTGCACTAAAATATTATAATGTGTGTGCTACAAGAAAATATGTGTGGTTTGATAGAAAGCTAGAGTGTGTGTGTGTGTGTGTGTGCATGTGTGTGTGTGTGTTTTTGTAACCTACATGATGTATGTTTTCATGTTGATGTATGCACTTATGTAGATCTGTGCATTTAGAAGTCAGAGGATGCCCTTTGATTTTGTATTTAAGTTATCATACATCCTTATTTTACAACAGAATCTCTCACTGGTCCGGAATTCAACAAATAAGCTAGACAGGACAGTCAATGGGTATAATGGACTTGACTGCCTCTGTGTCCTCTGAACTAGAATTACAAGCATATAACACCATATACACAAACTCTAGGTGATTGAGTTTAGACCTTCATGTTTGTAAGGAAACACTTTGTTGATTAAGCTCGGGAACTTTTCCATAAAGAAAACTAAGCAAACTCCAGTTGTTTCAAAGTAGCAGAGTCTAAAATCCATCTAATAAAGGTGAAATGCATATTCTCCTGGAAAATTCTTTGTTTATTTCACAGACTGCAACATATGTTACAGAGGTTCTTAGAAGGACAGGGAGAAAAAATAGGTCTTGGGGAATGATGGAAACTAAATGCACAAATGTCATAGAGCTCTCCCATTACTTGTGCTGGATGCTACAGGTTGACAGATCTTTTTTTTCCTGTCTCTTTTTTTAGTATAGAATAGAGTTCATTCAGGGCATGGGAAGGTGACTTAAGTGGGTAGTAGGGGCAGAAAAAGAAAGTACAGAAGCAGAAGAATAGAGTCAAGTTATGAGCATGAGGAGAGAGGGGGAGGAGGGGAATAAGGGCTAAGGGGGAAGAAGGTAATAGATCAAGAGAGAGCTAGAGTTTTGTTTCTTTTATATTCTGTATATGATTTAAGCCATGAAAATAAAAGACGTTTGAATTTATTATTCCATAGTATAAGGGACCAAAATCAGGGCACTTGTAACTTTCTTGGCATTATAAATCAAATAAACCTAGAAAAGTCATTGGTTATGTTCCTTTGTTATTAAAGCAATATGTTCTTTGTTTAGGCAGTAGATGGCTCAGATGGTAAAAATGCTTGCTGTGAAAATTGTCATTCTGACTTCAATTCCAGTGATCCACATGGTGGAAGGAGAGAATTATCTTCTTCAAGTTGTCCTCTGACCTGCACACATCCCCACATGGCTGGTGCCATGTGATAAGTATGGAAATAAATAAATAATGCATAAATAAAAACATATAAAATGAAAATTTAAAAATAAACAATTTGTCAGCTGCCAAGAACAGTCCTGTGATAACTGGGACCTCATTGCAACAGCATGAGGCAGATAGGGTGAAAGGAGGTAAACTACATAGCCTAAGTGGAACATTAAGAAAAGTGAGCTCAGGGTAAGAGATGGTCAGAAATTCAGAGCTAGAAAGGTGACTCAGACACATGATGGCTCATAACCATTTATAAGTGCACTTCCAGGGGAATCTAACTCCAGTTTCTGGCCTGTTCCAGCAACAGGTGTACATGCATGTGGTATACCTATAAGCATGTAGGCAACCATGCACAACCATAATATCGCAAATGTACATAAAACAGTCAGAAGCAAAACAATGGCAGGATGCCAAAGAGAAGAGGGGCGCTGGTGGTGGATGTTCAAAGTACTCCGCAGTGTGTATGAGGGATGAGTAGAGGTGTGTGGAAAGGAAGGAATTTACGTTGCTCACTTGATTTGAGTGAAAGAATACCATACTGCTTTGTCATAACTAGAGAAGTTCACTGAGATGGCTTGAACACTTTCTGTAAAAGTATAATTGTCTTGCCAGTTAATTGATGGGACATTTATCTTTAAACCACGTTCAGTTTCTATGGGTTAAGATCATTTCCTGAGCATTCTGAGAAGAAGGTCAAATAGTATCTCCAGGACTTTAATTTTTTTTCATTTCCTTAAAGAAGCCACAGGATTTTCCAATATAGCAAGGGGGGGGAGGATGGGGAGGGGAACACCCATAAAGAAGGGGAAGGGGGAAGGGGATGTTTGCCCGAAAACCGGGAAAGGGAATAACACTCGAAATGTATATAAGAAATACTCAAGTTAATTAAAAAAAAGGCAAAAAAATAAAATAAAATTCTAACCCTTAGTACTTTATAATAAACATACAATTTTATAAACTACCTTTCATCCAGCTTTCTGTGCAATAGCATTTAAGCTTTAACTCAAAGGTAGAATTCATCTGTGAGATCTCACTATCCAGCACTATAACATATCTGTATGTTTTTCATATCATTTAACTCTGACAGGTATGGGACTTTAACAGACTTGTTTCCCATTGCTGCTGGCAGAACTTTTGCTTGCCTCTCTGTTTCAACTGTCTTAGCTTATGAATCTTGCATTACCTCCTATTAGGTGTTTGCCAAACTACTGTGAGCATGGAGGACATTGTGCCCAAAACTGGACTACCTTCTATTGCAACTGCAGTGACACTGGTTACACAGGAGCTACTTGTCATGACTGTGAGTACACACAGTATATACACACAACTCCTGGCATCAGTGTAGGGACACTGACTATCCAGTATTGTATGCACACTTTTTATTCCTTTAGCATGAATTACCCAGGTAGATGTAATATGTCATATACTGAATCAGACAGGGAAAAATCATGGGCAAAAACATATGCCCATGGAGTTTATTAGAATGGGTCAAATAAAGAGAAATTGAATATATGCTAAAGTGAAAGAGAAAATGATGTTATGTGTCCCGCGCTACGTCTCGCCAGCAGGAACGACGCGGCACACACAGGATCCTTCTACAGAAAAAGCTTTACTGCGTCTTGAGAGGGAGAGCATAAGCTTACAATGCGGAGATGCCGAGTGAGGAATAACCGTCCCTTATATAGGAAACTATCCTCGCCTAGGACGTGTCACTCTCTGACTGGTCGCTGCCAATTATGCCAGATGACGTACCATAACGTACGTGTCCCTTCGAGTAGGGAAGTTACCAGGCGCCTGCGTATTGCCCTTTTTACTAGGTGCGTTCTGCCAGATGCTAGTGCCATCTTGTAATGGAGTATGTAAGGACAGCTCCTCGGACAGCTCCTCACATCTGTGAGGACAGCTCCTCGGACAGCTCCTCACAGTTATGTATACACAGGAAGCTGTGTCTTGATGGCTTGAGTTGTACTGTTACAACAAATAATTAACATAGACCACTGGTCGTAGTAATAAGAATACTCTAAAAAAAGCAACTTAAGAGAGAAGGGTTAATTTGTGATTACAATTCTAAAAGAATTCAGTCATCATAAGAGAGGAAGACATGGAAGCAGGTTGTAAATACATGGTAAAAGAACAAAAGCTCTGACAGATCCCATTTTCTATATTTAGGAAACAGAATAAATAAGGAATGGAACAAAGCTATGCAGCTTCAAGTCCTGCCTGTAGTGTTATCAGAAACTAGAGAACAAGTATTCAAGCATGAAATTATGGTAGATATTTCATATTCAAATTATATTATGGCTGAACCCCGGTCACTCACCCACTGGCAGGCCTTTTTCCTCATTGTCCTCATTATGTCAGAAGTCATAAATGAAATGAAATGTAGCTATGGCTACAGGAAGGAAACCCATGATGAGGAAGCATGCATGTATTTTGTACAATGGCTTCTACTGAAAAAGTGGATAATGTTATTTCTGCTCATATTCTGACAGATACTGTCCTAGTGTCACCTATAGTGGGATGAAAATTGTGTTGAAACCATGAGAAGTGAAACTAGAAAACCAGAATATTGCCTCTAAGAATTGATGATCTGTGAATGCTAGGCATTTGAGAAGCTTCAGATTGAAGGCCTTGTCTGATCTTGCTCAAGTTGTAGAAGGAAAACACTAAGAAGAATGATTTTTAGAGAATGGAGGAAGTATATTCACAAGTGGAATAGTGTCTGGTGGAGAAACTGTGAGGAATCAAGAGCTAGAGTGGAATACTAATTAGATAGTGAGAAGACAGAAGAATGGGACTAGACTGGGACATGAGGAAAGGTGATTTATTCATTTTCCTGAGATTAGTATGATTTCATCCATATTTAAAATTGAAAATAATTTTGTCATGTGTATAAACTGCATTGTCTTGATCCATTCCTCTGCTAGCAGACTACTAGGAAGGTTACATGATTTAACTCCTGTGAAAGTGTGGCAAGCTATACTGATGTGCAAGCATTTATAGGATACTGACAAGGAGAAGGAGAAATAGAAAGAATGAGAAAAATATAACAGGAAGAAGGGTAATGGAAGAAGTACAAGGGGGAGGGAAAGGAAGAGGAAAGAGGAGGAAAAGAAAGAAAGGAGAGGGCCAAAAAGAGAAGGAAGAAGAAGTATAGGATGAAGGGGAAAAGATAAGAAAAAGAAACAGAAGAGAAGGGTTTTATGTGTTCATGAGTTTCTGTGTATATGAGTGTATATAAAGTAACTCAACATTGTCTTCTGCTGTTTCTTCCAATAATATTTTGAGACTGTCTCTCACCGGACTTAATGTTTTTTAACTCTATTAGAACAGCCAGTTAGTAAGCTCCAGGGATCTTGTTTCTTCCTTTCCAGCTACTGGTATAGCCTCACACCTCTGTTTTTTACAGAGTGCCCAACATTGAATTCAGGTCCTCATGAACATACAGTAAGCTCCTTATTAACTAAATAGTCTATCTCCCTATGATCTCTAGCTCTTATCTAATCCACAATATAGAGTAGATAAGATGCTGAAAAACACAAGTGAGCTTGTCATACTGTACAGACCATGATGATCAATTACTAGGCTTAGAGTACTAGCCTGTTAAACAGAAAGCATTCGAAAACAATAGTTTTCAGAAGACATGAAGGAAGAGAGTGAAAAGAGCAAGAAGCGGTAGTCAGCAAGATATCTTTACTCACTAGTAAAGTCACTTGACTTGCTTAGTCAAGAATAATGACCTGAAATTGACACTCACGCCCCAAGGACCCACATCTGGAAAGGATTAGAAAAGTCTCACTTACCTATGATGTAGACACACACACACACACACACACACACACACACACACACACACACAAACACACACACTCACCAAAACCAAACAAACAAACAAATGTAAGTATGCCAAGATTGAGCCTGGGCTTGGAAATGGGTTCTGAGAGAAGGGGAAATTGAGAGCTGCAAAACAAAGGACTCAAAGTCAAATCATGAGTGTAAACTGTGGGCCTATGTTCTCCTGGAGACGGCTCCCAAGATAGCTCTGTGTAGATAGCTCTTGGCTGTGTAGTCAGCTTGAAATAGCTTTTATAATTGTTCTCTTTCTGTCTTCTGCTTTGCTCTACATAGCTTTTCTTGCTGTTCTGAAAAACTTTCTCGTTGAGACAGATTATTTCCTAGTAAAATTTCTAAAAGCTCTCTGGATTGCTCATGGGATTTTTGACCAAAGTTAGATTTTCTAACATCAAAAAATTCATGGATTTTCTGAAAAACCAGAAATTCTCTTATAAAAATTCTGAAAGTAATTCTGCATTCAGTCAGCCTTCTCTGGATAGTTGATCCAAAACATTCTAAAAGAGCTATGCTCACTCTGTAATTCCACCAGTGTCTGAAATTATGTTAGAAAAAAAGAAAAAACTAACGTAGTTTAAGAAAATTTCTAAAAGAGCTGTGCTTGCTCTCCATAGATTTTTCCAACCCAAACTGGAAATAATGTTAAAAAAAATTCTTGAAGATCTGCATTGGCTCTGCAGAGAGACCCAACTAGCTCAACTCTTGCTAGTTAAAAATAATAATAATAATTCTAGAAAAGAACCTTCTTATAGAAAGAAAGATGTTTCTTTCTTATGCTCATCTCCTGCAGAACAAAGCCGTGTTTTTAATTTACATATCAATTCAGTTATTTCTTCTAGGTTCCCTCTAGATTTTGCTAGGTATCAGTACTACATAACTCTTGCTATTGACTCTCAGGAAGAGACCGCAAAGTCAAGCACAGACACTAATATGACTGGATGAACCCCAACCTCTCTTTACCATTCTGACCATATCTGGACCTAATTCTCTCTATCCCATGTTGACTTGAACTCAGGAATCTGCCTGTGTTTATATATGCCTGTCTCTGTATCCTTCTGAGGGCTCACAGTGTAGCTGCCTCTGTTCTTTTAGATCTGTAAAGCTCCTTCTACAATTTATATTGCATCTTTACATTTTTTAATAGTTGAGAGACTTTTTTTATAAGTATTTTTATAGTTCTTGGAGTTTTTAGTGCATTTAAAGTTCTTTTCTATTGCCTTAAGGGCTGTCTTGATATTCTCAGAACAGACCATTTTGCTAAAGACATAGACACTCTCTGATATCCTGAACTGTTTGTACTTATCATAAAGTCATTACCATTAAAAGCAGGATATTTCTTGGAGGAACAGGAAATGAAAAATATATGCATCATCTGCAAGGTTTACTCACAGAATCTATGCCGTCATTCTTATTGAAAATAGGAAGTAACAAGGGAATATCTTCACCTGGGAAATATTTTTCTCTTTTGAAGAAATCACAGTCATTTTAGACTTTCTTGCATAATCTTCTGCATGCTTATTTGTTTCTTTTGTTGTTTCTTTCCTCTTTCTCTATGCATCTTCCTCCTGTTTCCCATCTTGTATTTTAATTGTGCATTAAAAAAAAGTTTGCTTCAATTGACTGCCTTGGATTATTAGCACAGAATTTTAATCAGAAATGTTAGCATTATTTTCAACCTCAAAGAAGCAAGGCAGAAAACCTCAAAATTAGAAGTAAGAATTAACTAAAGGCAATTTAGTTCTTGATATCACATCATTGGGAACACATTGATGTTAAGTGCACACATTAAATAAGAACAATGAGCACATTTTTTCTCATCTATTTCAATTAACAGAAGACTACTTGCTAGAGAAATATACATTTTCAGTGTCTAAGACCTAATCTGTGCTAGGAGAAATGCTACATGTGTCAAGCACTTGCCGTACAAGAATGGGGAACTGAGTTTGGATCCCCAGAATTCACTTAAAACCAAATGAAAAATAAGGGGCATAAAAAGGAAACTTGTGGAAGCCCATAAGCTCACACCAGTATATACGGAAAAAAAAACCCAAAACAACAACAACAAACAATATGTTTTCTCAGTCAAGATAGAAGGTTAAAATAAAAATTAGTGGTTGGTGGTTATCCTATAGCCTCCTCAGTTTGTGATGATGTACACATGCACACACACACACACACACACACACACACAAATACACACATGATATTGGCATTTTCATCATATAATTTTGTAGAATAAAAATATACAAAGAAGAAATCTAGAAGATAAATGCATATTGAGTACAATATATGAGTTTTGTTTTTTCTTTAATTCTAAAGGGATGAAGTAGGAGGTAGTGATTTTCATTAAACAATGTTTCACTTAAGTCAGCTTCCAATTCCTCCCTCTAACATAATCCTTTACACAGTTATTCTTTCTAATAAAAATGCACAAAAACCCACAATCACAATATATGGGATGTGGTATTTCCATGCTAAACTCCATTGATTACATATGAAGACTCATGTTCATCATAAATATTTTTCATGAAATATACAACTAATGCTTGACATGCAACTTTAATTTTTCAAACTCTATTTTTTGTTTTATTACCTGCATTTTTAAAAAAAATTACTGGTTAATTTATTTATTTAAATTTCCAATGTTATCCCTCTTCCAAGTTTCCCTTCCACCAACCCGCTATCCCATCCACATCCATCCTGCTTCTTTGAGGTTGCTACCATACCCACCAACCCACTCACTCCTGCCTCAAAGCCCTAGCATTCCCCAATGTTGGGGCATCAAATTTTTACAGGAACAAGGACTCTCCTCTCATTGTTGACAGATAAAGCCATGCTCTGCTACATATGCAGCTAGAGCCATGGATCCCTCCACAACTTATAGACCATATGAAGATGAACAAGAAGAAAACCTGACATGTGAATTCTTAAGTCCTACTTAGAAGGGGGAACAAAATAATCACAGGAGGTAGAGTGTACAAGAGACTTTGGAGGAAGAAAGAAGGGGAGAGGAAAAAAGAGGGGCAGGATTAGGTGTGGGAGGAGATGAAGGAGATGTACAGAAAGTCAGGAAATTGAACAGAGGTTTTTAGCAATAGGAAGTGGGGAATAGGGATATCCAACAGAAAGTTTCAGATGATAGGAAAGCAAGAGGCTCTCAGGACCTAAGAGGAATGACATTAGCTGAAATACCAATGTCTACTTTTAATGATGGTTCATAAGAGCTTAAACCTCCCATTTAACTTACTACCCAACAGAGTAGTGGCAAGGAAAGGATATAGTGGAACTGGACCTGTTTAGAAAAGTTTTTTTGGAGCAAATACTATTGGTGTTGTCAGGAAATTGAAAGGTCAGTTCACAGGAGTCAGCAGTGACAGGTGGATCTACATGTACATTCTTTCCAGATATTCCAGCAGCCAGTTAGGTAGAGTTGGATAGGCAGCAGCAGTAGCCTGACATAACAGAGACAACCAGGCCTCAGTCTCAGCACAGGTCAGCAGGGATTCCAGGAGTAGGTCTAAGCTGTGCTTCTGTCAGTGAAGGAAAGATCAGCAAAGATGAGTGACCAGCAAGTGTTTACTTATGCAAGCAAGCCTAGCTCAGCCACTTTCACTGTCAGCAAAGTCCATTTTATAGTTCCACCAAACATCATTGTGTCCTCCATGGCTCTTGCCTCAGCATGTCTGTCTCAGCTGGTATCAAAATGCCAGTCAGTCAGAGGCCATGGAAGAGGCAAGAAGTTTCAGCATACCACCATAAGTATTTTGGTATGTTTCTGTCTATGGAGTCCTGGAAAATGGACCTTAATGTCACAATGTAAGATAGACTGTTGCTTGTGTGTTTTTAACAAACAATGCTTCTTCACTTATCCTTTCATGTGCTTGCTTTAGAACATCCTTTCTCCTCTGTTTGATTCAGTGAAATGTTCCTTCATGAGACAATCTTATCCTTGTCCATGTCAGGTAAATACTCCTTCACATGTTTGTCCCAGCAAACCTCTGACACACTTACTCTCCAAAGGTCCCTTAAGTTTTCATTTCATTGACAGTCCCTATGTTCACATCCTTGACTATTGGAAAAGCTTTGCTGCATAAATTACACAGTGAAGATGAGACTTTGACATAATGTCAAATGGAAAATCTCAGACACACCTCAGATCTTCTCCGGTACCAATGATCTCAGATAACATGCTGAATTTCTGGGCCATATCACTCCTCATGAATATACATTAGGCTATGAATAGGTTTTACTAAGAAAGACTATTTTAAATCTCTCTAGAAACATGAGTCAGAAATAGTATAATGTTTCACCATGGAATGTCACAATGACACTGTGCAATTATCTTTTTTATTTGTATTAGTCTCTCTGTCTCTGTCTCTGTCTCTGTCTCTCTCTCTCTCTCTCTCTCTCTGTGTGTGTGTGTGTGTGTGTGTGTGTGTGTGTATACTCCAGAAAAGAAATCTGAAGTTCTGCTTTCTCACATTACACCTTATTCCCTTGAGATAGTCTCACGCTGAATCTGAATCTAGGCTGACAAGCAGCATGTATCATAGATGCTGTTCTGTCACCACCTCCATGGTGATATTATAAGTGCATGTGTGCTATTTCTGGCTTTTTATTTGTGTGCTGGTGATTTCAACAGAATTCCATATGTTTGTACAGGAATTAGTCCTTCTCTGTGACCCTTCTCCCTAACCCCTGCTATCTAGCTCTTAACCCATTCCCTTAAAGCAGTTCACAGATGTATCAGTGTTTTCAACTACAGAATGAAAATCAAAGAGTTCCAAGGAGTAAAAAAATGTGTGATTTCTACTTGATATTTTATCAATTTTATTTTAAACTATGACTGGCTCCATTTATTACATTTTTAATCAAGTAAATAATTTCCATTCTGTTCAATTTGAATCTTGTAAAGTATTCTTGACATTGCAATTCAGAGAGTAAGTTCAGAAAGAGTTTCTCCACATGTTATAGCATCTCTGTGACCTGTATCAAGTTACTCCACTAATTAGAGCCTTGCTGATACCACATTCAAGGGGAAAATAATTGAATCCTCCCTACTGCTATTGAGATAAATTATTAAGTCAGTGGGCATGAAATCTCCATTTCAAGTCTGATCATTGCTGTTCCTCGATTCTGCTTCATTTGCATCAACTTATCCACATTGCAAACTTGAAGAAAGACAAGGCAAGTGGTTTTTTTTTCATACAAAGACAAGAATGGAGAATAGTTTAGAATAGAATGTCAAGGACACTCAATTCTAAAAACAACTACGACAATAGGACAAAAGCATGACCATTGTGGCTCCTTCCAAAGAAAAGGTGGCTCCATTACACTGTAGATATGTTTCATTGTTTTTGGTAATGACCAGCCAGTGTGCATCTCTCTCTCTCTCTCTCTCTCTCTCTCTCTCTCTCTCTCTCTCTCTCTCTCTGTGTGTGTGTGTGTGTGTGTGTGTGTGTGTGTGTGTGTGTGTGTGGGTTAAGCAGTTGAGTTTGGGTGTTTTCTCAGCCTCACTATATTTTTTTTATTTGTTTTTGAGACAGGATATCTCAATTACCCTAGAGTTCACTTTTTTTAAATATAGACTGAATGGCCAGCAAGTCACTATGCTCTGTCTGCCTCCACACCCTCATCACTTAGATTAGAGTCTCATGTAACTGAGCATGCCTACGCCCAGCTTTAGATGATTCTGGGGATCTGAACTTAGGTCCTTTGGATTCCATAGTAAATGTTTTGCTTACTGTGTTGTATTCTAGCCCCATGCATAATTTTTAAAACACATTCTTGTTATTTACTTCAAGTTATTGTAACTATATTTCTGTATTGTTTCAAATTGTCCAGCGAGTTTTCATTAACTGATATTTTTATGAATGTATGTATGTATGTATGTATGTATGTATGCATATGTCCATGTGTATATGTAGGTTAAACATCTATTTGGAGGTTGAAGACCTTACTTAGGAACCATTTACCTCTTTTTGTGATAGGAAATGGCCATTACATTCATTTGAGTTGGTGGGGATTTTAAGGGTCTCTGCTTTACCAATGCTAGAATCATAAAGACCACAACCAGTCAAATCTTTTGTGTGTGTTTGTGCGTGTGTGCATGTGTGTGTGTGTGTGTGTGTGTATGTGTGTGAGAGAGAGAGAGAGAGAGAGAGAGAGAGAGAGAGAGAGAGAGAGAGAGAGAGATCTGGTGATCAAACTCTGGCCATCATTGTTGAAAGAAATGGATTCCACCATGTGAGCCAGCTTTCTTTTCTTTCTTTTTATCTTATTGCATATTAGCTCTACTGTCTCCCTCTGGAAGTACAGCTCTTCAGGCCATAGCCTCGGTGAATCTTCCTTAGAACAGCTCTGAGCTACTGATCTTTACTTGATTATATTGAGGAGTTTTTCTCTATTCTATTTGTTGCCCTTATTTCAAATTGGTCATTTCTTGCTGAGTCTCAATTTGTCTTTCAGGTAATTATTTAACTCAACACTCGCCAGTTGCCCTACATGCCCGTGTGTTAGTTATAATTAAGTTATTTGTATTTTTCTTGATTTTCAGTAGGAGAAGCACTGGGTTTTTTTGAGAATGTGTGAAAAAATCAGGACCAGGTTTAGGAATATGTTTGTGGAAAAACAAAAACAAAATAAAAATGCAAAACAAAATAAACAAATAAGAGAACAGAAAAAATAGAGTTGCAAATTGTGTTGTTGGCATTTCCTCCTATAAGCTCTACCCTGATTGAAATAAATACAATATCCTTTGTCCCAGAATTTACTTCCTTTGAACACTGTATAGAGAAATGTACCACTTTGAATTGGTTGAAAAGAAAGACTCTAGTTTTAATTCAAAGAGTATGTCTCAAATATGTCCATATTAAGTACAATGAAATTTCAAAAGAATTTGTAAGTCATCCTCCATTTGATATAGCTGTAGCAGGCCCCAATTATAGGATCCTAGAAGTATACACAGGACATGTGGATAAGTGTATATATGTAGAGAACATGAAAGAGGACATGAGGCTGAGTGTATACATATGTGTGCAGAGTGGTTGTCAAAGTCAGTTTGAGGCAGTGAAGATTTCCTGATGACAATTAATTGGATGTTGGAAACCCTAATAATCAGCCAGTTGCTCCTCCTCACTGATGTCACTGTAATTATGACTAGAAGTTGAAATTCATATTTTCTGTCTGCTAACAATTGAATTTATTATGGTCTGTTGTTTTAATGGGACATCAGAGGAGAAATAGCTTTGTCACATAAGAAGACAAGAGATTCCTGAACTCAGAAGCCATCAGATGAAGGACCTAAGCTCCTATGCCCACTTTATAGATAATTTCTTCTTAATGACATCATTATGATAAATTTAAAAGATGTAGAACATGGTGGTGGGGTGATGACTCTCATGGGAAGAGTGCTTACCACACAACTATGAGGGCCTTAATTCTTATCTGCAGATCCTACATGGAAAGCCAGATACTGCCACAGGCACCTGTAACTCCAGTATTAGGAAGAGAGGAGGAGAAGAGGATTATTGCTGAGTTTTACTCACCAGTTAGCCCATCCAGAAAATGGTGAGCTCCTAGTTGCGCTATAGACATTGAAGGAAATGTAGCAAAGATGTGGAGTGACAGGAAGACACTGGTCATCTTCCTCTGGCCTCCACACACACATTTGTAAAAAACAGGCACACACACACACACACACACACACACAGACACACACACACACACACACACACACTCATGAAGACACAGGAAACATTTCTGCTTCTTATTGGTTTTTATTAAAAATGTAGCATGAAAAGTGAAGTGTGTTTGGAAATTAGGTGTCTTTTTTAGTTCTAAACTCCAGTACTAACCTAATCGAATCACAAGATGTTATTCAATGAAAAGCCTGAGGTTTCTCTCTCCTCAAAATATGATAGCAGCAACAACTATGACTCTTTCATAATGAGATACTAGATCACACACAGGATTGTGGACATAATGTCTATGAAGCACAAAACAATTTTTTCTTAATTTTTATACTTGAAATTTCATTCAGTATTTAGTTTCACATTTAATTTTAGGTATATTGAAGTTTCTATGTGTTTCTGTGTGTACATGTTCATGTGCCTTTCAGGTGCCATCAGAAACTAAGAGAAGGCATAAGGATCCTTGGAACTGGAGTTACAGGTCATTGTGAGTTGCCTAGAGTGCACAGAGGGAACTAACCTTGGGTCTTTTGGAAGAATAATAGTACTCTTAAATACAGAGCTATTGCTGCAGTCTCTTCAATGGGGGGAAGGCAGTTTATATTTCTTGTCTGAGACACTGGGATTTGAAGCTGGGCCTTTTATACACTAAGCAAATGCTGCCAAACTGTATCTTAATTCTACCCTGATTTTATATAGCTCCTCAAATAAGCTCCTGTTTTCCTACATTCTTACTCTCTATGGATTAGTATGAAATATTGACTTTGAGTCTGAATGGATGTCAGAGTTCATGATTCTTGGTATGTCTCCTCAAACTGGTATTTTGAAAACTGTCTGCCTTGTTCTAGCTGCAACGTTTTTGTTTCCCCTGACACCTGGAAGAGTTGTTGCTCTTGGGAAGTGCAATCTCTCTCCTGCTTCTTTTAGCTACACTTGGGTTTCCAACAATTGTGTTACAAAGAACCTACCATTGAAGCCCTCCTCACAGAGTTGCCAGCAGTCATCAAATGGAGAGGAATATTACTTTTAAAGGTTGAAGACTTAATTTACTTTGAAATTATCTATCTGTGTCTGTGTTCACATATGGAAGGAAAGGTGCTTTCAGTGACCAAAGGCATGTGTTAGATTTCTGGCATCGAAAATTACAGGTAATTGTAAGCAAACCAGCATGGCTCAGGGGAACTGAATTCTTATCTTTTGCAAGAACAGTTCAACCTTTTAATCTTTGATTTTCTCTTCAAAGCTATCTCTTCAGCTTTCATTGTTTTCCCCAGCTCTCAAAACTGTATTTGTAGCAGGAGGTTTCTGCAGATGGAATGCACAGTTTCTGAACTTGTAGGACTTATAAAATGCTTAAGAAATACTTAAGGGAAAGAAGATGTTTATCAGTTATCAAAGATAACTTTTCAAATAATGTGATAATCATTGTAACAGACTTTCAAATCACTCATCATTGTGGATCCTACACTTTTTCTTCTCGGGGGTTATAGTAGGATTCCTCTGTTATTTATCTTCATTCACTTCAACTTCCTGTAAATCTCACCTTTTTTTTTTTTTTTTTTTTTTCGGAGCTGAGGACCGAACCCAGGGCCTTAAACTTTGCAATCCTCAACCCCTTAAATCTCACCTTTTAAGCTCACTCATCGACGCAACCCATATTTATAACAGTCAAGTAGAAATAAATGTTGACCCTGGGACCAAACTCAGAGTAAACATTGTGTATGGCATTCAAGCAACTCAAGACTTGATTTTTGAGTCAAAGGCTTGTAAATAGAAGGAATCAGAGGACAGTGTTATAATGCACATGGTAAAGAATATAAGGCTTTGCATGGGAAAATCCAGCTGAATAACACATACCTGTAGATCGTCTGCAAAGAGCAAGAGCTACACAGGAAGAAACTGCATGTGAGTTTTGAAGTTGACCTATATTCTATAGCACAAATGTGATCTTCACAATCACAGACCACAAGGAAGGATCAAGAATCCACAGGATTATAAACCTGGACAGAGTGGACAGAAAAGAAGAGGGCATGTAATTGGGAAAGAAGGCTAGATACCCAGAAAAGAAACAAGGTATTTCCCATCAGAACAGGGTAAGTTTATGCATGTGTGTGTGTGTGTGTGTGTGTGTGTGTGTGTGTGTGTCTGTGTGTGTGTGCGCGCGCGCGCGCACGTGCTCACGCACGCCTGTGTATCCAGATGAGTGCATGTGAGTGAGTGGATACGTGCAGGAGTGAATTGGTTTTGTGCATGTATGCTATTGCTGTGCAGTCTTGTTTGCATATGTGAGGGCCTCTGTGCATGCCTAAGAGTGCATGTGAATGTTCGTGTGTGCAAGTACTAGTGTGAGTGTTCTTGTATAATTGTCTGTGCACATGCATATGTCTGTGCACATGTGCATATGTATGAGTGTGCATGTGTGTTAGTTTGTGGTATGAATATGTGAGTGCCCTGTAAGAGAGTGTGTCGAGTATGTTTATGAGTGTGTATGTGTCAGCAGGCAAGTGTATGTGTGGCTTTTTTGTGTGAAACTATGTACATATGTTTATATGTGTGTATGTAATGTAAATATACATGTATGTCCATGTTCTCATCAGTGTGTGTGTATGTGTGTGTATGTGTGTGTGTGTGTGTGTGTGTATGTGTATGTGTATGCCTAGAGGACAAACTTGTGTGTTGTTTTTAGGAACTGTCAATAATCTTTTAAGACAGGGTCCCTCCTGTTAGAACTTATTAATCAGGGTAGGTTGGTTCACCAATGAGCCCCTCATTGTCTCTGCCTCTACAGCACTAGCATTACAAACTCATGCCACCAAGTACAGCTTCTAGGGTATATTCTAGAGATATAACTTCATGATTCTAGATAAACAGTTTACAGACTGAGTTATCACTGAGCTCTTAGGCAATATTTCTTTCAAGGCAAGCTAAGCCCCACTTCATGCTTTGCTGATGATTTTAGACAGTCCACTTAAATTTTCCACATAACCTCACTTAAATAAAGCCAACTGCCTATGGATTTCAATCTCATCTGCAAAATGCTTTTACAGCAGCACTGAGATCAGTGACTCACTAGATAACTGGGTGTAGTATTCTCGTCAAGTTGATACATGAGACTCACCCTTAGTCATATATCACCTTGGCCCTGTGCTTCTCTTTTTCATCTATATTCAGCTATACTTCTGTCAGTGTGGCATACTGCAGCTTAACAGCCTTGGCTTTGCTGTTTAAAAACATGTCATATATGTTAAAGACTATAGATGGATAGATAGATAGATAGATAGATAGATAGATAGATAGATAGATAGATAGATAGATATTGCTTCATAAACCTAAGATATTATCTGTACATTAGGAATTTCTAGAGAAGTGCTTGGTAGGTGAAGGGTTTCCTATGATTTTTGCAACAAACTGAAAAATTGTTTTTCACAGTCCTAAAACCAATATTACTGACAAAGCCTTGCTCAAGACTTGCAAAGTGGATTGTCATTGTTGGAATGTTGGCCAATATGAATCAATTCTTGAAAAAAAAATCACTTAAAAGTCCTACTTAGCATGTGATTTTAGATCTCTATGGAAGATGACATCTTCTTGTCCCAGTTACTACTGTACCTAATGCTAGGATTTGATCATGATTTTAGAAGTACAGTCTTTTTTCTCAAAATTTCTCTTAATTTCTCTCTCTCTCTCCCTCTCTCTCTCTCTCTCTCTCTCTCTCTCTCTTTCTCTGTCTCTCCCCCTCTTTTCCTCTCTCCTCTCTATTTCTCTTTCTTTCTCCTTTCATTTTGTATATATGTGTGTATCTTGCTCTCTTCTCTACAGCTATGTGTAAGATCTTAACCTGTAGATATGTACTTTTGTGGATATGTAGATACAGTTATATTTATAGTATAGATCCATAAACTCTTTAGTTATAAGAAAGCCATCTGAAAAATGTTTTCTCAGCCCATTTGATTGTAGTATCAATTCCATACAGTGGTCGTATAAGAACCTAGGAGATGTACCATGTTACATTTCCTACCTTAATGGTATAAACACATGGTATGGAATTTTTATCACCACAATATGATATTTCACTTACAAATGTGTTCGAGCAGCTCATAATTTAACTGGGAAGCATGCAACTAATAGGATTGGTTGTGTCAGGTTACAAAACTATGCAGCACATACTGTACGTAATACTTTAGGGAACTAACACAATTGTAGGTATTTGTTTATCAAAATATTTAATGTTTCTGTAAAAATAAACCAGATGGGTCTTGTGATGATATTGAATTAAAAGTGCTTGCTATGCAAACAAGAAGACGATAGTAGGAAGGATATAACAGCCAGCCTGTGATTTCAGTCCTGGAAGGACTGAGATAGTAGGAACAAGCTGGCTAGAACCCTGTATCTCTCTGCCCTGGATTTGATTGGTGTTTACCTCAAAAAATAAGGTAGGAGAGTGACTGAATTTTTTTAGCTGCATTATACTTTTATTTACCAATTGTCATGTGTGCAATTCATTGTTGTCTGACATGTTTAGTAAGCAATTATGTGTATGTATGTATGTATGTATATTTGTATGTATGAATATATGTATTTATGTATGATTGTAGTCTTATAGATAGCACTGAATATTGTAGAACAGAATGGGTATAAGGTATCCAAAGTGAGGAAATGATAGTCCATATAGGATATGAGTGTTTCCATGTTTGCTAAGCTAGGAGGGACACAAGGGACAAATTTTTGTATCCAGAGGACATGCTTGTACCTTCAAAGATTTATTTTTACTCACATATATGCTGATGAATAGCATTTACTATTAACTAGATAGAGTCCAGATCAAGATTCTGGCTCTTTCTTAATGTTTAGACTACATTAATAATGGAGAAAGACCCAGTAAGACCCATCTAAATAGACTTAAAGGCATGGAGTCCAGGATGGAATAGCAAAGTAGAAAGTGAGCTGAGCCTCAGCAGTCATTTTTCTTTGATTACTGACTGTAGGCAAAAAGTAACAAGATGCCTCATGCTCCAGCTTCCATGACTTCACCATGATGAACTATGCATCCCACTGTGAGCCCACTCTCCCTTTCATGTCTTAAATTGTTTATGTCCTTCATTCTGTCATAGTGATGAGAATAGTGTATAATTGGCCCAATTATGTCATCAGATTTGTTTTGGTTGACTATTCTTTTGTCTCTTTTCCACCATTTCCCTGATTTCTTGTGACCTTCCTCACCATCCCCACAACCTTCATCCTATTTTCATGTCATTTTTACTCTCTGTACCCCCTCTATCCCTCTTCCTCGTTGTCTCTTTTGTCCCTCTTGGGAGATAAGGGAATCCAGGATGTTAGTCACTAGGACTGTGGTAAAGCCAAAACCCCAGTAAGTTCTCATTTTTCAGAATTCTCTGAACCACACTGATCTTCTCCCTTCTCATCAGCAAAGATTACTTTAGGTTTTCAATTTGTAAATTAAAATTATGTTGAGGTAGCAAAGCAGAAAAAAGAAAAAAGCAAAAGTTGAAATGAGGACTGTGTAAGAGTCTTGCCTCCTGCTTAAAAAGAGTCACATCTTCTAATCAGAAGATTAAAAATGGAACTCACTGGTCCACTATGTAATTCCTTATTTGCAAAACCAAAGCTATTTAATTTTCCATTTTCTAGTGTGGCAATGTAAAACAATCTCATTTATAGCTCTATTGAGCATAAGTAAAATCTAGGCAGAGTCCATGATTGAGGGAAGATGCTTAAAGGTTAGAGGAATGGGTCTTCAGATGAAAGCCTTTCTGAAGCCCAGAGTATAGAGGAGGGGGCTGGAGATAGGAAGTGGTCAGCTGAGCAATTCTTTCAACCCCAGAGAACAATAAGTGGAGAACAGAATGAAATCCCAAGTGTAATATAAAGATAAGGGAGAGAATGACATCCAGATAATGAGAAAAAAGAATCTGTTACTGGTGCTCATGGTGATTGTAATATCTGAACATGTATTCCCCACATATGACACAAGTCATAGGACTGCAGGGAATATTCTTTCTCTCCAGTTTAGAAAGGAGGAATTCATTCCAGGTAGGGCATTTTTTACAGGCAAGGGCATGGGGAGGAAAGCACTTACAAAAGCAGTTAGTGAACATTCCTTGTGCTGTAAATCTCACCTAAAATGAATCCAGGAGCGAAGATGTAGCCCATTAGAGAGAGAACACACTTCTAATTCTAATATTCAGTGTAGAGGTAGGAGGTGAAAAGTCATCCCAGTCTTTATTGTAAATTCTAGGCCAGCCTTGCCTAGAATCAAAATTGTGGATGATTAGGCTGTGTTCGTGAAAGTCAAAAAATAGAAATCAATGCAGATTTCAGGCTGTTCTCGGTACTTTGAAGTGACATCTTAACAGGAGAATATTTGATTTCAAACACAAAAGAAATGAATATGTGGTCTGGAAACCCAAAATAAGTGGAAGATCCTTGGGCACTAAGGAAACCCTGTATCATGAGATAAACTTTCTGCTGGTTTGGATAAATGTCTTCGATCCATCCCTTACAAAAATACGTTAGTATCCTTGTAGCCTGACTATGGAACAGTAGTGCTATGCTCAATATAAAAGCTTCCATGTCTTCTACAAAGCTGCTTCGGGGAGAATTATGACAGTGGGTAGAGATTGTGAAACAGCTATGATATTAACAAATTGTATTTCAGTTTCTTAGTTCACTGAATTGGAATTTAAATAAACCACTTTTGTTGAATTTTGTGATTTCATATCTACAGCATAATTTGGCAATGGTATATTTTTGAGCATTTTTCCTGTATAATTTAGCCTAGAAGGGGTGTATAAGTCATGGTTCTTTTGAATAACGAAATTTGTAGAATACACACACATACACACACACACACACACACACACACACACACACACACACACACACACACACACCCTCACACACACACATATGCTGGCTATGAATGGAAGATTTTTTGAGGTTGGATGTCTCACTTGATGTTCAATGGATGTTGGAGTTCAAAACAAGTAAGTAGGCCTAATGGAAGAGGAGAAAGTTACTGAGTCCAGAGACAACAACCAGGCAAAAGGAAAAGGTTCCGCCATTCATTTACTTATATGAAAGATTTATCCCAGAATCCAGGTGTGGTTTTCCAGCTCAAATGACCTGGATTAGAGGTATGTCTTCCCATCTCAGAGAATTAGAGTAAAGGCATGTGTTTTCTGAGCTGAAAAGGTCTAAATTAAAAACATCTTTCTAACTTAAGCATACAGATTAGAATGAATCTTCCTATTTCAAATTAAGCAATCTGTCTATTTTGGGGTATAACTTAATTCCAGATATAGACATGTTGACAACAACTTGTATAACAAGATGAAAAACTATCAGAAGTGAAAGGGGAAGATAGATTTATAGTTTCATATTAGCTGTTCCATAGTTCATACATTTATAATAAGTTTCTTAATGAATGTCCCATGTAATTGGCAGAAGTTACACCTGAAATTGTTTCATTTCTTTCTACAACTATTTGACATTCTCTAACTCTCCAAAGTTGTGTGCTTTAATATATTTAAATAACTTGTTTTATAAGTCTGTGTGTGTGTGTGTGTGTGTGTGTGTGTGTGTGTGTGTGTGCAAGTATCTTCTTGGAGATCAATGTTATGTGGTATGCCACAAGTGTCATCTACCTTGATTTTTGAGATAGGGTCTTTTTACTGACCTGGAACTCTCTAAACAGTGAAGACATCATGAAGTTTCAGCTTCATTAGCTTCCCAGTAAAATGGCCTTCATCACAGAGGCATTATAATTACTTGAGTAATGGGGGTAATAATCAATTTTTAGACTAAGGAGGTAACATGCTTTTTGTTGTAAATGCTAGCTCAGAGCCCAGGAGTGATGTGAAAAAACTGTTCTTAGTAGCATATGCTTGGAATGTTAGTAACTGGGAGATGGAGTATTCCAGGTGGATGCCCTGGGCTTGGTACTGTTCAGGTAGCCTGGCCTGCTTGGAGACTTCCAGGCCAGACCTTTTTGTTAACACTGAAAATAAAAATAAGGGAGGAGGATGAGAAACAATATCTGCAGTTGATCTCAGGTTGATATTGACACACATACCTGCATGCACAGTTGAACACACTCCTATACACATACACACATACCTATAAAACACACACACACACACACACACACACACACACACACACACACACACAATTCACACCAGAGTTTTTCAAAGCATGATACTGCAGAAAGGACTATACTTTGTTGTAAATTGAGCATTAAGTCTGGACATAAAAACCCTATGGAATCCCCATCGAAGCACCCTCATAATAGAAATTCTTACTGTCCCTAAAAGTTTACTCAGAGTACATGTGTCAAACACTTATGTTAAATATCATAGGACTTATAGACAACCATTTTTCATTACAAAATATCTCCTTTGCATATTAAAAACTAGGAATTTGTCAGTTCATACTGGAAGACAAATACTTTATGGTATATAAATACAAAATATCTCCATTTGTGCTATGTTTGTAACTTCTGTGTAAAAAGATCTGAGACTCAGTAACAAGGATTATACAGATTAATCTTGTGTAAATAGGATGCCCTCTGAGAACCTGTCAGGAATTGCTCACTCTTAGTCTGTCACATTGAGGTCTATTCGAAAACTTCTGAGCATGGTAGGACTCTCTCTCTCTCTCTCTCTCTCTCTCTCTCTCTCTCTCTTCTCTCTCTTTCTCTCTCTCTCTCTCTTTCTCTCTCTGTGTGTGTATTTATATATTTCCAGCATGTATGTGATAAAACTTGGAGAGTCAGTATCAGATTCTCAAATCCAACCCATACAGGCTGTTCAGCTTAGAACAATGTGTCACATGTTATTTAAAAAAAAATGCATTCTTGCTCCAGCTGGACTTTGTGTAATATCATTGCTCACCTGCCATCTAGTCAGGGCCAACCCAACTTCCCAAGAGAACTGCCCATTCCTCCTTGCTTGATGTCAGCAATGCCTGTCTCACGCAGGCCCTTGAGCCCCATGGAAGGAAGACACAAGAGATCTATTTATTTTCAAATGGACCAGATAACTCAAAGCTGGGTGAATAATATCCTATCTCATCCTCCTTAGCCTCAGAAACCTCCTGCGAGGTTACAAACTATCACTGCCCTGAGAGACCCATATGTCTGCAGCTTCCTATCCACTCCACAACCTAGACAAACTCCCAATCATCTCCATCCTCTTCTCGTCCTGGCTGGCTGGAAAATCCCACCTTATCCTTAGCTTAGAGAATGGCTTCAACCATCATTATGGACCCAACAAAAAATCCACTAGGGAACTAGACTTTAGTTGTCAGTTCCTCCTCCTACAGCAATATTTTTGCGTTACATGAGCCCATTTACAGTATCCATAAACAGAAAGGTTTGGTAGCCCCGTGATCCTTATTTAGTCTCTGAGCAATTGAAGTAAAGTTTAAGTATAAGTGTTGTGGGTAAAGTGAGTTGTGGAGCAAAGCAGGAGTTTAGTACAAGTATTTTTCTGTTCTGCAAGATAACTCTTTAGGGATAATAGTTCTTCAGTCTTAGATTCAAGATTACTTATTATGCTATAAAAGTATAATCAATTTTCTATCTTATTCTATATCCCATGACATCTGTTCTTAAGGTGATTACCATTGGGCTGTAACTCAAGACTTTTTCTATTAAACAGAGAATGAACCAAGTCAAACACAATATGCATTTGCTTCTGACTGAATAGCTTGGGAAGAAGCTATAAGGAGAGATTTTTGTAGCTCCCTGATGACTTGTGTGTATGACTTGCAACATAGTTATGACACTGTTTTCCCTGTATTTCTTTGCAAATTTGAAACTCTATAAAGCTGTACTGAATAGACATCCTGGATGTAACACTCCTAAGCTGGGTCTAGTACAAGACAGGAACTATGGAATTAATGGTAGGCTTTATACAAAACACTGTGATGGATTTCACAAGTTGTCCATTGCATAAACGATAATGTAATTCCTGGCTTTACATCTTCAGCTCCATGAAGGATAGCATTATTCCTCATTATTCTCTCATAAGTGAGGGTAGACTTCTCCTCCTATATTTTGGTGCTTCAAAGCCTGAACTTATGCAGAAACTTTTGGATATTTTAATTTACTTTTCCAGACAGGGTCTCTCATAACCTCAGGCTACCCTCAAACTTGCTAATTAGATAAAGGTGGTATTAAACTTATGATCCTCTGCCTCCCTCTTCCACTGCTCAGATTATAGGTATAGAACTTAAAGGGATACCAGTTCATGTTTTTCTGTGTGAGACCCAGCAGTATCTGAGACCGATGCTGTAGTTCTTCATCTCCTGTGTACACAGACACTGGTAGGGGACTGCCAGAAGTTGAGAACAGGTCCATGAGTCATCGGTTCCGCCATGTGTCAGGCAAGAAGGGAATGGCTGAGCCCAGGACAGGGCGGAATCTAGTTTGGCTCCAAGTGAATACCCAGAGTTCAGGAGGGGCTGACCAATTCTGGGGATAAAGGAAATAGTCCTTTCTTGCTATCCTGCTTTACATGATGGTGGATGTAAATGTATGTATCTTATTGAAGGTAAACCAGTGATTAAATAATTTTTGTGGAAAGGAATGCCCAAAAATGGAAGATCATTGGCTAAACATTCAGGGTCTATTTAAATACCTCATTAGCATGGAGAACTCAAGGTTTTTATGCTACATGATCAAGTGTCATGGTCCTCTTAGTGAGCTGTCATCATTAAATATTCCAGATAAGGTAGTTTAGTAGGAAGGTTGGCAGGACTTATGCCTACCATTCTCACTTCTGAGATTTCCAGTGATTTATGATGAGTTAGCCTTTCTAGTTTTCCTTTCTGTTGGCAGAATACTTGCTCGACAAATGAGTTTTGTTCTTACATTGGAGATGTGAGTGGTGTATGGCTATTATCTGAAAGAATGGTTTTACCTCAAAAAGCAGTGGCCAGGAGATAGCTTATATGGATGGATATTTTTCTTTGTCTCTTTAAAAGTG
Organism: Rattus rattus; assembly: GCF_011064425.1. NCBI lineage: Eukaryota > Metazoa > Chordata > Mammalia > Rodentia > Muridae > Rattus > Rattus rattus. Next base: position 81,455,850 of record NC_046163.1, on the reverse strand, counting down.
GGGCATGTAGAAAAGAACCATGTATGATCTTTTACATGTGTGCATGAGGGCATGTAGAAGTCAGAGAGTAGTCTGGACTTTCCTTCAGGTGTTGTTTACCTTAATTTTGGGGGTAAGATCTCTCAGTGATCTAGTCAGGCTGATTGGCCAAGGATCGCCAGGCACTTTTATATTTCTACCACTTTAGATGACAGATTCTAAGATTCCTAGTAATAGCCTCCATTCCCATCTTATTATTAGGAATAGGGGGTGAGTCTCAGGTTCCCATGCTTGCAATACAAATATTTTTCTGACTGAGTTATCTCTTAAGCTCTTGAATATTTATTTTGTTTGATTTACTTCTTTTTACTTAAATACCATCAACCAAAACAATATTAAAGTGGCTTGATTTAGGGTGACAAATCCTGTTTACCTACATGGACATTTTTGTATCTTAGAAGCTCACAACTCTATCAGTCATAATGATATTGAACTCAGATCTGTTAGCCTTCAAAGCTCACTTACAGAAATGCATGTAACGGCAAAGTGATGAGCCAGGTAAGTGTCAGTTTAGTGGATGAACTGGAAAATGATCTTGATAGACAGAGTCCCATTTAATGTTCCATTTATTTTTTTTTAACGAATTGATTATGTTTATTTATAAGTAACAGAGGGTTCCACATTGGCACTGGTGTCTTGATTTGTCCTAAGATGCAATCCTTTCCTCCTGTCGCTCTGCATCAGCAGTGCACACATCAACTGCAGCAGACGAATTTCATATTCATGTACTGTGATCATAGTCCTTACCCCCAGGACTTCTCATCTCTTCGTCAAAGTGTCTGTCAGGATGCTTAGATCACACCCGAAGAATTGAGTGTGGGGAAAATGGGACGTAAGAAATGACCTTAGACTTGGGACCTGTTATCCTTACACTTAGGGGATAGGTCAAATTATGCTGCCCTTAAGGTTTGCTTTTGTGTTAACTGATTTCCAATTCATAGATCCTAAAAGAGTACCAGTATAAGTTAGTACTCGTTCTAAGTAGGATTCTAGTCAGTTAGTCATGAAACCGCAAATATGCTCAGTAATTTTATAGAAGGAATTTAAAGGATGTAGAAACATCTTGCCTGCAATTGAAGGAGAGGTCTTGAGCTCGCTCTTCTGTAGTGACCTCAGATCATTGCAGGATTGACCCTCACAGTGCTTCTCCTTTCTCTGCCACACAAGGAGAACAGCCTGTAGGGTGACTCTGATCAAGTCCATTCTTCTCACTGTAGCTTTGGCTTAGTGGAAGAGAACTAGATGTGCAGCCTTGACTTGGCCCTGCCTAGGTATTGGAAGCTAAGAGGGTACCAGCTTCACTTTCTGGTGAGTGTCTTACAGTTAGACACTGGCTATTGGACTGCTGCTGTAGAACAGTGTCCACACATCCATTAACACTGGAAACAGTGCAGCAATAGGATCCTGGCCACTGTATTGCTTCTGCCTTCAGAGTTTCTTGTTAGTAATGGTATTGATGTGACCTGAATTTTATTCACAATATTCTTTGCAAGTGAATGTGGAAGACATGTTTGTTTGTTTCATGGGGAATGGAATTCATGCACGAATTGATCCTGTTCCTAAGGCTTGATTTTCTAGTGTCCTGGGAGTTGTAACATGTATCTCCTCTCCATCCCTGTCTAGGTTCTAGCCATTTTAATTGCTGGGCTGGCTCTTGTTCTGTGATGCATTTCACGCCACTGGAACCACCCTCTCCTCCACTACTGAGTCTGGACTGGGAAGCTGGACCTTCGTACAGCTCCTCCCTGTTTTAGCTCCACTCTTGTAGCTCCTCCTTATAGTTCCTGTATAAATACTCTCCACATAGCCCTGCCTTCTTTACAGCCGTGCCCTCCTGAGCTGTGTCCTGAGGACCGTGTACTGGGTCACACAAAACCTTGTACTTGACGGCATGTGAGGTGCCCCGTCATTCCAGCTACTGTATCTTGTGACCTGTGTTTGAACTATTTTTCCAGTTGGAATTAAACACTTTGTAGCACAACTTACTATATTTTTATTGTTTTTTGTATATGAGGTCATTTAAAGAACCCTTTCTATAGCAACTATTTATTTATTTATTTATTTATTTTTGTTTATTTATTTTTTTTATTAACTTGAATATTTCTTATATACATTTGAGTGTTATTCCTTTTCGGTTTCGGCAAACATCCTTCCTCCCCCCCTTCCTATGGGTGTTCCCTCCCTACCCCCCCCCCATTGCTGCCCTCCCCCGACAGTCTAGTTCACTGGGGTTCATTCTTAGCAGGACCCAGGGCTTCCCCTTCCACTGGTGCTCTTACTAGGATATTCATTGCTACCTATGAGGTCAGAGTCCAGGGTCAGTCCATGTATAGTCTTTAGGTAGTGGCTTAGTCCCTGGAAGCTCTGGTGGCTTGGCATTGTTGTACATATAGGGTCTTGAGCCCCTTCAAGCTCTTCCAGTTCTTTCTCTGATTCCTTCAACGGGGGTCCTATTCTCAGTTCAGAGGTTTGCTGCTGACATTCGCCTCTGTATTTGCTGTATTCTGGCTGTGTCTCTCAGGAGCGATCTACACTTCTGCACTTCTTTGCTTCATCCATCTTGTCTAATTGGGTGGCTGTATATATATGGGCCACATGTGGGGCAGGCTCTGAATGGATGTTCCTTCAGTCTCTGTTTTAATCTTTGCCTCTCTCTTCCCTGCCAAGGGTATTCTTGTTCCCCTTTTAAAGAAGGAGTGAAGCATTCACATTTTGATCATCCGTCTTGAGTTTCATTTGTTCTAGGCATCTAGGGTAATTCAGGCATTTGGGCTAATAGCCACTTATCAATGACTGCATACCATGTATGTCTTTCTGTGATTGGGTTAGCTCACTCAGGATGATATTTTCCAGTTCCAACCGTTTGCCTACAAATTTCATAAACTCGTTTTTGATAGCTGAGTAATATTCCATTGTGTAGATATATCACATTTTCTGTATCCATTCCTCTGTTGAAGGGCATCTGGGTTCTTTCCAGCTTCTGGCTATTATAAATAAGGCTGCGATGAACATAGTGGAGCACGTGTCTTTTTTATATGTTGGGGCATCTTTTGGGTATATGCCCAAGAGAGGGATAGCTGGATCCTCAGGCAGTTTAATGTCCAATTTTCTGAGGAACCTCCAGACTGATTTCCAGAATGGTTGTACCATTCTGCAATCCACCAACAATGGAGGAGTGTTCCTCTTTCTCCACATCCTCGCCAGCATTTGCTGTCACCTGAGTTTTTGATCTTAGCCATTCTCACTGGTGTGAGGTGAAATCTCAGGGTTGTTTTGATTTGCATTTCCCTGATGACTAAAGATGTTGAACATTTCTTTAGGTGTTTCTCAGCCATTCGCATTCCTCAGCTGTGAATTCTTTGTTTAGCTCTGAACCCCATTTTTTAATAGGGTTATTTGTCCCCTGCGGTCTAACTTTTTTTGAGTTCTTTGTATATTTTGGATATAAGGCCTCTATCTGTTGTAGGATTGGTAAAAGATCTTTTCCCAATCTGTTGGTTGCCGTTTGTCCTAACCACAGTGTCCTTTGCCTTACAGAAGCTTTTGCAGTTTTATGAGATCCCATTTGTCGATTCTTGATCTTAGAGCATAAGCCATTGGTGTTTTGTTCAGGAAATTTTTTCCAGTGCCCATGTGTTCCAGATGCTTCCCTAGTTTTTCTTCTATTAGTTTGAGTGTGTCTGGTTTGATGTGGAGGTCCTTGATCCACTTGGACTTAAGCTTTGTACAGGGTGATAAGCATGGATCGATCTGCATTCTTCTACATGTTGACCTCCAGTTGAACCAGCACCATTTGCTGAAAATGCTATCTTTTTTCCATTGGATGGATTTGGCTCCTTTGTCAAAAATCAAGTGACCATAGGTGTGTGGATTCATTTCTGGGTCTTCAATTCTATTCCAGTGGTCTATCTGTCTGTCTCTATAGCAATACCATGTAGTTTTTATCACTATTGCTCTGTAATACTGTTGAGTTCAGGGATAGTGATTCCCCTGAAGTCCTTTTATTGTTGAGGATAGTTTTAGCTATCCTGGGTTTTTTGTTATTCCAGATGAATTTGCAAATTGTTCTGTCTAACTCTTTGAAGAATTGGATTGGTATTTTGATGGGGATTGCATTGAATCTGTAGATCGCTTTTGGTAAAATGGCCATTTTACTCTATTAATCCTGCCAATCCGTGAGCATGCGAGATCTCTCCACCTTCTGAGTTCTTCTTCAATTTCTTTCTTCAGTGTCTTGAAGTTCTTATTGTACAGATCTTTTACTTGCTTGGTTAAAGTCACACCGAGGTATTTTATATTATTTGGGTCTATTATGAAGGGTGTCGTTTCCCTAATTTCTTTCTCGGCTTGTTTCTCTTTTGTGTAGAGGAAGGCTACTGATTTATTTGAGTTAATTTTATACCCAGCCACTTTGCTGAAGTTGTTTATCAGCTTTAGTAGTTCTCTGGTGGAACTTTTGGGATCACTTAAATATACTATCATATCATCTGCAAATAGTGATATTTTGACTTCTTCTTTTCGATCTGTATCCCTTGATCTCCTTTTGTTGTCTGATTGCTCTGGCTAGAACTTCAAGAACTATATTGAATAAGTAGGGAGAGTGGGCAGCCTTGTCTAGTCCCTGATTTTACTGGGATTGCTTCAAGTTTCTCTCCATTTAGTTTAATGTTAGCAACTGGTTTGCTGTATATGGCTTTTACTATGTTTAGGTATGGGCCTTGTATTCCTATTCTTTCCAGGACTTTTATCATGAAGGGGTGTTGAATTTTGTCAAATGCTTTCTCAGCATCTAATGAAATGATCATGTGGTTTTGTTCTTTCAGTTTGTTTATATAATGGATCACGTTGATGGTTATCCGTATATTAAACCATCCCTGCATGCCTGGGATGAAGCCTACTTGATCATGGTGGATGATTGTTTTGATGTGCTCTTGGATTCGGTTTGCCAGAATTTTGTTGAGTATTTTTGCGTCAATGTTCATAAGGGAAATTGGTCTGAAGTTCTCTTTCTTTGTTGGGTCTTTGTGTGGTTTAGGTATAAGAGTAATTGTGGCTTCATAGAAGGAATTCGGTAGTGCTCCATCTGTTTCAATTTTGTGGAATAGTTTGGATAATATTGGTATGAGGTCTCCTATGAAGGTCTGATAGAATTCTGCACTAAACCCGTCTGGACCTGGGCTCTTTTTGGTTTGGAGACCTTTAATGACTGCTTCTATTTCCTTAGGAGTTATGGGGTTGTTTAACTGGTTTATCCGTTCCTGATTTAACTTCGTACCTGGTATCTGTCTAGGAAATTGTCCATTTCCTGTAGATTTTCAAGTTTTGTTGAATATAGGCTTTTATAGTAAGATCTGATGATTTTTTGAATTTCCTCTGAATCTGTAGTTATGTCTCCTTTTCATTTCTGATTTTGTTAATTTGGACACATTCTCTGTGTCCTCTCGTTAGTCTGGCTAGGGTTTATCTATCTTGTTGATTTTCTCAAAGAACCAACTTTTGGTTCTGTTGATTCTTTCTATGGTCCTTTTGTTTCTACTTGGTTGATTTCAGCTCTGAGTTTGATTATTTCCTGCCTTCTACTCCTCCTGGGTGTATTTACTTCTTTTTTGTTCTAGAGCTTTTAGGTGTGCTGTCAAGCTGCTGACATATGCTCTTTCCTGTTTCTTTCTGCAGGCACTCAGCGCTATGAGTTTTCCTCTTAGCACAGCTTTCATTGTGTCCCATAAGTTTGGGTATGTTGTACCTTCATTTTCATTAAATTCTAAAAAGTTTTTAATTTCTTTCTTTTTATTTCTTCCTTGACCAGGTTATCATTGAGTAGAGCATTGTTCAGTTTCCCCGTATATGTGGGCATTCTTCCCTTATTGTTATTGAAGACCAGCTTTAGGCCGTGGTGGTCCGATAGCACACATGGGATTATTTCTATCTTTCTGTATCTGTTGAGGCCTGTTTTTTGACCAATTATATGGTCAATTTTGGAGAAAGTACCATGAGGAGCTGAGAAGAAGGTATATCCTTTTGCTTTAGGGTAGAACGTTCTATAAATATCCGTTAAGTCCATTTGGCTCATGACTTCTCTTAGTCTGTCTACGTCTCTGTTTAATTTCTGTTTCCATGATCTGTCCATTGATGAGAGTGGGGTGTTGAAATCTCCTACTATTATTGTGTGAGGTGCAATGTGTGTTTTGAGCTTTAGTAAAGTTTCTTTTACGTATGTAGGTGCCCTTGTATTTGGGGCATAGATATTTAGGATTGAGAGTTCATCTTGGTGGATTTTTCCTTTGATGAATATAAAGTGTCCTTCCTTATCTTTTTTGATGACTTTTAGTTGGAAATTGATTTTATTTGATATTAGAATGGCTACTCCAGCTTGCTTCTTCTGACCATTTGCTTGGAAATTTGTTTCCCAGCCTTTCACTCTGAGGTAGTGTCTGTCTTTGTCTCTGAGGTGTGTTTCCTGTAGGCAGCAGAATGCAGGGTCCTCGTTGCGTATCCAGTTTGTTAATCTATGTCTTTTTATTGGGGAGTTGAGGCCATTGATGTTGAGAGATATTAAGGAATAGTGATTATTGCTTCCTGTTATATTCATATTTGGATGTGAGGTTGTGTTTGTGTGCTTTTCTTCTCTTTGTTTTGTTGCCAAGACGATTAGTTTCTTGTCTCTTCTTGGGTATAGCTTGCCTCCTTATGTTGGGCTTTACCATTTGTTATCCTTTGTAGTGCTGGATTTGTAGAAAGATATTGTGTAAATTTGGTTTTGTCATGGAATATCTTGGTTTCTCCATCTATGTTAATTGAGAGTTTTGCAGGATACAGTAGCCTGGGCTGGCATTTGTGTTCTCTTAGGGTCTGTATGACATCAGTCCAGGATCTTCTGGCCTTCATAGTTTCTGGCGAAAAGTCTGGTGTGATTCTGATAGGTCTGCCTTTATATGTTACTTGACCTTTTTCCCTTACTGCTTTTTAATATTCTTTCTTTATTTTGAGCGTTTAGTGTTTTGACTATTATGTGACGGGAGGTGTTTCTTTTCTGGTCCAATCTATTTGGAGTTCTGTAGGCTTCTTGTATGCCTATGGGTATCTCTTTTTTTAGGTTAGGGAAGTTTTCTTCTATGATTTTGTTGAAGATATTTACTGGTCCTTTGAGCTGGGATTCTTCACTCTCTTCTATGCCTATTATCCTTAGGTTTGATCTTCTCATTGAGTCCTGGATTTCCTGTATGTTTTGGACCAGTAGCTTTTTCCGCTTTACATTATCTTTGACAGTTGAGTCAATGATTTCTATGGAATCTTCTGCTCCTGAGATTCTCTCTTCCATCTCTTGTATTCTGTTGGTGAAGCTTGTATCTACAGCTCCTTGTCTCTTCTTTTGGTTTTCTATATCCAGGGTTATTTCCATGTGTTCTTTCTTGATTGCTTCTATTTCCATTTTTAATTCCTTCAACTGTTTGATTGTGTTTTCCTGGAATTCTTTCAGGGACTTTTGCGATTCCTCTCTGTAGGCTTCTACTTGTTTATTAATGTTTTCCTGTGTTTCTCTAAGGGAGTTCTTCACGTCTTTCTTGAAGTCCTCCAGCATCATGATCAAATATGATTTTGAAACTAGATCTTGCTTTTCTGGTGTGTTTGGATATTCCATGTTTGTTTTGGTGGGAGAATTGGGCTCCGATGATGTCATGTAGTCTTGGTTTTTGTTGCTTGGGTTCCTGCGCTTGCCTCTCGCCATCAGATTATCTCTAGTGTTACTTTGTTCTGCTATTTCTGACAGTGGCTAGACTGTCCTATAAGCCTGTGTGTCAGGAGTGCTGTAGACCTGTTTTACTGTTTTCTTTCTGCCAGTATTGGGGACAGAGTGTTCTGCTTTCGTGCGTGTAGTTTTTCCCCTCTACAGGTCTTCAGCTGTTCCTGTGGGCCTGTGTCTTGAGTTCACCAGGCAGGTCACTTGCAGCAGAAAAGTTGGTCTTACCTGTGGTCCCGAGGCTCAAGTTCGCTCGCGGGGTGCTGCCCACGGGCTCTCCGAGGTGGCAGCACCCAGGAAGATCTGTGCCGCCTCTTCCGGGAGCCTCCGTGCACCAGGGTTCCAGATGGCCTCCGGTGTTTTCCTCTGGAATCAGCAATGTGTGTAGAGAGCAGTCTCTTCTGGTTTCGCAGGCGTGTCTGCCTCTCTGAAGGTTTAGCTCTCCTTCCCACGGGATTTGGGTGCAGAGAACTGTTTATCCGGTCTGTTTCCTTCAGGTTCCGGCGGTGTCTCAGGCAGGGCTCCTGCCTCACCTGGGCCCTCTCCCACGGGAGCCCAGAGGCCTTATACAGTTTCCTCTTGGGCCAGGTATGTGGGCAGGGGTGGGCAGTGTTGGTGGTCTCTTCTGCTCTGTAGCCTCAGGAGTGCCCACCTGACCAGACGGTAAGGTATCTTAATGTTCCATTTAATGTAACATTTCTGAAAATACAAAGGATGAGAAGGGAAAAAGATGAGAATAAATGAAAAAGATAGGCTTAGCATCTGGCAACAGTTGGAATTTACTCTTAGTAGGGGATACTCCTATAAGATCTTCAACACCTGGGACATAAAAGCATCAATCTGCTGTCTGAATAGTTTACTGGTGTTATTTCCACATGTATTTCACTGTGTGGTCATTTGATTATGAGTACAAATGCATATATATACATATATATATATATATATATATATATATATACACAGAGTATAAACTCAAGTTCTGTTCCTCAAGTTTATGTCCATATTTATTGTCATTTTATTTTCAATCAGGGTCCCTTACTCTTCTGAAATTCTTCAAATAGCCTTTCTCCTTTGGATATTGGCCAGAGCCAAAGAATGCTCTCCCTGATACCCAAAGTTTTCTCATTCTTTCTCTGAACCTCTTCTTCCCACCGTCAGGCCACTTGCCATCTTGTAGCTAACATCCTTGTCTGCTTAACTCAAACAGAATGGCTATTCCCCCCTTATCTTCTCCATTCTCCTCTTTTGAATAGCAGCTGAGATTTTTCTACTTTATCTACTTTGTGGTTTTCCTTTTAAACTCTAATAAAATGATCTTTGAACTTCCAATTAAGCCCTTTCTTAAATTATTCTATAAAGGAGGGTAAGAATCCCAAGACAAGTCTTTGACTTCCCTGGTATCATCTGGTGACTACTAAGAGATTCCCCTAACTCTCCAGTAATACTGTATGTGTTCCTCTTCACGGACAATCTTGCATGTACAATCATATACGAATGTGAAGGTCAATGCTGGATATATTACGTAGGTACTCTTTACTTTATTGTGAAGATATGGCTTTATGTTGAACCTGAATCTCTCCAATTCAGAAGGGATTGGAAGAACATGCTGGCACACAGAGCTCTGTGTATGAACGCAAGTAGTCAGGCTCAAGTTGTCATGCTTATGTGGCAAGCATTCTACTTACAGTAATCTCCCACATTCTATCAGCAATTTACTTTTGGGTTTTCTTTTAGGCACTTAGTTTATCCATAGCAAAATGTGCTGTGATTCTCTAATAGGTAACTTCCTGCCTCTATCCAATTTAAGACTTTATATTAATATTTTATGATATTAATGTTAGTTTCAATTTGACATCTTATTATATTTTATCATTAATTTATTTTTCGTTTTTTATTATAAATGTGTTTAGCCATTTTACTCTATTTCTGAATTTGAGTCACTGCTAGTATCTTTTTACTAGTTCATTTTAAAAAGTCTTATTTTCCTTAAGAACATCCATATTATCCCCTTTTTAATATCTAAGTCTGTGATACACTTATAATTTTATCTTGATGCTGACTATATGACTGGGTTCAGTGTTACCTTCTTCTTCATGTTTTCCCAAAAATATAAGAAACAGTTGATAAGGACTCAGAAAGGGAGCCAGACAGCCGAACCTCATATTGGCTCAGATCATATGGACTATATTGAAATGAGAGATTTCCAGTAAAATGACACATATTAATTTTGTATCCTTAGTATGATTTAAGGTGAATGTAGTTTCAAGGCCAAGTGATTATCCTGGCTGAACTACAATGTTAAGTTACATGTAGGCCAGATTCCCATTATCCTTTTTTTTCTTTTTGAAATAGTCATGGTATATAGCATTGTCTGGCCTGGATTTCAATATGTAGAATGGGCTGGATCAAGCTTACAAACATCTGCTTGTTTACCCTTAATAGCCATCCATTAATACACTAAACCTCCTTCTGATGAAGAGCTGGCATCTCTGGTCTCTGGCAAAAAATGAGGCTACTCAGAAGCACAAAGATACCTCTGGCTTTTAGACAAGGAAGAACTAATTCCTATTCTTTGGGTTCTTCTTACACTATATTTCTTTGTTAATTTTTACTTCCAGGTATTATTTACCAGTGTCAGAAAATTCAAGGAAATCTGTCTATGAGACTATCATTTGCTTTGTCCTATCTTCACAAGATATTAAGATAATTTTGTGCATTCCCAGTCTTATGGCACATGTCCTTTGGGGTGTGCTCAATTAACTCATGCAGAAAAAGAAATGCTTGAATTGTTAGGCATGCTTGACCTAATTTGACACAAACTAACTAAAGTCAACAATAATTTCAACTCACAATGGCAAAAAAGAAATAAGCATGATAGTATACACTTATCAAAACAAATACAACAACACTGAAAAAGAACCAAATGGTAAAACATACCAAAAAGAACAGGAAATGAATATGGGTTTAGAGTGCAAAGACGAAAGAGAGAGACAAAGTAGAAGATCTGCAGAGGTGAACTTTTATGTAGAAATAGCAGAAACCAGAACTGGAGAGATGGTTTAATAGGTAAAAGAACTTTTGTCCTGAAGTCCTGAATTTAAATTCCCCACAAAACATATTTAAATAAAGTCAGAAAGCATTCCTACCCTCCACTTTCACACCCCATCTAGCCTTTGACATACTCTATGAAAAAACAATACAAACTCTGGATCAAACGAGAAAGGAGATTATAAGAGATACCCGAGGTTCTCCTCTAAACTCCATAAGCATACCTGAGCATACTGTGCTGGCTAGATTTTTGTCAACTTGACACAATGTAAAGTCATCTCAGTAAATGAAACCTTACTTGATATAATGCCTCCATAAGAGAGATATGTAGGCAAGTCCTGTAAAGCTATTTTTTGTATAATGATTAGACGATCCAAATGTGAGTGGTGTTATGTAATGGCAGGAGGTCCCGAATGGTATAATAAAGCAGCCAGAACAAACAATGAGGAGAGAGACCGTAAGCCAGATCCTTCATGTCCTCTGCATCAGTTCTTGACTTCAGGTTTCTGCCTTGAGAGTCTTCCTTGACTTCCCTGGATGGTGGACTACGATAAGCTCAAGATGAAACAAACTTTTTTCATCCAAAATTACTTTTGTCTAGGTGTTTCAGAAGAATATAAACCCTTAGTCATTGAACACATATGTATGAAAAATGCACACAAACACACACACACACACACACACATAAACACAAACACACAAACACACAGAGCACAATCTAAGAAATGAAGATTATACATAGCAAAATCATTCCAAATGTAGAAACTGTAGATGGCATACAGTTTTGACACTGGAATTGAAGATGTATTATGAAAAACATACCTCTGTCTGAATACACAAAAGTAGATCACCAGTTTCTCTTCAACCTCTGTAAAACTGTATTTAGCATCATGGCATGCAGTAGTAGCTCACAAGATCTCCCAAGTAGGCCTTATCCAACACGATTTCTTCTGAGGAGGCCATAGGATTCTCCCTCAGGGAGCAGTCTAGGAACTGTAAAGGTGATGGCCACTTCCTTGTAATTCTTGCTTCTATCCCTACAGCCTAGTCTTCATTTCCATTATGTTTTATATCTACATGACCTATCTGCCAGACATAGTCATTCCTTTGTCATAGTCATTGTTTGTTCCTATATTTTGTCACAGCAACAAGAAAATTAACTAAGATAAACATGGATACTGAGTAGCTATAAATGTCCACATGCAAATTACCTTAGGAGTGGTCAGCCAGAGCAAAATCACTTTCCCAAATACCATAGACACTAAAATGAAGCAACACTGCAAAATTTTACCCGTTTAATTTCTAGACTTCATGTTTTTTTAAAAATATTTACAGCTCATTTCTAGCCTTCATGCACTTTATGAATTATTTACAAGTTTTATTTTGTGTGTGTGTGCATGTGTGTGTATGTGTATGTATATGTGTGTGTATGTGTGTGTATGTGTGTGTATGTTTGTATTGACTACATGTATGTGATTGTGTGTCTGCCACAGAGTAGATGCGGGGATCAGAGGACAACATGCAGTATGGTTTGTTCTCCTCTTCTACCATGTAGACCCAAGGGATAGAGCATATTTTATCAAACTTGGCAGCAAATGCTCCGACTCACTAGCCCTCTCACTGATTCAGTGTTCTTAGCAATTAGGAAATTCTCACATAATATCTGGTGTAATTTCTCTGCATGTTCATTAGAAAATAGGGAGACAACTGCTTCCATGCATTTGTTCTCCTATGAGTGTAGGGATGTGTGGTGACAGCCACACATACTAGGTGACATTCATATATATGATCACTACCCAAATGCATTACATACATTATGAAGGTCTGTTCTTCCAGACAAGTTTTTCATCGATAGAGATATCAGATAAGGCTTGTTGGGTTCACTGCATAGGGTACATATTATGACACTCTTATGTATCTGTGCTCCAAAAAGTGTTCTTGAATACCAGAGACAGAGTTCCCTGAATACAAGTAAAACCTTGACTCGATCAAAGTATAAAAGTCACTCCAAAGTATAAAAAGCTCCACTGCTCTCCCTCATTAGAACCTGGCTGGTAGTGAATTATTTGACACCCTCCTTGAACTTGAAGATGATGAATGGTAGCTTCATATTCCTGGGATGGGACATTTGTCACAGGGGTAGAACTCAGCTAAGGTAACAAGCTTATCCTGTATCTTGAACAATGTTGGGAGCCACTGAAGTGTTTTAAGCATGACTAGGGGGCATTCAATGCACACATGCTGCTGAGGATTATAGGATGATATGTGAAATATCAGATATAAATTGTTATGCTTAAGTTGCTTAATGTGACTTTTTAACAACTTTTTATTGGCTCACTGTGAATTTCTCATCAATTAACTCTGTCAAACTCATCTCTCCCCTTTTAACAACACTCCACCTACCTCCAACAAGGAGAAAAAAAAATCTCATTGTGGAAGCTCTAATGTGTCACAGTGTGTCCCACGGTAAACTCCTTTGTCCACACTTCCTGGGTTGAAAATTTTTACTGTAGTGACTTCTTGGTTGGGTACAAGACCTCTGGCTTCTGCTATACTATAAATACTGGATCCTCACTGGAACTCCTCTTGGATATCCATCTGTTGCCCGGTGTCATCGAAATATTTTAGTTTTGGATTTGTAGGACCAGATCTTCATGCACTTCAACAATTAATTGATAGGTTAGATATTGGGGTGAGCAAACATAAAACCCTAGATCTGAGCCTGAGTGGTATCTGAGCTGGCTATCCCACCAGTTCTCCAACACCCAGATCATTGGGAAAAGCTCTCTTGTCTTGCCCCAGCTGGCCCATCTAATGCCACAGACAGCTCACCACTCCAATGCTCCCAGGTTGGCTCTGTGTCCATGGCATCAGTGACAGCTTTATTATGCAATCCAAGTAAAGTACAAGGCATCCAGTGAGGGACAGGGCCAGTTACTTTACTTTCATGACCCTAGGGCCCATTCTGCCACCTGCCACCAGTAGCAAAGGCACTTTTCCCTAGTCTCAACCATTTCACAGCAACTAAAAAGCAGGATCAGCATTCCTGAGCTCACACCCTCCAGGCTGCCTCACACCCCCCATGATCCCCGTGTCTAAGGAGAGCAGTTCTTTCACTTCCCAGATAAAGTGCAGAGCCCTCTCTCCTGACTATTGAGGCAGAGCAGTTGTTCTGCTTTAAGAACTTCAGAGCCAGCTCTCCTGCTTTCCAGAGATGGCAAGAAATGAGACGGGGAACATTTTTTCCTTGTCTCCATTCCTGCCACTGCTGAGAAGACAAGAGGCAGTGCCAGACTTCCCACACTAATATTTATTGGGTTGGCTTGCCATTACCCTACAACCACCATATTCAGCTCTACTGTGCTGGCCAAGTGATTTATAAGACATGTTCTTTCAAGTGCTGCAGGTTTATGACTTTTATGACTCTATGGCATGTATCCCATCTGCTGCAGGTGACCAGGAACGAGGGGGAAGAAGAGTACCTCTCATCCATTCTACCTCATGGGAGACAAGTGGGACGGCCAGCTCCCTCCCTCATGCTTATACCCTCACAGGTAGCTCAGCAGCATCTCCTTCAAGAAGGGCCAGGTCGGGGGGGGGGGCAGGGGGAGGGATATGTAGAGCCTTGTTCTCTGGTTAGGAGCAGGGCTACCTTCTGTTCTCAAGTTTCCAGGTACAGCTCTCCTATAGTGCCCAGGCCACAAGGACCAGTTATACACAACCCTCAAACAGGATAGGACCTGACTGTGGTTCCAGGTATCATCACTTGCTGCTCATACCAGGCTGTTCTCGATACCCTTGGGTCTCCAGTTCTGCCTCTCTCTATTTTGCCCATATCATTTAGTTTCTCTTTTACTATTTCACTACCATTTAGTTCCTGAACTTAATGGCACCCAGGGTCTTTGAGTGTCTGGTGTCATCATGCCAGGAGTGGTCTCAGGAGTGCTGTGCTCTATTGTGCATTATTGCATCAGGAGTTTGTCATCTCTAACATGGTCTGCTCACCCAGTCCTGTGAGGTTCCATACTGGTGGTTATCTCAGATTCTATCTCTGTCCTTACCCCACAACTTAGAATTGCTTGTCCTCTTGTGATCACCCCTGCAAGGGGCCTGTGGTACCAGGTGGGATAGTGTTAGGCTTGCTTCCACTGGATTAACCATGTGGGTTATTTTTGTCTTTGGCTCATTGCTTGCTCTGGGAGCTAGACCAGGCCTGCACAGTGACACCAGACTCCTAACTGTCTCAGGCTAGTTCCCTATATGGGACCCCAGGCACTGGATTGCTAATTGTCTCAGATTCAGTTTTTTTCAGGGACTGTTAGGCTACTAATCATTCAGATGTTCATAGGTCACACCGAGTATAGACAATGCCTCTCTACTTCTTGCCACCTAGTGATGAACATAAGGCACAGCAACACTTGCCATAATGCCTCTAGGGAGATGGTGAATACATCTTTTAAGCCATCTCCTTTGCATTTCTCCAAATTTGTTTGTGTTAGTTTAATGAGATTAATATTTGTCAATACTACACCTCTGCTAAAATGAAATTCTGTGACACCTGTGACCTCTATCTGCTAATGTGTGAGTACAGGAAGATCTCTATGCCTTTAGATTATAAGGTTGGAAATACAGGCTGGTCTTGTCCATGGCTCTGTGCTTTGGTCAAAACTACACTTGCTGAAATATAACTGTAAATTAGTAAGCAGTTGTTAGGTGAAGGTGTATTGAACCTCTATCTAGTGCTATGTCAGTTGATATTCTAAACATGGGATGTACAAACACAAGAGAGTATGTCTTTGTGCTGGAGGATATCTCAGTTGGTAAAAAGCTTACTTTGAAAACATGAGGACATGAATAGAATCATCAGAACATATGAAAGCCCAATAGGTTATACACATTTATAATCCTTATGTTGACGAGGTATAGACAAGCAGATACTTAAAGTTCACTGTTCAGCAAGTCTATCAAATTAGGCTAGGAAAAAATAAAGTTTTGACTGGTAAGAAAAAAACCTTTTAAGTTAACAATTGGTCCTTTCACATACATGCACACAAAAACACCACACACACATGCACACACACACACACACACACACACACACACACACACAAACACACACCATACACATCCTGTAAGATGGTGTCCTCATATTTTATGGATAAAAACAAGTATCAGCATATGTACAATTTAAATTCATTAGCCAAGTGTGTGTTGAACCTTAGTGCCATTTGGTAGCTATGGTGCATTGTAACAGGGCACACATCCATGCTTCTTGGAAATTCTTTAGCACTCAGATGTGGATCGTTCTTTCATATTATACTATGGGGACATAAAGGCAGAATGCAAATCAAATGTGATCAGGGACATAGGTTAGGACAGTTGTTATGTTGAGATGGGGTAAGAAGAATGCAAGAATTAGAATAAGGTAAGGGAATGTGATAGTTAGCTTTACCTGTCATCACGATACAACCTAGAATATTGTGAGGAGTCTCACTGAGAGATTCTCAATATTGGGTTTGGCTAAGGACATGTTTGTAGGGATTGGCCTAAATTAATTAGTTTCGGAAGACCCAGCCCACTGTGGGTAACATCATTCTCTAAAGAAACATTCCTTGCTGTTTAGTTAGGTTTCCATTGCTGTGAAAAATAACATAAGGGATAGGTTTACTTCCTCTTGCAATTGCAGTGATTCAGGAAGAAAAATCAGAGCAGAAACTCACAGTGTGAACTTGAAGGCAGGATTAAAGGGAGGCAGTAGATGAGTACTACTTCCTGGTTTGCTCTCTAGGCTTAATAAACCTGCTTTCTAATGTGTCACAAAACAACAAGCTCCAGTGATCTGGTCCCTTCCACATAAATTATTAATAAAAAATGCCCTATACACTTCTTTATACTCCAACTTCGTAGGGGCATTTTCACCATTGAGGGTCTGTTTTCAAAAATCATCCTAGTCACTTGACATAAAACCCAACCAAAATATCTGAACTATTTAAATGGATAAATCAGAGTGTAGGCAACCCAGGAGGGAGGCCGATGAACATTTATTTCTTGGTGTCCGTGGTTTTGGATGTAGTGTGACTAATTGCTTCACGTTCCTCCAATTGTGATTTGTCTACAATGATAGGCTGTAACCAGGAATTGTGAGTTAAAATAAGCCTTTTTCATTCAAGTTGCTTTCTTGTCAGGGTATTTTTCACAGAAACAGAAATGAAACTAAAATAGGGTACAAGTCTGCCAAGTATCATGACACTGAGTTATATACTTTCTTGTGGCTGTATGGAAAGGAAAGGAAGAAATATGTGAAGTAGGTTAAAGTATGAGCTACTGACTCTTGTGGAGAGATATTAAGAATCAAGTAGAGTTTGCCTTTTTTTTTTCTCTTTTCAGCCGTCTATGAGCAATCTTGTGAGGTGTATAGACACAAAGGACACACAGCTGGGTTCTTCTATGTTGACTCTGATGGCAGTGGGCCACTGGGACCCCTTCAGGTGTACTGCAATATTACTGGTAAGAGCATATTTTCTAAGCATACTTAACCTGAGTGACTGGTATATGAGAGGAGAGAAGTTCTTTTGCCAAGAGACACTTGGGCGTACAAAGGCTCACAAAACTAGCTTTATGGGGATAGATATTGAAGAATAAAAGGAATTAGCTTAGTTATTGTCAAGACTAAGAGTAGAGCAATCTTCGTTGTCATGACACTATTCACTGAAACAGGAAAACAAAATACAAGAATTACCAAGTGCTCTTTTATAAGTCTTTCTAATGTTCTTCAGTATTAAAATTAAGCCAAAAAAAGACAGGGAGATGGAATACGAAACAAATAAACATGAAAAAAAAACAAATCATAAATGTCAGTGGGCAATAAACTACTGTTCAATATGCCAAGATTGTACGAAAAAATCATAAAATTTTTAATCATTCACCATTGTACAATATTAAATGTAGGTGTGGTTTCTTTTTCTGGAAACTGTAGTTTCTTGCAAATCACCACCATTACCACCTCATCATGATCATTAAGAGTGTATTTTTCATGTAATATCCTGACAGCATGTAACCTCTTTATAAATAAATTACAAAGTTTAGAAGTAGCATCTGAGGAACTGATAGGTTGAAAAGGAAAAGACAGTTGATGACAAGCTTTATGACCTGAGATTAATCCCTGAATCCCATGTTGTGGAAGGAGAAAACTAACTACATCAAAAATCCTACATGTTCTACTGTATTATTAACTGACATATATCTATATTCCACACTTCTCTCTGTCTCTGTCTCTCTATCTCTGCCTCTCTCTCTCTCTCTCTTGATGTGTGTGAGAGAGACAGGGAGAATGAGGGATAAAGAATGAGAGAGAAAGAAAGAATGAAAGAAAGAGATAGAGATGAGAGGAGAGAGAGAGAGAGAGAGAGAGAGAGAGAGAGAGAGAGAGAGAGAGACTTTGTTTCAAGCCCTGTTCTTCAGAGATGCAAGGTATCCTGTGTAATGGAGCAGCAAACTCATGCCTCACACACCTCACTGATTCTTGTGCTCTGAGCTCCTCTGTTATGAGGCAGTAAACATATAGTGCACTTTATAGCCAGATAGTGTCCAGGGCACAGAAATACAACCATAGGTGTTCATTTGGCAGTGAACTCAAGAACCAGACCATGACATATTGTAAATAGGATATGATGAAACCACTGCAGAAAGTGATGACAAGAAATAGCTTCATTTTTCCAACTGAATGCAAAGATCCAGACTCTGATTGTAGAAAGTGCTATTTATGTTAGTTTTCATACTACTTTATACAGTGAACAGTGGCTATATGTTAGTTACGTTGTAGTTGCCGTAGAACAGGAATAGAAATTGTCTTGTTTCCTGTCCTTGGTTGTTGTTACCTTAGTCCTGTTCAACCACCCAGCCTAGAATTAGGCTTCTCAAAGTGTCTTCATTCTTGAAAAAACATAATTTATACCTTGGTTCATAAATTAAAAAATACAGAATTCTAGGCTAGCTTAGGGGAATTTTAATACACTAAATACACTTGTCCTAAACCTTTAAAAATATTTACATGCAAATTGGCCCTGACCTATTCTTTGTAATAGAGAGGCTCCAAAAGAAGGCAAAGGAGACAAATACCTGCTGCTGAGTAAAAGCTGTGACATGCATCTAGGACTTGTGGGAGAGCAGCCAAAGTCTATTGAGTTCACACATTTCAGGGAAATTAATTAAAGCTTATAAATGTCATCTTTTATAGTTCTACTAGCAAAATTCTAAGCAAATACAAGGTAAAAATTCTCCATGTTATATGGAAGAAAGAGAATATGAGAAATTTATGGCTTAAGTTGAACCTTACTTCTTACAGGTTCTGAGTAACTGATCCAGATCATTGTAATATTAAATTCCAGCTAGGCCAAAGATTATATTCTATTGACCAGAAACTTTTGTATGATGATCCACTACTACTACTCTAATCCTGAGTTGATACTTTAGATGATTGTAGATATGTGTTATGGGAAATTGAACTAGAAATGTACACAGAGACCTTAACATGTGAACCCATTCTGAAGATTTTAGACATAGTAAGCTTGTCTCAGCCTTATTAAGAAAAATTTATCCACTGAGGCATACCCCCAACTGGTGTCAAATATTCTAATGATAAATTTAAAAACTTGTAGAAACCCATAAGAAACCAATGGTGTTTTCATGAAATGTGACCAATGTCAGTTGAAATCTACACAAAGAAAGAAGAAATCTCAGGGTCAGATACTCACCTACCCACCCCACCCCCACACACAGATCCAGTTCATACAGTATGCATGAGGATCCTAGTGGATAACAGGTGACTGACTACATGCCTCAGTGGATGAAGCACTTGACAGTATCTTAGTTACTTTTTATTGCTGTAAAAAACAATACAAGACAGTATATAGAAGAAATCATTTTTGCTTATGATTCCAGAGGAGCAAAGGCATGGAAGGCAGCAGCACAAAGCCGAGTACTCATGTCTTAAAATACAAGCAAAAACAGAGGGAGAAACCTGATAGGATAACATAACCCATGGTATAGTTTTGAAATTTCAAAGCCTGCTTCCAATGATGAAATTCCTTTATCAAGTCCATACTTCTTGAACCTATTCAAATACTGCCACAGTGCCACCAATTAGGAACAAAGTATTCAATTTCCAGAGCCTGTAGAGGATATTTCAATATTTCAATATACCACAGAACCAAGAAAAACCAAAAGTATAGATTAAGAATACATACATACATACACAAATATATATACATACACATACACACACACACACACACACACACACACATATATATATATATATATATATTTCAAGTGTACACTAGTATGCCCAACTATATGGGCCTGTATACACCTGTCACCACAGTGATGAGCAAGGATTACATGATGATGCTATTATACGTGATAAAATATTAAGAGGGAGGACTGAAAAGTCTCTTGGGTACTACACATGAGGTAGATTAATGGAGGTCACATGAAACCCTGACTAATTCTCATGACATTGATTTTTATGGATGAGTCAGATTGTTCTCTCTTAGTATCCTTTGATTCCTGTGTCAAGACATAATCTTTCTCTTTAACATGTTTTCTCCTCTGCATTCCTTCAAATTTGCTAGAGAGGGCAGTATGCTACTTGATATTCAGTTTATGGTCTTAAATAAATATATGATCTTAAATAAAGCGCTTCACAGACCACCCACCCTCAGTCCTTTTATCTAAACATTGGAGAATAGACAAATACAATGTGTATCACTTCTATTGCTCTCCTTTTACACCTCTTTAAAGCAATTCTGGTGTACTGATCCAAGGGAAATCCTGGCCAAATTCAAGCTTTATTTCTTCTTTTCTCCTTTATTCTACTCTACTTAGGTATGTATCCTAGACTAAAGCCTTTTCTCTTTAAATCCATAACAGTTTGAACTGTAGAAATAGCCTTAATATTCAGCATTAACTGGTTATTTGTCATTCTTAAGATTTGCAACTTCTAAAAAATAAAAAGATTTGCAACTTCTGCTCCAAAGAGTAAAATATGCCCTTATTGTCCTAATTTCCTTGCTGTACATGCTTCCTTACCCATTTTCTCTCAATGTCTTTTCATTTTACAACATGGGAGAGGAATAGCTTTGGGAATTGCATCCCAGTTTAAATTCATATTCTTGGGCATTATAGTCATGCAACCTTGGACAAGGTATTTAGACATTTTAGATTTGGTTTTATTATCAAAGAAGTTAGATGATAAAAATTGATTTTCTTTTAAGAGTTATGTGAAAATCTCAGTATATGTCATGGCATAGTTACTTTCCTCTTTGCTGTGATCAAATACCTGACAAACCACTGGAAGGATGGCAAGGTTATATTTTGTCTCATGGTCTAAAGATACAGGACATCATGGTGGGGAGAGGATGGCAGCAAGAACACAAAGCACCTGTTCCCATTGCATCCATCATTAAGAAGCAGAGAGAAATGGATACTGGTGTTCTTGCTTTATCCTTTCTAATCACTCTGGGAACCCAGCCCATGAAATAGTGCCATTGACATTCAAAATGGGTTTTTCCAGCCATGGCAATATCAATGTACATAGTCCCGCAAAGGGGTATCCAGAAGTCTTAGTTGATTCTAGACCCTGGGAGGGAGAGAATTGATATTAACCCTCACACATGAGAAATCCCAATTCTTCTAAACCAAGCAGTCTTCAAACAATGACCAGATGTTACATAGTGACTGTAGGGATTGTAGATATCCATTCTCAACAAAACAGATAAAACAATAATGCCTTCACCTCTTTCAGAGCAATGCTATTCTGAAGAATTTCAGAGTCTGGAGAAAAGTTTTCTCAGAAAAATTTATCAGTATTAAGCAAAACTAGTGTGAGAATCCCTGACTACATTCTCATTAGAATAAAGATTGGAGCCAGTATGTGCACTTTTAAAACGTTTTTCATAGAATTCAGTTTGTAGTCTCTCTGTGACTTTTTAATTTTAACTGACATTTGGCCACCTATCGAAATATATTTATTTCCCAGCTGCACAATTTTTATGTTGCACAATAAATTTCATATTTATGGACAATGTTGTTTGTGTAGAATCACTAGCAAAACACATTCCCTTCGTATCTCTATAGAGATTTCATATATGTAGGCCTATAGACAAGAATTACAGGGGATTTGCAGAAAATGTTTTGGCAGATTTCTAAATCAAAATTGTTTTCTATTCTCAAACAATTCCTAATCCATTTGCAAGCTACCTTTATAGTCTCCAAATCTTATGCCATGGCTATTATGAAGTCTAAATCTTTCTGCTTGGCAGCAGCAGCAGCTGTTTTCATTAAAACTCATCAAAGCATGCATAATGCAGGAGGCAGAAAACTGTGACTGGAGTCTCTTCAATAGTTTAAGCCATAATTGTTAACTGTGATTAAAATGATAGATTATCAGTCTAGCTACTGAATGCAAGGAAGAACTGGATCCAGAGTCTAGCCTTCATTGTTACCCTGGCTTCCTTAAGTTAGAACAATGGCTGTAATTTAGTCATTGCCTACATACCTGTCTGTTAGTATAAGGTGAATAAATTGAGAATGTAAGATAGTCATGGGCATTTCTTTTCCCTCCCACTTTGAGTGTACTTACAGTGTTAGACAAATATGAACAAAGCAAAGAAATAGAATCTTCTAATTTGTGCCATGGCATTTGTATTGCAGTTTTGTGCTGGCATTTTTCATCTGGTTTCAAGCAATCTACTTTCAACATACACACAGACACACACTCATACATATGAAAACATGTTGGTTGAAGAGACAACACATACACAGGCAAAGAAACACACACACACACACACACACACACACACACACACACACACACACACACTCACAGGCAGAGGCACTCACAATCACCCAGAACAAAAGAATCACACACTTTCCATCGTTCTACCAAAGACTTGCTCAAGAATAAGATAGACCAGGGTCATGGATTTCTGTTTCTAAAATCATCAGTTCTTAGTCATCATTGCAAAATTACTGTTTTCCTGGATTGTTTCCAATAAAGTCGGCAAGATACTGGCTTTGCAACCATAAGGATCTTGTTTTGATCTCTAACACACTCGAAAAAAATCCAGCTTTTCTGGCACATCCTTCTAATCCTAGCACTTGGGAGACCAAGACAGAAGAATTCCAGGGCCCAATAACTAACCAGTCTAACTCAATCAGCAAGTTATATACAATGATAGACTTTGTCATGAAGAAACGATGTGGGCTATATCTATTTAAGGAACAGTATTCAAGGTTTTTTTTCTTGTATTCACATGCACTAGCAAGTGTAAGCGCGTGTGTACATATACCTCCATACAAAGTACTATATGTCAAATATTGTTGTTTGAATTGATACTGTATATTGAATATCTACCAAATATTTACCTGGAGAAGGATGCATCATTGTAAGCAAGCATCATTTCCATAATAATATTACTGAATAGTGGAAACAGGGTCGCCATTACAGCTATCTAGAATGGATACATACATACATACTGTGAAAATGTTGCCAGGTTTAAATGTATTATACACAGAAAGAGAGGGAGCAGAAATAAATAAATTAATAAATTTAATTAAATTAATTAAAATTAATTACATAAATTAATAAAGCCCCAACTTTGTTTTATATTTTCTAGTCCTGCAATCTTTTTTATGAAAAACCTACAAATACCTACCTGTTTTGTCCAACCTGGGTCCTTAAAGGAGAAATGAATCTCCTTGGGCCACTAAAAATAGCAGCATGGAACTCTGCCTCAATCCCCTTTGCACTAATAGAAGCACTTCAGTTCTCTTCACTGGTTTTCTGACAGCCACTCTCTGATGGTTAATATATGGCAGTTTATTTAGCTGGCAATAAACAGCAGGAATAAGCCAGCTATTCACAAGAAACTGAATTAAATAATATTCAGCAAGGGTCTTGATTTTGATTCACAGAAAATAATTTTAATAGACTATGGTATAATAATTTAAATAATGCAGTAACTGTAGGCAGTGTTCTGAACGTCTTAGCATATGAGGACAATTCTCACATCCTTGTACTGATTCCCATTAAACATGATCAACCAAGGCTAGAAGCTTGGATCTTACATTGACAAAGCTATAAAGGGATGAGATGCCATAGTCAAGTCCAGGCTTTTAAAGAATCATTCCTGCTTTAGGTGAAGTTGGAATCAGGATGAAGAGAGATTTTGGTCATTCATACTAAAAATTAAAAAAAAACAACAGATGACAGATTAATTTTGGGAAGATTGGGAGCTATACCATAGTTTTTAATTCCTCTGTCTGTGAGTCTGTCTGGGTCTGGGATGGGGGTGGGGACCCTTTTCATTACATCTATTTTACTTGTGTATATATGAGTTTTGTGAGCATGTAAAGGTCAAATAACACTTTTCATGATTCAAATTTCTCCTTTCACCATTTGGATCCCTGGCAGAGTTCAGTCTAGGCTTTTTGAGAAAGGTACTGAGGTGGTACACATCTTCGGAAAGAAGGAAACAAGAAAGGAAGAAAGGAAGGGTAAATGGAAGGAAGGAAGGAAGGAAGGAAGAAAGGAAGGAAAGAAGGAAGAAAAAAGAAGGAAAAAGCCTTTTAACTCTTCTCTTAGTTCTGAAGGACTAGAAGCAGATGACCTCTGACACTTTAACTCTTTCTTGCTATTCTGTGACTATAAACCACTGGCTTCTGGCAATTAACTCCTGCTGTTAGCAGCAGGGATTAAGTAAAGAAGTCCTTACTAAGGACCTTTATTCTCTTTGGGCCTATCCCTGATCAAATAAGAGACTCAGAGTTTCTTAAATATATGAGCCAGGAAAAAGAGGAAAAGGAAGAATATTACACAGAGAGAAAAAACATTCACTCTGAAACTGAGAAAGAGGCTCCAATCATTAGGTACCCACATACATACATACATACATACATACATACATACATACATACATACATTTATACATACACACACATATATACATTTGATAGATGAAACAAAGCTTCAACAACTTCACACAAGTACAAGCAGACAGACATTTCGTGGATGGAACAAAACTCCAATAAGCAAGCTCCAACACCTTTTCTTGCCTTTCTCAGTATTTATACTCTCTAAATTATGTCAGCATACAGCTTAAAAGTAGAACCGTTATAGCAGAAAACTGATTACACAATTTTCTAAATATTTTTTCACTTCAATAAGTTCATAGTAGAAAGACAATAATTCATGTCATAGATTGATAAGGTTATAGGAATTACCACATAGTATCTGGCTAAACATTCATTATCTGTTCCTATCCACATATAGTTCATTATATGTTTAAAGCAATACATTTTATTTTATGTCATGTCAGCATGATTTTATCAAGAGACAATCATTTGCCTTGGGTCTTACTAGTTTTGAACTTTCTATATATAAACTAGTCATTATTTTATTTTATGTTCTTGCAACTACAGTAAACTGTTCATTCCCAGTTTATGATCTTTAGTTGCCAGATAATGCTCTCACACTTAATCTAGAATGAATTTTATCCTAGATCATAAATTTGGTCCAGTACTGCTTTCTTCTTCTTGTGCCACCAGCCCATGACATGTGAAGGTTTACAGATTTTAGGAATTTAAGAATTCTATAAAATCTTTATCAGGAATGGTAAAATCATCAACTTGTCCATAAAACATTATTATAGGAGAGTACATCTTCACGTTGATCAGCAGAAAATCTGCCCAATTATGTTAGCAAATGCCCAGGAATTAGTAGACTACGTAATTGTTATAGAAAAGGAATATTAGCAGGAAGAAGCAACCATAGGATGAAGTCTCTTGGTACCTTACCTCTCAGAGCTCACTCACAGGCCATGCAAAATGGTGGGCCATTTCTAGAAAACTCACCTTAGCTTTTTTTTTTTTTTTTTTTTTTTTTTTTTTTTTTTTATTAACTTGAGTATTTCTTATATACATTTCGAAAAGTGTTATTCCTTTCCCGGTTTCCAGGCAAACATCCCCCTAACCCCTTCCGCTCCCCTTCTATATGAGTGTTCCTCCCCATCCACCCCCTTGCCGCCTCCCCCAACAATCTAGTTCACTGGGGGTTCAATCTTAGCAGGACCCAGGGCTTCCCCTTCCACTGGTGCTCTTACTAGGATATTCATTGCTACCTATGAGGTCAGAGTCCAGGGTCAATCCATGTATAGACTTTAGGTAGTGGCTTAGTCCCTAGAAGCTCTGGTTGCTTGGCATTGTTGTACATATGGGGTCTCGAGCCCCTTCAAGCTCTTCCAGTTCTTTCTCTGATTCCTTGAACGGTGGTCCTATTCTCAATTCAGTGGTTTGCTACTGGCATACGCCTCTGTGTTTGCTGTGTTCTGGCTGTGTCTCTCGGGAGAGATCTACATCCAGCTCCTGTCGGCCTGCACTTCTTTGCTTCATCCATCTTGTCTAATTGGATGGCTGTATATGCATGGGCCACATGTGGGGCAGGCTCTGAATGGGTGTTCCTTCTGTGTCTGTTTAAATTTTTGCCTCTCTATTCCCTGCCAAGGGTATTCTTGTTCCCCTTTTAAAGAAGGAGTGAAGCATTCACATTTTGATCATCTGTCTTGAGTTTCATTTGTTCTAGGCATCTAGGGTAATTCCAGCATTTGGGCTAATAGCCACTTATCAATGAGGGCATACTATGTGTGTTTTTCTGTGATTGGGTTACCTCACTCAGGATGATATTTTCTAGTTCCATCCATTTGCCTATGATTTTCATGAAGTCATTGTTTTTGATAGCTGAGTAATATTCCATTGTGTAGATGTACCACATTTTCTGTATCCATTCCTCTGTTGAAGGGCATCTTGGTTCTTTCCAACTTCTGGCTATTATAAATAAGGCTGCAATGAACATAGTGGAGCACGTGTCTTTTTTATATGTTGGGGCATCTTTTGGGTATATGGCCAAGAGAGGTATAGCTGGGTCCTCAGGTAGTTCAATGTCCAATTTTCTGAGAAACCTCCAGACTGATTTCCAGAATGGTTGTACCAGTCTGCAATCCTACCAACAATGGAGTGTTTCTCTTTCTCCACATCCTCGCCAGCATTTGCTGTCACCAGAGTTTTTGATCTTAGCCATTCTCACTGGTATGAGGTGAAATCTCAGGGTTGTTTTGATTTGCATTTCCCTTATGACTAAAGATGTTGAACATTTCTTTAGGTGTTTCTCAGCCATTCGGCATGCCTCAGCTGTGAATTCTTTAGTTAGCTCTGAACCCCATTTTTTAATAGGGTTATTTGTCTCCCTGCGGTCTAACTTCTTGAGTTCTTTGTATATTTCGGATATAAGGCCTCTATCTGTTGTAGGATTGGTAAAGATCTTTTCCCAATCTGTTGGTTGCCGTTTTGTCCTAACCACAGTGTCCTTTGCCTTATAGAAGCTTTGCAGTTTTATGAGATCCCATTTGTCGATTCTTGATCTTAGGGCATAAGCCATTGGTGTTTTGATCAGGAAATTTTCTCCAGTGCCCATGTGTTCCAGATGCTTCCCCAGTTTTTCTTCTATTAGTTTGAGTGTATCTGGTTTGATGTGGAGGTCCTTGATCCACTTGGACTTAAGCTTTGTACAGGGTGATAAGCATGGATCGATCTGCATTCTTCTACATGTTGACCTCCAGTTGAACCAGCACCATTTGCTGAAAATGCTATCTTTTTTCCATTGGATGGTTTTGGCCTTTGTCAAAAATCAAGTGCCCATAGGTGTGTGGGTTGGTTTTTGGGTCTTCAATTCTGTTCCATTGGTCTATCTGTCTGTCTCTGTACCAATACCATGCAGTTTTTATCACTATTGCTCTGTAATACTGCTTGAGTTCAGGGATAGTGATTCCCCCTGAAGTCCTTTTATTGTTGAGGATAATTTTAGCTATCCTGGGTTTTTTGTTATTCCAGATGAATTTGAAAATTGTTCTGTCTAACTCTTTGAAGAATTGGATTGGTATTTTGATGGGGATTGCATTGAATCTGTAGATCGCTTTTGGTAAAATGGCCATTTTCACTATATTAATCCTGCCAATCCATGAGCATGGGAGATCTTTCCATCTTCTGAGGACTTCTTCAATTTCTTTCTTCAGAGTCTTGAAGTTCTTATTGTACAAATCTTATACGTGCTTGGTTAAATTCACACCGAGGTACTTTATATTGTTAGGGTCTATTATGAAGGGTGTCGTTTCCCTAATTCCTTTCTCGGCTTGTTTCTCTTTTGTGTAGAGGAAGGATACTGATTTATTTGAGTTTATTTTATGCCCAGCCACTTTGCTGAAGTTGTTTATCAGCTTTAGAAGTTCTCTGGTGGAACTTTTGGGATCACTTAAATATACTATCATATCATCTGCAAATAGTGATATTTTGACTTCTTCTTTTCTGATCTGTATCTCCTTGACCTCCTTTAGTTGTCTGATTGCTCTGGATAGAACTTCCAGAACTATATTGAATAAGTAGGGAGTGAGTGGGCAGCCTTGTCTAGTCCCTGATTTTAGTGGGATTGCTTCAAGTTTCTCTCCATTTAGTTTAATGTTAGCAACTGGTTTGCTGTACATGGCTTTTACTATGTTTAGGTATGGGCCTTGAATTCCTATTCTTTCCAGGACTTTTATCATGAAGGGATGTTGTATCTTGTCAAATGCTTTCTCAGCATCTAATGAAATGATCATGTGGTTTTGTTCTTTCAGTTTGTTTACATAATGGATCACGTTGATGGTTTTCTGTATTCTAAACCATCCCTGCATGCCTGGGATAAAGCCTACTTGATCATGGTGGATGATTGTTTTGATGTGCTCTTGGATTCGGTTTGCCAGAATTTAATTGAGTGTTTTTGTGTCAATATTCATAAGGGAAATTGGTCTGAAGTTCTCTTTTTTGTTGGGTCTTTGTGTGGTTTAGGTATAAGAGTAATTGTGGCTTCATAGAAGGAGTTCGGTAGTGTTCCATCTGTTTCAATTTTGTGGAATAGTTTGAATAATATTGGTACGAGGTCTTCTATGAAGATCTGCTAGAATTCTGCACTAAACCTGTCTTGACCTGGGCTCTTTTTGGTTGGGAGACCTTTAATGACTGCTTCTATTTCCTTAGGAGTTATGGGGTTGTTTAACTAATTTATCTGTTCCTGATTTAACTTCGGTTCCTGGTATCTGTCTAGGAAATTGTCCATTTCCTGAAGATTTTCAAGTTTTGTTGAATATAGGCTTTTGTAGTAAGATCTGATGATTTTTTGGATTTCCTCTGAATCTGTAGTTATGTCTCCCTTTTCATTTCTGATTTTGTTAATTTGGATACACTCTCTGTGTCCTCTCGTTAGTCTGGCTAAGGGTTTATCTATCTTGTTGATTTTCTCAAAGAACTTACTTTTGGTTCTGTTGATTCTTTCTATGGTCTGCCTCAACTCCCCAATAAAAAGACATAGATTAAGAAACTGGATAAGCAACGAGGACCCTGCATTCTGCTGCCTACAGGAAACACACCTCAGAGACAAAGACAGACACTACCTCAGTGTGAAAGGCTGGAAAACAACTTTCCAAGCAAATGGTCAGAAGAAGCAAGGTGGAGTAGCCATTATAATATCAAATAAAATCAATTTTCAACTAAAATTCATCAAAAAAGATAAGGAAGGACACTTCATATTCATCAAAGGAAAAATCCACCAAGATGAACTCTCAGTCCTAAATATCTATGCCCCAAATACAAGGGCTCCTACATACGTAAAAGAAACCTTACTAAAGCTCAAAACACACATTGCACCTCACACAATAATAGTAGGAGACTTCAACACCCCACTCTCATCAATGGACAGATCATGGAAACAGAAATTAAACAGAGACGTAGAGAGACTAAGAGAAGTCATGAGCCAAATGGACTTAACAGACATTTATAGAACATTCTATCCTAAAGCAAAAGGATATACCTTCTTCTCAGCTCCTCATGGTACTTTCTCCAAAATTGATCATATAATTGGTCAAAAAACGGGCCTCAACAGGTACAGAAAGATAGAAATAATCCCATGCGTGCTATCAGACCACCATGGCCTAAAACTGGTCTTCCATAACAATAAGGGAAGAATGTCCACATATATGTGGAAAATGAACAATGCTCTACTCAAAGATAACCTGGTCAAGGAAGAAATAAAGAAAGAAATTAAAGACTTTTTAGAATTTAATGAAAATGAAGGTACAACATACCCAAATTTATGGGACACAATGAAAGCTGTGCTAATAGGAAAACTCATAGTGCTGAGTGCCTGCAGAAAGAAACAGGAAAGAGCATATGTGAGCAGCTTGACAGCACACTTACAATCTCTAGAACAAAAAGAAGCAAATACACCCAGGAGGAGTAGAAGGCAGGAAATAATCAAACTAAGAGTTGAAATCAACCTTAGCTTTTTCTACATGGCTTCTGAAAAAAATTCTAAAAAGGAAACTTGAAAACAAGTACTGTTACCCAGTATACTATCTCACTGGCTGCTAGTAATGCTATATTAATAAAACTTTTAGTATGGTGGTTTAGAAAAAATGGCAAAAACAAACAAACTGGGAAACCTGATGTAAATATTGTCCAAGAAACACAGGTGAATGCCTTACCTTTGGCCCCATAGATTATTAGCCTTTCAATGGAATTTAAAAAAAAAAAAGATAAGGAGGAAAACTTCATACACATTTAAGTAAAAATCACCAAAACAAACCCTCAATTCTGAATATGTAAGCTCCAAATGCAAGGGCACCTACATTCATATAAGAAACTTAACTAAATCTCAAAGTACACATTGACCTTGACCCAATAATAATCTTTTTCACTTTTAACTGACTTTCTCTCCTGCCTCACTTTCCTTATTATGTCTACCCGCCTAGGAAGCAAAACCAGTTTCTTCATAGATTGTGGATTTAGCTCATGCTGGAAAAATTTCAAAGCTGGTTTACTGGTAGAGATTCACTCATGGGTGATTTATGTGCTGTGACTCACTTGCAGTTTAATTGCTTGGAATAATACTAGTGTTGTATCATTCCAACTTCTAGTGTGTCTTACATCCCAGATGGACAGTTTCCAAAGAGCTCAAAAACAGCTATCTACCAGTTAGAAGAAGAAGTTTTTATTCATCATTCCCAAAGTGTGAATAACATAGGACTTCCAGAAAGCTGCATGTGTATAAGACTCCTCTTTGAAATGATCTCTTAGGGACAGAAGCAGCTGTCATAATGTCTTGCTTAACTTACCAATTAAACAAATCTAGTAAGTTTAAAAGCTGTGGCATTATCCTGAAATTTAAGCATTATCACCTTCAAATTGCCAAGAATTTTAACAGCACTTAGAAAAATTCCTCTCAGCTAAACACTGAGCATAGTTCAATCACACTGAAGAAGAGGAATGAGGGCAGGAATCATGAGTTCATAAGATTTTCAGGCATTGGACTTACAGTTTTTTCATTATTCTCTTACGTATTAATCTACAAACTTCTCAAATTATTACTTTCTCACTGATTTGTCTATTATCTATTTCTCTATTTGATATATATATATGTGTGTGTGTGTGTGTGTGAGTGTGTGTGTGTGTGAGTATGTGTGTGTGTGTGTGTGTGTGTGTGTATGCGCCTCCTCAGATGTGTTTGATATAGGAACAGAGTTTAGATGTGTGAACGTTCTTCCTGTCCAGAAGAGAGAAGTAACAAGGCCAAGATCAAAGTCTAGCTGGTTCTTTATCACTTTTGCACCAAGCACTAGAATCCATAGAAAGATGAGGAATTAAAGTCTAGTCATCCATATCAAGGAATGAAAGAGGTAAGTTTTACCACCAACTTGGGACATGTTCTCTGAAGGGGGAAGTAGAG
The DNA here is from genome assembly GCF_011064425.1 of Rattus rattus. Classification (NCBI taxonomy): domain Eukaryota; kingdom Metazoa; phylum Chordata; class Mammalia; order Rodentia; family Muridae; genus Rattus; species Rattus rattus. The sequence goes on along the minus strand of NC_046163.1, from coordinate 81,424,159 downwards.
AAATACTTTATGTGAGACCCTTTCCCATGTCCTCTCCTCCTATGAGTTATCTTTGTTTTATTTACTGCCACAAAATACCTGAGATTAAATGCTTCTAAAGTAATGTATGGAGCTCACTGCTTTTGTTGCTGAGTATTTGTTATCTGGTTCCTTAAAAATGTGACAGGTGTCAGCAAATGGTGTCAATGGATGATAGGACACAGTTTGTGAATGTTAGCATCCGAAGAATCTGTGTATAGCCAGAAGCTCTCTATAACCAGCTCCTGGACCCTGCTATGAAACAAGTGAACTCTATGGGACAGTGCTGCTTCTGCATCTGCTGCTATGGCACCTGTGGCACATCCCTTTGTACATGCATCTCATTCTTCATGGTCCAGATAAAAGACATGTACCCTGATGGTGTATACCCTCTTCTTTTCTTCTTCCCTCTTACCCCCTCAAAGGCTGCCTCTACCAATAAAACTTCTCATATGAGACCTGTTTCTGGCATTCTCCATCCAGAACTGTACTGTATATTCTAACAGTGAGAGGGAAATCAAGAAAGTTTGTCAATAAGACCAATTTTATTTTTCAGATTTCTGTAGTCAGTTCAGTTCTGGGAGAGGGAGATCTCTCTCCTATGGGAGATTAGGATTAGTCTATTTCAAACCTAATCACCTCTCTTAAGTTGACATTCTCCCTTCTCTTAGTATATCACAGTAGGAAAAGAAGTCTGTAGCAAATGAATCATTTTCAGAAAGATCAGATCCAGTGACAAGAATGGCCTTGACATAGAAGTTCTAGGAATGATGCACTGTGTATATATATATATATATATATATATATATATATATATATATATATATAGTGTTTTCACCTAGTTAGTGATGTTTATTACTTCTGCTATAGATACTTAGTAAGGTTTCAGAAGGCTCTGAAATGTAAAGAAGTAAAATATATCTTTTTGTAAATTGGCTACTGGGTAGAAGCTTTTTGTTGAAAATATTTTTGTCTATCAGGGGCTTCTACCCTCCCTTTGATCATTCAGTTCTTAGATAAAAGATAGAAAACTTTTATTATAATAAAATCCGTAAACCACTCTAAACGGGGCATATATCTTCCTTCTATCCAATTAGAATTTGGTTTCACAAATAGAAAACTTACTATATCTATCTGGGCTACTCTTAGCTACAGTTAGCCAGCCCTCATGGCCATGTATTAAGATTTTTATTCCACAGCATCTTTTCCTCAATCTACCTTTCTTCATTGTGGGTCTTCTCAGACCCCAAACCCAAGAACTCTAAACCCCACCTCTATCCCTTCTGCTTAGATATTGGGTGTTTGCATCTTCATTTAACCAATAGTTCTAAATTAAAGAGCAAGGTCACATTGTGTATTTGTATTTTCTAGGAGCAACCAGGTCTTGGGGACCAGTATTTAACATTACCGCACAAAAGACCAGTCCTCAATAGAAGGTCTTAAACATTGTAGTCCAGCCATCTTCTAGACATTTCTTTCTTCTTTTTGACTAATATGTTATATAGCCAGCTTCCTCATTCCTTTTCTACCATTGAGGATCAAGAGAATGAGCCAAAATAAATTTCTCCTCTCTTACCCTCCTTCATTCAGGTCTTTTATTTCAGAGACAAGAAAAATGTGCAGTCAATGCAGGTGTTTCCAAGCTATGAGATCATTGTGCCACTTTTATATATTTTATTTAATTTTGCTCTCAAGAATTTCTGTCATTCCCATCTTTATCACAAACATCCCATTTTAGCACCTAAGAAATGCTTTCAGCTGTACTATATTTATGTCTCTTTTATCGTATCATGTAGCTAAAACCTTCTACAAAGTCAAAGTGAATGTTTAAGATTTTTCAGAGATTGGAAAGATGGCTCAGTTGGTTAAATGCACAGGCCATTCATTCAGAGGTTTCTGGGTTTCATTCCCACCAACCATATATTTATGTACATATGTATATACTAGGATCTTATGCCCTCTTTTGGCATGTAAGTATATATGTACATCAAGCACTCATATATATCAAATTAATAAGTCTTAAAAAATGACTGTGATTTGATTTGAAAATGCATTCTCATATGCATCCACAGCTACATGAAACACCACCCATACACTTAACCACACAAACATACACTTACCACCATGTTTCACATATCATACACACACATACACCCTTCCCTATCTTTGTTATTTGTCTCAGGTTATTAATTTTTTTCTTCCTCAGTTTTGTCCTCTGTATTTAGTAATAAAACTTGTTTGCAAGTTTATTGTCAAGATTATATATTATAGTCACTGTAGGTCACAAGACAAAGTGTCATTGCTCTTCTAATATGGAGTCCCTGTTCTTTTCATATTCTTTTTGAAATGTCAAGCAGTATTCATGCTTTGGATTTTATTTTCAATACACATTGTTTTAAATCTAGAAATTTCTCACATTATAAACTTTTCTTTCTCCTTCACTTTCTCCCTCTCTCTCCATCTCTCCCAACCTCCCAATTTCTCTCTGTGGTATGTGTGCGTATATGTGTGTATGTATGTGTGTTTGTGTCCATTTGTCTTTATCTCTGTCTATTCTTCTCTGTGTGTATTGTATGTGGCAAATCTATATCTATATTTATGTCTATCTATCTATACATATAGATATATATTTAGAGAGAGAGAGATAGAGAGTATGTGTGTGTGCACGTGTGTGTGTATGTATATGGGTTTGTGTATGTGTGTGTATAATATGTGAAATGTGGTGGTAAGTGTGTGTTTGTGTATATGGGTGACATTGAATGAACACTATTTCATGTAGCTATGTATGCATATGACAATTAGTGCAAATGTATGCATAAACACAGGTAAGCCAAATCAACATTAAGACCATACCTGGATCACTCTACCTCAGGTTATGGGACAGATGTCTAAGAGAATCGAAAGCTGATTACTTCCCCTTGGTTAGTTGTTCCTTTGAGCTCCAGGCTGGTCTTTCTCTGCCTCCCCATACTGGTCCCCAAACCCAGGTCTTTGAGTTCATGACACAGGAACTTTAATGAGTGAGCAATTTCTGTAAATCCTGTTTGTTTGCTTTCTGATGTCTAAATTCTCTTTGGGAGGACCCTTAGAACAGAAAAGACTATTTTGCCTTTCAGTTCCAGAGTTGTCTGTCTCTCACAGTGGGGAGGGCTTTGTGAAGCAGTGCAGCACATTCTTATGTGGTTTCACATAAGAAACCACAGCTACTTAATTTTCTCCCTCTTCACTTTTACCACATTTATATTCTGCTAGTCTAGAAGACTGTTTCCATGCATTACAGTCTTAGTGATATAGGTTATTCACCACCAATCAAGATTAAAATAAAAATTAATCTTCATAGTTGGCTTCCATGATGTAGATTTTTTGAAGAGTATCCAGTAGTTATAGAAATGTCAAATGTAGTCGTTTTGATTCCTTATTGACAGTTGGGACATTGCAAAGTACACTTATTGGGCCATGTCTGTCCTTGAAGCCTCCTGTCAGCAGAAGCATGGTATAAGACTGTTTCAACCTGAGGTCATTTGGATCTGTCATTTGGCTGAATTAGTGTTCCAGGTCTCTGCACAATGAGAATGATCTATCATTGGTCAGATACCTCAGGTGGTTCCCACAGACACCTGGTGAACACGCCTATTCCCTGGCATTCCCTTGTATTTTATGATTAACTCAGACCTTATTACATTAATATTTAGAAAACTTTTCTCCCTCCTTTCTCTGTCTCTCTATTTTAATATTTCTGTCTCCCTCTGTGTCTCTTTTTCTGTATCTTCCCAACCTACCCTCTCTATTTCTCCCACTCCCTACCTCTGTGTATGAAAAACAAGCAAACAAATCAAGACAAGAACTTTTACCTAAGAACGCATCTCACAGGCCTCAATCCTAGTTGGGATACTAGTTATTTGTATAGAGCTAGTGATGCTTCTTCATTCAGTTCTTTGATATTTGTACACGTCTCTTGGAGCCTCTCTCTGCTTTCTAAAGTAGTGCATTCCTCATATAGTGCATGATTTTAAAAAATGCCTGGAAAAAGTAATTTTAAGAAGGGTTGATTTGGGACCACACTTTAAGGGTGCATCAAGGCAGGAGTTAGAGATGGCTATGCACATTGCCTCTGCAGTGAAGAAGCAGAGACAAATAAAAGCCAGTATACAGTTGACCCTTGACCTTTTTGCAAAGTCTGAGACTCCAGCCTATAGTATAATGCCAGTCTTTATACTTTTTCAGTCTTTTTCAGTTATCACAGTCTACAAACCTGCTATCTGACCTGCTCAGAACCTTGTCTACTACATCCTGTCCATATTAGCAATTATGACCAAAAATGGAGCCAAAATGTAACATTGAACTTTTCACATTTTAGAACAAATTCAGGTAGTTTTCCTGACAATATTTATTTCCTATTATAAAGATTTGGTAATCAAGTGTTAGATTGGATCATCATGTCATGGTGTTTTCAGTGAGTGTAGTGAAGAAATCCATGTTCAAGGGTATTTATGTCTAAATTACAATTTCAGTGAAGCTTCCTCTTATGCAAACCTCAAACCATCAAAATTCCCCTGATGATTATTTCTTTCTTCTATGTCTCCCTCTTATGATAATTTCCCAAAGCATCAAAATACTTACTTACTCCATCTAACAACATACAACCAACAGGCTCAAAATCATATCTGTAACATCAGAGCCAATGACACAGTCATCTTGAAGACGTCCTTGAGTACCATATGGCTTTCATCCTTAAATTATTCTCATATTCTGGTAAGAGTTTACAGTCAGACAAAACAGTATCTTCAGAAAGTACTTGACTTATTATTTTCTGTTTACTTCTGTGGTTATTTTTAACATCTTAATGTTAAGGAGTGTTTACCTGGTTAATATTCAGTAGTCTGACTTACTTGTCTTTTTTATTTCATTTCTGTTAGTAAACAATTTCAATGTAAAAAGTGATGGAATCTTAAGTGTCCCAGTTATAGTAGATATTCTATGTTTAGTTAATCATCTGTACAAAATCTTCACGGACACACCTAAGATTACTAGATTTTACTAATATGAATAGTTTAAAATCAAAATACCAATCACACAGCATGGCTGATCATAGAAATCTCTCTCTCCATTGCTTTCCAGCCACTTGCATTTATGTTGTTTTTTTATTCAATTTTGTTCTTATTTTATGTGTTCATTTTTCTCATATATTGTATCATAATAAGTATCATCCTTTTTTCTTCAAAAATATATGAATTTCTCACTTGACAGTGTACAAATGAAATCAGTTTAGATCAGTTTAAATACCATATACAATATTTACTGTGGCTTCCTTACATTTCACTATGTGAGCTAAGAAAACTTTATTCATTTAGAGATCTACTGATAGACATTAACTTTTTGCAATGTAGCATTATTTGCAGTAGGTAACTGTCAAGGTTATAAGCAAATGATTTTTTAAAACCAAGTGTTACATTCTTACTGATTTCTAGACCTTTTACTGAAACCAGCAAAATTCAGAGAAAGGTATTAATCTTTCAGCCTATTGGTCAGTGTATATCTGCTTTGGAGGTGTAGAGGATGATGATTAGTGTTAGTTCTTACCTCGACAGAATTTAGAGTCATCTCAGAACCAAACCTTCAGGAACACCAGGAAAGGAATGGTTAGTTTAGGTTATTGTCTGGGAGTAATTGCTTTGGGAGATTATCGAGAATAAGTTAGTGTGGTGAGAAAGCTTATCCACTACTGGTGGCATCATATCTAGGCTTGAATACTGGGCCGTATGATATTTATAAGGTGATCCAAGCAAAACAATAATCACTCTCTGCCTCCTGATTGTGGACACAATGTGAACAGATACTATTCTCTTCTGCTAACATGGTTTCCCCAAAATACTCTAGTATAGTCTTGGACAGTCATCTAAAATAAACTCGTTTTCTACCAATTTCCTTTTATGAGAATTTTTTTCACAACAGTGGAAATGTTACACAGCAGCAAGGTGTTAGGCAGATGCGTATGAGACACTACTATTTATTGTAGCCTATGTAACTTGACAGAAAGAGCTTGTAAAGATTCTCTTTTTGTTTTAATTAGTATGAATGAGTCCTGACACATTAGAAAAGACTGCCTACATAGTATGGCATGTAACAGAGATAATGCCATTTATGTTGAGACAGGCGTGGATACATTAGTGTCAAACAAAAAGTGAATTAATTCTACTGTTTCTGATCTTTCCTTTTGTATGCTTCTCTAGAACTAAAGCATACATAGAATAGACAGTGTGACAGTTAGAAAAAACTGTCTTCAGGATGGGAGATGCTTTAATCGATGAGCAGCTTGGCATAAGTATGAGAACCAGAGATTAGATTTCCATAATCTATATTGAAATACTCAGTACACATTGTGGCCTTTCTGTAATTCCAGTATTCAGGTATCAGATTGGAAGGGTAACTAGAAAGACTTGGGAGGGAAAATAGATTAACTGGTGAATTTGAGGTCCTCTGAGAGACCTTGCTTCAATAAATAAAGAGGGCAGCAATTGATGAACTATAAACAACTATATATACGAACACACACATTTACATTTATACAATACACATAGAGATATAGAGAAAAATAGACAAGGGCAGACACTGCCAGATAGACAGACAAACAAACAGGTATATAGAGAGAAAGAGATGTGCAGTGAGGTAGGAAGAGAACTGTCTTCCTTTGGTCTTAGAAAAGCAAATATAGATTTTATAGTCTCTGTTGAGAATTCTGGAGTAATTCTGATAGGTCTGCCTTTATATGTTACTTGACCTTTTCCCCTTAGTACTTTTAATATTCTTTCTTTGTTTTGTGTATTTGGTATTTTGACTATCATGTGATGAGAGAAATTTCTTTTCTGGTACAATCTGTTTGGATTTCCGTTGGCTTCTTGTATGTTCATGTGTATCTCTTTCTTTAGGTTGGGGAACTTTTCTTCTATAATTTTGTTGAAGATATTTACTTTCCCTTTAAGTAGAGAATCTTCATTCTCTCCTATACCTATTATTCTTAGGAAGAACCACAGTATCAACCACCAGGTGCTACGAGAGCTCTTAGGGACTAAACCACCAATCTATGAGTAACCATGGAAGGACCCATGACTCTAGCCACATATGTAGCAGAGGATGGCATTGTCCAGCATGGAAGAAAAGCGCTAGATCCAGGGAGGGTTTCCTCAATTTAGGGAACAATCAGGGCATTGAGGTAGGAGTGGGTGGTTGAGAATGGGAGCATCCCCATAGAAGCAGGGGGAGGCAAAGGGGTATAGGAGAGGGGAAAGGGGGATAACATTTGAATTGTAAGTACAAAAAATGTTCAAGAAAAACAAAGTTAAAAAAGGAAGAAAAAAAGCAAATGTAAATGGTGCTCTTTGCATTTGGCTCAGTGTCCAGAGTCCTCTTGTGTGGTATTGATATCTTTATATATTTAAATAGAGGGTTATGAAACACTCTTTATACTGAAGGCTGGGGTTATACATTCAGAGAGTTTATCATCTTTAATACACATGATGAAGTGTGAAGAAGGGATCATTTTATATTTTTATTTGTCAGAAGAAGAGGTTGTGAAAGATAAAGGATAAAGACCACCACCACTCAATAGCGCAAGTGACACATGTTGGGACTGAAGGTAGTTTTGAGTGGCTGCCACTTTCTTCTCCAGACTGAACCTAAATATGGTCTGATATAAAATCTTTACAAGACCTCATGGAACCCTCTACAAGGACTACATTTGTGGCTTATTTGGTAGAGTGCTTACCTTGTTTTCAGGAAGCCCTGTAGTATCCCAGTACTACGTAAAGCAAGCAGTGGTAAAGTATGTCTGGGACCATCACTGGAAAGTTACCGATAGGAATACATGAAACTCAAGGTTATTCTTGTCTATATAAGAAGTTCAAAGACTAACCATTTAGCTTAATGAATAAAGGCACTTACCAAAGTTTGATGGCCTTTCACTTTCATAAATGCATCGTAGCATGTAGGTATGTGTGCATTTTCCCCAATGAAGATGTGCATACACATATAATGTTCTCTCTCTCTCTCTCTCTCTCTCTCTCTCTCTCTCTCTCTCTCTCTCCATATCTATCTATTTATACACATGTGTACCTATCTCTCTATTTTTCTACCTATCCACCTAGGATTTTTCGAGGGATTTTGGGTGGCTTTGCCTGTCTTAGAACTCACTCCATAAACTGGGCTGTTCTTGAGCTCACAGAGATTTATTTGCCTCTGCCTCCCAAGTGATGGGATTAAAGATTAAAGACATGCACTACCATAGGCCAGCTGATTGATTTATTTTTATTTCAACAATAAGAGACTTCAAGATGATATATATATATATATATATATATATATATTATATATATAATAGAAGAGACCGTTAGATTCCCTGGGACTTGAGTTTCAGGTAGTTGCAAACTGCATGAGTATTTTGGCAATTAAACAGGCATCTGCTGCAAGCATAGCAAGAGTTTGACACTACTGAGCCATCTTCCATTCACCTAAAAACAATTCTTTTTAAAGCATTAGCTTATGATCAATCTAGAAAAAAAGAGACCCTAACAAGATTCTCAAGAGGGACAGAACACTAACACTTGTAAGAATACTGCAAGAAACTCCCAAAACATCAATGTTCTCTTCTCAGAATATAATTTCAAATTGGAATTGAAAGTGTTTCACTCTCTCTGCACACACAGACAAAGCAGTAAGCATCCATGAGGAAAATTGCTGGTCCTGATCCTAACAGCTCCATGTTTACTGTACCAGATATGCACCTCAATTGACAAGCTAGGCAAAACGTTTTTCTCACTTCAGCCAACAACTATTCTAAATAGACTCCCATGTATCCAGGCTGTCCTTGGACTCACCATGTAGATCAGGATTATTGTGAATGCCTAATCCTCTTGATTCCCTATTTAAAAATTAAAGAATCACAGGGATTTACAACTATGTCCAGTTTACATGGGAATGGGAATAAAACCCAGGTCTTCCTTCATGGTAGGTAAGCATACTACTAACTGAACTAAACCTAGGCATCCACTCTTGGTCTCAGTTCACACAATATTTATTTACCTGTTGGGCCTAATACCACCTTGTGTACATTGCTAAATAGAGCCCGGCACACCCTAAACACATAAAATTTTTTGTATCACATAGCACCGAAATATAATCCAATACATGTGGAATCTATTCCACCATCTTGTCAGATCAGAAAACAAATTAACTAGGTGTCTTTGATCATGCCATCTACTTTGAAGCAAGGGAAAAAGAAAAATAACTCTTCGAAAAGCTCCCTAAAAAGTAAAGATTAGAATTAACTAAGAGGATAAATCACAGTCAAGTATGGTGTCTGGACATTGTAAATGTGGCTGGCACATGCAGGGAGAAGGTTGGTGATGGATGTGATACTGTGTAAATCACAGCTAATGCGAGGACTGCAGTGGTCTGGAATTTTTAATTCATGCTCCCACAGAGAAGCTCTGCTCTAAAGGCAGCTGTCTGTGGTAGGGACAGCAGACAAAAATGTGTTCCTCCCTGAGCAGCTGTTTTGGAAGTCTTGGAGAAAATAACAGTTCCTAGCAGAGCTCTATGACTTTTAAAGGAGGAATAAATTGCTTTACACCAATTATCATCTTTCCCAATATAAAGGTTGAAGGCAAGGTGGTTCCTACAGCATAACTTTCTGGACTTGTTCCCAAGAGTAAAATAATCTGGATTTAACTAGAATCTGTTCTTAAAATTTTCCTATTCATCTTTAATTTTTTAAATTTGTTTCTTCTTTTCCTGTTTGGGTTAGTTTTTCAAACTTAATTTTTTCAAAGTCTCAGTTCTGATTGACTAACTTATATACTTTTATTGAATGTACTATTTCATTAATTTTCATAGTAAATTTTATTATTTCTTGCTGCTGAGATTGATGTTGGCTTCTGATTTTATTAAATATTCAAGAAGCATTTTCAGGTCATTAACCACAGATATGATTTTCTAATGTGAATGTATATCATTATAAACTTTTCTCTAAGAATTAGCTGCTTTATCTGTGTCCCAGAAGACCTGGTAGGTTGTTGTTTTTATTTTAGTTGTTTCTATTAATTTCAAGCTTTACCATTTTGATTTCTTGAATATTTCAATCAATATTTTTATTAAATTCATATTGCTGTAGTAAATGAACACAGCTGGTTGTATTTATATATTTTGACATATAGGTAGCAATATTCATCAAAAAGGAAAAACATAGGGAAGGCAACTCCATGGTTAAAATTCTTATCATGCAAACACAAAGGGCTGAGTTTATATCTTTAGAACTCAAGTAAATACCAGGGAGCATGGAGAACTACCTGTGCTGTCAGGTTTGGAAGGAAACAAAAAGTGTTTTCAAGAATAAACTTACTAATCATACTAGTCTGGAGAGCTCTGGGTTTGATTGAGAAAGTATCCAAGTATAATTTGCAACATCGTTATTATACTTCCACTTCCATAAGCATATAAGTGCACCTGCATTCCTGCTCATACATTAACCCACATACATGAGAATGCGCGCGCGCGCGCACACACACACACACACACACACACACACACACACACACACACACACAAATGGAGAAGAAAAGTATATTACTTGGTCTCTAAAAATACTTACATTTTATAGTATTTCTTGCTTTTGAGTTTTACTTTTATTCCATTAACCTCTTCATGTTCCCTGAGAATAGGATCAACAGAATGACTTACTGGGTTAATTGTTAAATAGGGCTTGAACAGCAAGACATGTGCTAGGAAGAATTCCTAGCCTGAGTTGAACCTATGTTTTAGGCCACCCTGTATATTTATTTATTACACACAGCACAGTTAAAAGTGTAGACTGAGACTTAGGGAGCTAATCTTCTTTCAGGAATCTGGTGGGTAGTAGTAGAGTTAGTACTAGAAGTTAGATATAATGATGTAATCCTCTATTATCCATACCTCTGTAAATCATGGAAGGCCAGCCTAAACTAACACTTGTTTGGTTTTGTTGTTATTGTTGTTTTTGTTTTTTGCTTTTTGTTTTTGTTTGCTTGTTTGTTTTTTACCTGTCAGTGAGCTAAATTGAGAGACAATGCACTAACAGAAAAATTTATAAAAACATCACTTCAAAATGATTGGAGAGATCAGAGGACCACACATAAGTAGGTGGTGAATATGTGGTAGAAATAGTACATTGTGGGTTATTTAAAATGTCTTTACCCATGGCATAGAAAATTCACATCATCAACATGCATAACTATACCAAAATGAACCCCTGGGACCTTAATTTTTATTTTGTTTTATTTTACAATTGGAATATAAGTAAAATGTCACACTGTTTTAAGATATTATAAGTAGTTCCCCCAAATGATTTCAATTCAATCAAGCAGTGCATTGACAATCTGCACACTTCCCTTCTTTCCAAGACTTGTAATAGAAAAACTGAATTGTTTTTTTCTTTTACCTTTTTCTTTTTGGCTCAGCAGGGAGACATATGTGAGTGGAAAAAATGTAGCTTTAATAATCAGAGTATGGGGATGCTGGAGGATTGGGGCAGGAGAAAGTAAGTGGGTGGGAGAATACCCTCATAATGGCAAAGGAGGACATGCAGATTGTATGATGGGGGAGCTTGTAGAGGGTTAGCCAGGAAGTAGATTATCATTTGAGATGTAAACAAATGGAATGACTCATAAAAAATAATAATCAGAGGTATTTCTTGTCTCTTTCTTTAGGAATTTTTTCTTTTTTTTGTCCTTTATATGGAGTGGTAATCTCCATCTCAAGAGTTGAACAGTGATTAGCACTTATAATTACTATTATTAATGACAATAACCATAGTAATACCATTAGGAGAAAATATTAAAGGAAATTTAGTTGTGTCTATGTGTGTAAACAATTAACAGCTCAAGAAATGAGAGTCAATGTAATGAAGTAATATGTCTAGAGGCCTCTGCAGAAGGACTGATTGACAGAGTAATGAAAATAAACAATTTTACAACACAACAAATGAGAGAAAATGCTCCAGATATCCTGTCATAATTAGTCAGCAGTCTCTTTTTGCAATATCATTTTCCTTTGGGTGTCTTTGGTATGTGTCTGAGCATGTGTGTTGGAGTGTGGGTGTGTATGTGCATGTGAGTGAACATATATTTTCATGTGTGCAGGAATGTGTAGAGGCCAGAGTATAATTTCAAATGTTATCCCTCGTATTTATTTTGAGATGCAAACTGACTCATTGGTCCAGAACTCACTGATTTGTCTAGATGAGCAAACCAGAGATTCTCTGGAATCTGCTCTCTCTTCTTCCACTATGTTGGGAATACAGGCACTTGCCACAGCATTGATTGTCTTCACAGTGCTTTGGGGCTCAAATTTAAATCCTTGTACTTGAGTAGAAATCACATGACCCACTGAGTCATATCTCTAGCCATTATATGTCTATTTTGATTTTAAAACTTAAAACTTATTAGTTTTAACTAGGACCATTATAGAACACATGCCCAAAGAGTAGATTTGGAAGTACACAATCCAAATAATCAGGATGAATTAATATCTTTATGTGGTGGAGATTATTCTAGAGGATCTCAACCCAAGACTAGTTTCTAACATTTTGTGGAAGTCAATTGCCTCTTTCTCATTTAGCCTTTGCAGAAAATAAGAGGCTATCTCCACTTGTGAGGCTTCACTGACACTCTATCCCCTTCAGTGATAACAACTCAGTCTCCGGGGATTACCTGATATCCCTCATTTCATGATAATATTCTGGACACTTATAACAAGTAGAAATATTAGTCATTCTTACACATATGTATTAGTTGCTTTTCTATTTTTGTATAAGGCACTATGACCAAGGCAATTTATAAAATAAAATATTTAATATGGTGTATAGCTTCAGAGGATTATACTCCATGACCATTGAACAGAGACATGGCAGCAGGAATGTCTGATATCTAACATCTCAAAACTGCAAGCAAGAAGTGCATAAACCACTAGCAGTAGTTATATATATTTAAAATCTTAAAAGCCATCCCTAAGGCATACCACTTCCTCCAATTACATACCTCCCAATCCTTCACAAACACTTTCATCAACTTAAAACCAAATATTCAAGGAACTAAACTATAAAGACCATTTTCATTAAAAATACCACATTCTACTCCCTGTTCCCCAGGGCCATATCCCATAATACAAGATGCATTTATACCAACTTCCAAAATTCGTATTGCTATTTACAATAACTACACATTTCCAAAATCTCCTTTGAGTCTTAAAGCAAATTCTTAACACCTAACTCCTGTAAAATCAAAAAATAAAATATACTTGCAACAAATGATGGCCAAGTATGCATTACCATTCCAAAAGGAAGGGATGAGAGCATAATGAAATACAGAACAAAATAAAGAGAGAAAGTAGCAAGCAAACTCCAAATTGTATAGTCCTAAGTTTGACTATATTTCCAACATTGTTGTTGCAAAATAAAGCTCTCTGTCAGTCAAATTTTATGCCTATCTTCAGCTCTTTTGAGCAAATATTACACAGCTCTTGTATAGGTTATATTTTGAGATATTCAACATAATCTTACTTTCACAGCTTTAAGAATGTGCACTATGGGCATCTTGCCCTCTCAGGCAATTCACACATGGATTTCTCTATAACATTTTTAAACTTTGTTTCTCCATAACAGTGAAAGAGGGATCTATGATACCTTTCCTCCAGTATCCTTCATAACACTAAAATCAGAAGTACACACATGGTAGTACATAGTTTATCTACCCATTTGGGATGGAGCCTGATCTCACTGAATAACATTGGAAGTGCATTTATTTCTTGTTACTTTTTGGAAACAGAAAGTCCCTTAGGTCAATGTTTTTCAGCATTCTTAATGCTGTAAATCATCAACACAGTTTCTAATGTTCTGGTAATACCCAACCATAAAATTACATTTATTGCTACTTCATAACTCTAATTTTACTATTGTGATGAATCAGCATGTGAATATTTGATATGTAGGACATGTGATATATAACCCTATGAAAGAGTCACTCCATTCCTAAATGGTCAGGTATCAAAGGTTGAGAACCACTGCATTCAGGATTTTCTTCTTTTGTTTATGTATTAGAAGTTTACATAAGTGAGATCTTGCCTTGAGGGCACACCCATCCTGTATTTCACTGCAGATTTAGACTTTTCTTAATCTTACTGATTTGGAACATAACTCTTGACTCCAACATTAGATTACCTATGGTCTTCTGTCTCTTTGATCTGTATATGCTTTTTATGTTATTTACCCTACTTGTTCCTTTCTTTCTGTTTTGCTATAGACTTGCATGGGAAAAAATACTTATAACCATAAAAAAAAGTCAATATTAGACTATCTTGAACTCTCCTCTGGCAAGGACATTAGTCCATTAATTTTTTTCTTCTTTTAATTTCTTTCCTTCTCTATTCATCTTTCTTTTATTTTTATTGGATATTTGCAATTTACATTTCAAATGTTATTATTATCGAATTTCCCCCATCCAACCACCCACACCTTCCCGCCTCCCCGCCTTGATATTTCCTTACACTGGGGTGTCCAGCCTTGGGAAGAACAAGAGCTTCTCCTCCTCTTGGTGCCCAACAAGGCCAGTCTCTTCTACACATGCAGGAGCAGCCATGGATATGCCAATGTGTACTCTTTGGATGGTGGTTTAATTTCTCATAAGTGTGGTTGGTTCGTATTGTTCTTATGAGGTTGCAAAACTTTTCAGCTTCTTCAATCCTTTCTCTAACTCCTTCAAAGGGGACCTCATTCTCAGTGCAATTGTTGGCTGCAAGCAATTGCCTATCTATATTCCTTGTTCTGGTTGTGTCTCTCAGGAGACAGCTATATCAGACTCTTGTCAGCATGTACTTTTTGGCATCAGCAATATTGTCTGGGGTTTTGGCTGTGTGTATATGGACTAGATTCCCAGGTAGTGCAGGCTCTGAATGGCCATTCCTTTAGTTTTTGCTCCAAACTTTGTCTCCACATTTCTTCCTATGAATATTTTTGTCCCCACTTCTAAGAAGGAGTGAAGCATCTGCATTTTGATTCTCCTTCTTCTTGAGCTTCTTGTGGTCTATGGATTTTATCTTGGATAATCTGAACTTTCAGGGTAATATCCACTAATCTGTGAGTACACACCATTTATGTGTGGCTGTGTGTGTGTGTGTGTGTGTTTGTGTGTGAGATTGAATTACCACACTCAGAATGATATTTTCTAGTTCTATCCATTTGCCTATGAATTTCAAGAAGTCATTGTTTTAATGGCTGAGTAGTACACCATTGTGTAGTTTACCAAAATTTGTGTATCCATTCCTCTGTTGAAGGACATTTGTGTTCTTCCAGGTTCTGGCTATTATAAATGAGGCTGCTATAAACATAGTGGAACATGTGTCTTTTTTACATGTTGGAGCATCTTTTGGGTATATGTCTAGGAGTGGTATAGCCTGGTCCTCAGGTAGTGTAATCTCTAACCTTCTGAGGAACTTCCAATCAGATTTCTAGAGTGGTTCTACCAGCTTGCAATCCCACCAAAAATGGAAGAGTGTTCCTCTTTCTTCACATTCTTGACAGGATCTGTTGTCATCTGAGATTTGATCTTAGCCATTATGACTGATGTAAGGTAGAATCTCAGGGTTGTTTTGATTTGCATTTACCGGATGACTAAGAATGTTGAACATTTCTTTAGACACTTCTCAGCCATTCAATATTCCTTATGTGAGAATTCTTTGCTTAGCTCTGTAAACCATTTTTAAATAAGGATATTTGATTCTCTGGATCCTAACTTCTTTAGTTCTTTTTATATATTGGATAGTAGCCCTCTATCACATGTAGGACTGATAAAGATCTTTTTACAATCTGTTGGTTGCCTTCTTGTTCTAATGACGATAGCCTTTGTTTTACAGAACCTTGCAGTTTTATGAGGTCCTATTTGTAGATACTTGATCTTCAAGCATAAGTTATTAGTGTTTTGTTCAGGAAATTTTTTCCAGTGTCATGTATTCTAGGCTCTTCCCTATATTTTCTTCTAGTTTAAGTGTGGCTGGTTTTATGTGGAGGTCCTTGATCCACTTGTACTTAAGCTTTGTATTGGGCAATAAGAATTTGCATTCTTCTATATTCTGACCTCCAGTTGAACCAGCACCATTTGTTGAAAATGCTATTTTTTTCTACTGAATAGTTTTACCTTCTTTTTCAAAAATCAAGTGACCATAGGTATGTGGGTTCAGATCTGTGTCTTCAATTCTATTCCATTGGTCTACCTGTCTCTATACCAATATTATATAGCTTTTATTATTATTGCTCTGTAATACTGCTTGAGGTCAAGAATGGTGATTCCCCATAATTTCTTTCATAGTTGAAGATAATTTTTGTAATCCTGAATATTTTTCATTATTCTGAATAAATTTACAAATTGTTCTTCTTATCTCTGTGACAAATTAAGTTGTAATTTTAATGGGGGTTGCACTGAATTTGTAGATTGCTTTTGGCAAATGGCCATTTTACTCTATTACTCTGGTCAATTCATGAGCATGGGATATCTTTCTATCTCCTGATCTCTTCAATTTCTTTCTTCAGAAACTTGAAGTTATTGGCACACACATCTTTCACTTGCTTGGTTAAAGTCACATTGAGGTATTTTGTATTATTTGTAACCAGAGGGCACAAGGATAGTATCCAAATTAACAAAATCAAAAATGAAAAAGAGACATCACAATAGAAGCAGAGGAAATTCAAAAAAATCATCAGATCTTATTACAAAAGCTTATATTCAACAAAATTGAAAAATCTGGATGAAATGGACAATTTTCTAGAGAGATACTAGGTTAAAATAGGAACAAATAAACCATATAAGCAGTTCCATAACTCCAAAACTAATAGACACAATTATTAAAATTATCCCAACCATATAAAGCCCAGGACCAGATGAGTTTTGTGGAGAATTCTATCATTCCTTCATAGAAGACCTAATACCAATACTGTCCAAACTATTCCTCAAAGTAAAAACAGAAGGAACACTACCCAGTTCCTTCTATGAAGCAAGAATTAAGTTTATACCTAAAGCACACAAAGAGACAACAAAGAAAAAAAATTCAGCCCAATTTCCCAATTTCCCTTATGTATATGGATGTAAAAATATTCAATAAAATTCTCATGAACCTAATCCATGAACACATCAATATGCTCATCTACCATGGTCAATTAGGCTTCATCCCAGGGATGGTTCAATATCCAGAAATCCATCAAAGTTATCCACTATATAAACAAACTTAAAGAAAAAACTCACATGATCTTCTACTTAGATGCTTATAAAACATTTGATAAAATTCCACACCACTTTGAGTTAAAAGTCTTGCAAATATTAGGAATTCAAGTCCCATGGGGTAACATACTATAAGTTATATACTATCATCTAGTAGCCAAAATCAAACTAAATGTAAAGAAATTTGAAGAAATCTTACTAAAATAAGGGACTAGACAAGGCTGCCCACTCTCTCCCTACTTATTCAATATTTTACTAGAAGTCCTATCCAGAGTAATCAGACTACCAAAGGAGGTAAATTGGATACAAATTAGAAAGGAAAAATTCAAAATATCAGTATTTGCAGGTGATATGATAGTATATCCAAGTGACCCCAAAAGTTCCTCCAGAGAACTACTAATCCTGAGAAGCAACTTCAGCAAATTTGCTGGCTATAAAATTAACTCAAACAAATCAGTACCCTTCCTCTACTCAAAGGGTAAACAGTCTGAGAAAGAAATTACGGAAAGACACACTTTACAATAGTCTATTAAGTTTTAACTTAGCCTCAGGAGAGTCTTAGGACAAAGTCAGACAGCCGCTATGTTCTTTGCCAAAATATCACAAGAATAGTCTCTAGACCGGTTGCTATTATTCTACTCTGAAACGACTTCAGATACTCCATCATAGTCTACATTGCTCTTAGAAAAACTGTCTTCAATCTCCTCCTAGGATGGGCATTAAGCATCCAATTCCTTTTCTAGTCCAAATGTCTAAAATATTCCACATTCCTCTAAAGGGGAGAAAGAGGGAAAAGCAGAAGAAGAAGAAGAAGAAGAAGAAGAAGAAGAAGAAGAAGAAGAAGAAGAAGAAGAAGAAGAAGAAGAAGAAGAAGAAGAAGAAGAAGAAGAAGAAGAAGAAGAAGAAGGAGAAGGAGAAGGAGAAGGAGAGAAGGAGAAGGAGAAGGAGAACGAGAAGGAGGAGGAGAACGAGAAGGAGAAGGGGAAGAGGAAGAGGAAGAGGAGGAGAGAAAGAGAGAGAGAGAGACAGAGCGAGAGAGACAGAGAGACAGAGAGGTATCTTTCATAAGAGTAGCTCACTTCCTGACCCTTATTTCTTTCTTTATCAACTTTTTTAATGTTGTATTAATAAAAACACCATGACCAAAATGTTTAATTAAAACAAGTATTTGTGTTTACAATTTTTGAGGTGGTTCAGAGTTCAATGTTAAAGAGAAAAAACATGGCAATAGGAATAGCAAAGATTTCCTATCTCAAGGCCTGCAGAAGTCAACGATTTCACTCAGGATGGTAGAAAAACTTATGAAGACTCTTATCTTGGTCCTGTGACATACATTCTCTGTGAAGACCATACAAATTAATTCTCCCTAAACTATGCTTACAGCTAAGATATGTATCCAAACACATGAACCCATGGAAACCAAAATACCATATCAATCTTCACCTCAAATATTTTCAAATAATTTAGAAAATTGGAGAGTATATTTAATTATTTAATTATGTGTTTGTACTTGGAGACTTAAGAACTGCATACCTTTGAAAGCAAGGCATGGTATTTTTCATATCCTACAAAATCTCACAACCCATTTGGAAAATATTTGAATGCTTTTCTTGTTCAATGATACTATGTGGTGACATCTACAATGATGCTTCAGAAGATTTTCACACATAATTGATTGCTAGTAGATCTTGCAATAATTCTTTCTTTCTCATATTAAGACATTAAGCTGAATTGTATCTTATTCAATGAATATCTTAATGGCTTAACTGTATGACATTTGTTTTATCTTTGCTTTTTTGTATGCATGCCTGTTTGTGGGTGTGACCTACCACAGGTCCTGGTTTAACGTTCACAAGCCCTCCATCCCATCCCCATCCCTTTTGTCTCTAGTAGTGTGTTCTTCTTCCCACCAATCAACAGCAAGTCATTGATGTCTCCCCTGCAATTGATGGGAGATAAGTCATACAGATCTGGAGCCCTGGATTACTGCCTGTATACTCTTTGGTTGGTGATTTTTATCCCTGGGAGCTCTGGGACAATCACAGAAGGTAGAGGATAGAGAGACCATGGAGAGATCAGAGGGAGGGGACAGGAGATCCTAACCTTTTATGAACTGATGTTGTAGTATTCTGGTTCTTATTCACAAGCATCCTAGAATGCATGTAGCTTATTGGTGGGAAGTTTGCAAGTCTGTAATGTACATATTAGCTACTCATTCAATATCATGCAGCCTGTTATGTGTCTTTATAAAATATACCACCAAAATATTACAATAATATTATGGGTGAAAAGAGTGATATTAATGCTAGTAATATCATGGGATTATTCAGAAATAATTATTTGGTTAGAACCCTGACACACTACTGAAGAAGCATGCTGTTTTCATCATTTTCTTGCTTCTAACCTAAGTAAGTTTAGGAGACATAATATTTTTGGCTGAAAATTCAAGGACTTTGTCCATCACTGGCAAGGCATGGCAGTGGGAACCTGAGAGGACTGACCACACTATTCATCGTAATAAAAGAGGTAGAGAGTAATAGATGTTTTTCTCACCTCTGTTATCTCCTTTTTTTCTGCAATTCAGGATTATAGGTCAAGGAACTGTGGTTCCTTATTTAAAAATGAGTTAATCCTCCTCAAAAATCCTAATCTAGAAATTATAGTACAGATATCCCCAGAAGTTTATGTCTGAGTTGATAGTATTTTCTGTTATTTGACTATGAAAATTACCTAATAATATACATACACCAAAAGTTTGACTCTAAGACCCACATAGAAAAATTCACTGCCCCATTATAGAAATAAACCACCTTGAACATTGTGATTCACATGACTGTATATTAAGTGAAGTCATGATGTAGTTGACAAATCAGCCAACCTAGGTATGAAGTTTACTTGTTTGTATATATACCTAACTAAAATGAATTCCATTTATTTGAGTATAAATTAAGGAAAATCAGATATGAGCATAGTCTTTACATCCTATTTATCCACTTTAACATTATGCTTATAGCTAGACTTGTGACGCTCATTGACTGAGTTGTAGAGAGCAACTTGGATCACTCTGTTGTTCTTTTCCATCTTCTGCACATTTTATATTCCATTCACCATTTTGGCACCAAAAAAGAAATCATTATTAAACTGAATTAAAAATGTCTTCCCATTCAATATTCAAAAGCAGTATATATGCAACATGAGCATACATAATATAAACAGTCAACTTTGATACAGGTTCCATTTATATCTCACAAAAGACAGAACACGATTGCAATAAACTGAACAAATAAATATACAGACAGATAAATATATAGATATGAAAATCTACATTTAAATAGGAAAAAGTAGCAACTGTATTGAATAATGTGTAGACTACCTTTAAAACCAGATTAGTTTCACTGAGAATAGAGACACTTTATCATTTGCTAGGTGATTAGATGATAAGTAGGAAGGAAGATGATAAAGAAATCATAGAAAATTTGTAGATCTTAGATTATAGAATATTGCTAGATATATAATAAAAAGACAGATGGTAGTAAGGAAGAATAAGGAAAGCTTTGAAAATAAACTAGTAAATGGGCTATTGTTTTCAAAGAGTCAAACCTTTCTTCTTGGTCGCTATTCTTTGGTGTGTGATTGAACCTTTGATAACTGTGAAATTAATACATGATGTCTGAAATATATAGTACCATGGGGGCTAGCAGTAGCATGGCTCCATCAGTATACACTAGAAATAAACGTAAGCCTTCTGAAGAACAGCACAACCATTTCAAAGCTGTCCATTTCCCCTTCTATAGAATATCATTAGTGAATGACGACTATTTTTGCTAATCTTACCACATTTGTGTATTTTGGCATTTTATTAGCTACTTTCTTGTCAACTTGTCACATCTGGAGTCATCAGAGAATAGAGAACCTCAAAAAGGTTGAGAAAATGCCTCTATTTGATTGAATTGTAGGCAAGTCTATAGAAAGTTTTCTTAGTGATTGATGGGGTTCCCAGCCCACTGTGGTCAGTGCATCCCTAGACTGGTGGTGTATACTACAAGAAAGGAGGCTGAGGAAGCCATTGAAGAAAGCTAGTAATTAGTAGGCTTTCATGTCCTCTTCTGCATCCATTTTCCAGCCCTAATTGTGTTTCTGTCCTGACTTTCTTTGTTCATGAACAGTGATATAGAGGTCTAAGCCAAATAAATAACTTGCATTCTGTCTTGCTTTTTGGCCATGGTGTCTCATCAAAGAAATATAAACCATAACTAAGACAGATATTAACACCAATTTTAGAGTATCAAGTGAATATTCTTTTAACAACTTTAACAGTATGAGTTTACACTTTATTTTAGGAGTTAAAATTCAATGGTATTAAATTATTCACTAGACTTTACAAAATAAAGCAGTCATGTTTAAATATAGTAAAGCACATATTTCTCTGATCACATGGTGGTTATTGATTAGTTGGTTTGGAAAACTATTTTTAGGATGGCACACAGTTGTTGAGTATAACTTAATTGTATAATCTAAGAAATATTTCCAAATTGGAAAATCCATAGGAAATACAACAACCAAAATCCCTTCTTCCTTCCTATAATTAATTGAGCCTGAATTGTAGGGAGATGTAAAAACTTTTTCCGAATCACAGAAACAATTGATGAAGGGATTAATACACAATTTCCAACCAGCAGGTTCTTTCCTTTTTTAAAGGATTATCATGATCTGGGGCACAAACCTGGCTGATCCTAGCCCACAGCTCCCTGTTCCCAAACTCACCCCAGACAGCTGGAGAGACCCTGAGTACTGCACATGCTTGCCCATTTCCCTGGCCCAAAAGGAAACTGTATAGGGCCTCTGGGAACAGGAAGATAGGCCACTCAACAGTGTAGTCCAGACACTTCCCAGATCTGAAGGGAACTGGTCAAACAGCTCCCCACACCCAAATCCCATGGGAGGGAGAGCTAGACCTTCACAGGGGCAGTCATGCCTGGGAAGCCAGAGGAGACTACTCTCTGCCCACATTTCTGACACTAGAGGAAAATGCCTAGTGCCATCTGAGCCCCCTGTGCACAGGGTCCCGAGCAAAGGCAGGGCAGGACCTTCTGGTTGCTGCCCTCACGGAGAGCTGAAAACTAGCTCTGAGAAGCAACTCCAGGCCTGAGACCAGAGGTAAGACCAACTTTTCTGCTCCAAGTGACCTGCCTGGTAGACTCAGGACACATGCCTACAGGAACACCTGAAGACCAGTAGACAGGAACGACAACACACCTAAAAGCAGAAATCTCTGTTCCCATAACTGGCTGAAAGAAAACAGGAAAACAGGTTTACATCACTCCTGACACACAGGCCTATAGGACAGTCTAGCCACTCTCAGAAATAGCAGAACGAGGTAACACTAGAGACAACCTGAGGGTAGGAGACAAGCACAGGAACCCAAGGAACAGAAACCAAGACTACATGGCATCAGGGGAACCCAATTCTCCCATCAAAGTAAACACTGAATATGTATACACACCAGAAAAGCAAGATCTAGATTTAGAATCACATTTGATCATTATGATGGAGGACTTCAAGAAAGACATAAAGAACTCCCTTAGAGAAATGCAGGAAAACACAAATAAACAAGCAGAAGCCTATAGAAAGGAAATGCAAAAACTCCTAAAACAATTACAGGAAAACACAAACAAACAGGTGAAGGAATTAAAAATGGAAATAAAAGCAATAAAGAAAGCACAAAGGGAGACAGACTTGGATATAGAAAACCAAAGGAAGAGACAAGGAGCCATAGATACAAGAATCACCAACAGAATGCAAGAGATAGAAGAGAGAATCTCAGAAGATTCCATAGAAATTATTGATACAACTGTCAAAGATAATGTAAAATGGAAAAAGCTACTGGCACAAAACATAAAGGAAATCCAGGACACAATGAGAAGATCAAACCTAAGGATAATAGGTATAGAAGAGAGTGAAGACTCACAACTCAAAGGACCAGTAAATATCTCCAACAAAATCATAGAAGAAAACTTCCCTAACCTAAAGAAAGAGATGCCCATACATACAAGAAGCCTACAGAACTCCAAATAGATTAGACCAGAAAAGAAACTCCTCCCATCACATAATAGTAAAAACACCAAATGCACAAAACAAAGAAAAATATTACAATTAGTAAGGGAAAAAGTTAAATCAGGAACAAATGAACCACTTAAACAACCCCATAACTCCTAAAGAAATAGAAGCAGTCAGTAAAAGTCTCCCAACAAAAAAGAACCCAGGTCCAGATGGGATCAGTGCAGAATTCTATCAGACTGTCACAGAAGACCTCATACCAATACTATCCAAACTATTCCACAAAATTGAAATACATGGAGATTCACCAAATTCCTTCTATGAAGCCACAATAACTCTTATACCTAAACCACACAAAGACTCAACAAAGAAAGAGAACTTCAGACTAATTTCACTTATGAATATCGATACAAAGATACTCAATAAAATTATTGTAAACTGAATCCAAGAGCACATCGAAAAAAAATCATCCATCATGATCAAGTAGGCTTCATTCCAGGGATGCAGGGATGGTTTAAAATACAGAAAACCATCAACATAATCCACTATATAAACAAACTGAAAGATAAAAACCACATGATCATTTCATTAGATGCTGAGAAAGCATTTGACGAAATTCAACACCCCTTCATCATGAAAGCCCTGGAAAGAACAGGAATCAAGGCCCATACCTAAGCATAGTAAAAGCCATATACAGCAAACCAGTAGCTAATATTAAACTAAATGGAGAGAAACTTGAAGCAATCCCACTAAACTCACGGACAAGACAAGGCTGCTCACTCTCTCCCTACTTATTCAATATAGTTCTCGAAGTCCTAGCCAGAGCAATCAGACAACAAGAGGAGATCAATGGGATACAGATTGGTAAGGAAGAAGTCAAAATATCACTATTTGCAGACAATATGATTGTATACTTAAATGATCCCAAAAGTTCCACCAGAGAACTACTAAACCTAATAAACATGTTCAGC
Source organism: Rattus rattus (assembly GCF_011064425.1). NCBI lineage: Eukaryota > Metazoa > Chordata > Mammalia > Rodentia > Muridae > Rattus > Rattus rattus. Next base: position 81,399,822 of record NC_046163.1, on the reverse strand, counting down.
AAAGTGACTGGGTATAAAATTAAATCAAATAAGTCAGTAGCCATCCTCTACAAAAAAGAGAAACAAGCCGAGAAAGAAATTAGGGAAATGACACCCTTCATAATAGTCCCAAATGATATAAAATATCTCGGTATGACTTTAACCAAGAAAGTAAAAGATCTGGGTTCAGAGCTAAGCAAAGAATCACAACTGAGGAATACCAAATGGCTGAGAAACACCTAAAGAAATGTTCAACATCTTTAGTCATAAGGGAAATGCAAATCAAAACAATCCTGAGTTTCCACCTCACAACAGTCAGAATAACTAAGATCAAAAATTCCGGTAACAGCAAATGTGGGCGAGGATGTGGACAAAGAGGAATACTCCTCCATTGTTAGTGGGATTGCAGACTGGTACAACAATTCTGGAAATCTGTCTGGAGGTTCCTCAGAAAATTGGACACTGAACTACCTGAGGATCCAGCTATACCTCTCTTGGCCATACACCCAAAATATGCCCCAATATATAACAAAGACACGTGCTCCACTATGTTCCCAGCAGCCCTATTAATAATAACCAGAAGCTGGAAAGAACCCAGATGCCCTTCAACAGAGGAATGGATACAGAAAATGTGGTACATCTGCACAATGGAATATTACTCAGGTATCAAAAACAATGACTTTATGAAATTCATAGGCAAATGAATGGAACTGGAAAATATCATCCTGAGTGAAGTAACCCAATCACAGAAAAACATACATGGTATGCACCCATTGATAACTGGCTATTAACTCAAATGCTCAAATTACTCTAGATGCACAGAACACATGAAACTCAAGAAGGATGACCAAAATGTGAATGCTTCACTCCTTCTTTAAAAGGGGAACCAGAATACCCTTGGGAGGGAATAGGGAGCCAAAATTTAGTACAAAGACTGAAGGAACACACATTCAGAGCCTGCTTGACATCTGGCCCATACATATAAAGCCACCAAACTGGGTAAGATGGATGAAGAAAAGAGGTGCAGGCTGACAGGAACCGGATATAGATTTCTCCTGAGAATCACAGTCAGAATATGGCAAATACATAGGTGAATGCCATCATTAAACTACTGAACTGAGAATGGGACCTCAATTGAAGGAATCTTAGAAAGGACTGAAAGAGCTTGAAGGGGCTTAAGACCCCATATGAACAACAATGCCAAGCAACCAGAGCTTCCAGGGACTAAGCCACTACCCAAAGACTATACATGCACTGACCCTGTGCTCCAACTGTATAGGTAGCAATGAATAACCTAGTAAGAGCACCAGTGGAAGGGGAAGCTCTTGGTCCTGCCATGACTCAACCCCCAGTGATAGTGATTGTTGGGGGGAGTGTGGTAATGTGATGAGGTTGGGGAGGGGAACACCCATATAGAAGGGGAGGGAGAGGGGTTAGGTGGATGTTGGCTTGGAAACTGGGAAACGGAATAACAATTGAAATGTAAATAAGAAATACCCATGTTAATAAAGATGGAGGGAAAAAAAGATTTATAACACCAATGACCCTAATCTTACCATTTATAATTAGTAATAACAGCTGCTTACAGCATGTTTTCCTTTAAGTTCTCTGTAATATAAATGCTGTGGAATATTACATTCCTCATGTGCATTCGTTTTTCCACTTGTAAAACTAAGAGGGTGGACAAGAGAAGAAACTACATGATTTCTCTACTCTGTTCCTTTTTAACTTTTTTGAATCTATAAAAAATAATGTTGTGATCATATGGGTAGGATGCCCAGAAGGTAAATGCTTTTCAAGTGTTCCTCTTCTCTTCTCCTCTTTATTTATGAGGATGTTCAGAATTAAACTGCATGTCAAGTTTCAGTAAATGTTTTCTCCCCAATTTATCACAACAGTATTCAGCACATGACACAGAATGCCTTGTAACTTTTAAGATTCATTTTTATTGCTGTGTATCTCTCTCTATATATGGGCACTTCTGAGTATAGTTCCCACAAAGGCCAGAGAGGACATTGGATCCTCAGAACTGGAACTAGAGTTGTTTATGTACCACGTGGCTCGGACCTCTAGTAAAGAGGTAGACAGTTTTAACTACTCAGCCTCCTTTCTAGTCTGCCTTGCAATAATGTTTTTTTTTTTTTGCTCTCTTTCATATTAATAGCTCTGCTGACTGCCTGTTTTGTGGGCATTGGTGTCATTTTTGCTCTTTTTTGTTTTAACTAACTACAGTATTGATGTGATCAGTCTTAAGTTTCATATTGGCACATTCACTTTCAAGTGTAGATCTCACTATGTTTAAAACCAAATATCTATCTCTCACACATATCTTACATTCTTTCTTGCATTGCCCCTTTTATTATTCAAAGAGCTTCACGTCTGTGATTTTGTTCACAATAAAAATGTTCAGGTAATTTTTTTATGAGTTTGCATGTAAATTTTTTTATTATTTGGGATTCCTTAGAGGAACATCTGTGATAGAATATATTCCATTTAGTAGAGAGGTTTATAGGCTGTAATTCAACTAGTCCAACAATGAAGTTGAAGAATACAGTAGTCTATGAGGCTTAATGTCTCAGCTGTTTTCAGTACATGCCAGACTCCCTTGGAAATGGGCTCTAATGCCACTGAATAGATTTTTCTACAAGAGTAAGGGCAGGCAGGTAAATAGCAAAATCTTTGTGGTTACATATTCCTTATATAGGCTACAATCAGAAGGTATGGCCCAGAGAAATGGTGGATATTCCCCCCTCAATAGATCTGTATTAAAGTGTGGGCAATCTTACTTCAAAAACTAAATTAAAATAACCCTACAAGTGTACAAATCTGCTAGGGTTTAGTTAATTCAAGTTATAGTGATGCTGACTACCAACAATGGGTATGACAAATGTTTGTGTATATCTATTTGCATATATTTGGAGGACATGGGACAACCCCAATTGACATTCTACAGGTGTCATTCATCTTGTTACTTTGGAGATTAAAATTTGTGTATTATATTTGTGTTAGGATAGTATATGTGCATGTGACTGTAAATGCCTATGGGAGAAAGAAAGAGTATCGGATACCCTAAAGCCAGAATCATATGTATTTGTCAACACCTAATATGGATGGGTTATAGGAAGTAAACTTTAGTCTTCTGCAAGAACAGGCCTCTCCTAACTGCCGAACCATCTGTCTAACCATCTTCCTATTTTATTGAAAAAAATCTCTTAATGGCCTGTCATATTTTGAGTAGGCTACTCTGTCAGTAAGACCCAAACCTCCATGTCTCTTTGCCTCCCAAGCAGTGAAATTATAAGCATGTTGAGGCATAACTAGCATATTTTTAAATTGAAACTTCAGTATTATGGTTCTGATCCTCATGCTTCCATGGTATAATTTCATCCTTGATAATGATGTATTGTTTTATAGATTCTTATTCCTGTACTTGTTGTTTTTCACCTGATTCGTATTTTTTTAAGAAATCACCACTACTAATGTGTTTGTACAAGTGTAGTATATTATCCTTGTAAAATTTTTTACATGATATAGTATAACAACTGTTTGCATAGGACACATTTTTTACTATGTATGAAATGTAGTATTAGAATGAACTAATCTTTAAAGTGAGTTTATATACCATGTAAATGTTATGCCATTTTATGTGAGATAGTTGAACACTTGCAAATATTGATATGCTTTAGAAAGACTTTAAACAGTCTCCATATGATTAAGGAGGAAAAATGCATCTCTCAATTTTAAATTCATAATGGATGTTTAACACAAAGTATAAAATTTATGGAATAAGATTCATAAGCTTACCTCCTATTATTTTCTTCTATATTACCTGAAGTATAACCCTACATAGAGCAAAAGTCTCTAGTCCTTCTATAAGGAATAGAATACTTTGATCCCACTGTTTGTACAGAGCACTCTACTGGAGACTTCGCCATACATTGAATGACACATGGTTTAAGTACGTTTTCTTGGGCTTAACTTTTAACTTCTCTTGCTTCACATTGTTATTTGTGCAGAGGACAAGATCTGGATGACGGTTCAGCACAATAACACAGAGCTAACTTGGGTACAGATTTCCAATGCTGAGAAGGCCTATGCCATGACCTTCAACTATGGTGGCAGTATGGAGCAGCTGGAGGCTCTGATTGATGGCTCAGAGCACTGTGAACAGGAGGTGACATACTACTGCAGAAGATCCCACCTGCTTAAAACACCAGGTAACATCCTACATTCTTCATTGTGCTGGAAATCCACAAGCCAATATCCTGGTTATAGTTTTCCTAACACAAACTAGATACATTGGAGAATTGGGAACCCCAATTTAAAATATTTCTTCAAATGATAGTTTTCTTAATGTCTGATGTTAATCAATTATTAAGGTGATGATTATTGTGTAGTGTACATATTCTTTGAACTCACTATTTACTGACCTTGTACTTCTGACTATCTCGCCTCTACTTCTGGAGTGTAGGGAGTACAGGTGTGCACCACCATGGTTGTTTATTTCAGGGGTTCTAGCCATCAAATTAAGGGCTTTGTTGCATGTTTGGAAATCATGTTAACTATGGACCTAATGCCTAACTCTAAAGTTTCATTTAGTACATGGAAATAGTACCATTAAGCTAGATCTTTTCATTTTTCCTTTCATAAAATGCCAAAACATATACTAACACATTAAAATTTATGTCACACTAGCTGTTCTGCAACTCCATGTATACAACGGGCTAGCCTTGTACTCCTAGAAGTCTGTATACATGTTCCTCCTCAAGGCTGGGATTGAATGTATGAGGTACTAGAGGATTAAAAAGAGTATTGCGTATCGAAGAAAGAACATCAATCAAATTATACCACAAAGTTCAGTGTCCTAGGGCTTAGCATTGCAAGTTTAGAGTGGCTGTGGAACAATAGAAAAGAAAGTGTCAGTACAGAGTAAGTAGGAGACACCTAATTCAATACATTACACTGTTAGACTTATCTAGAATCTTCAGGAGAAAATTTTTCCACCTAAATGAATTTTCCAGATAAAGGTTGCTTATCCTTTTAAACACCAAAAATATTTTCAAATAAAATTTAAGTAGGTCAGATGGAAATCTTTCTCCACTGAATTACATGCCTCTTTGCCTTCTGAAACACAGAAAACAGGATAGAAAATTGAAAGTTTATTTTTTTCTTCTTTTGATGACTCAGGATTATCACTGTGAAATCAATTATTTCAGTCACATTTGTCAGGCTTATGAAATCAGTGATTTCACTCTCTGTATTATGTTCCTTGCATGTAAGTCCAAACAAACAGCCTTAAATGGTTCAGTTTCCATGTCCCCTTGCATATTTCTCTGTCCCCTCATAAATTGACACTCTAAGCCCTTTTTAGGATGTTTGACCCTAGGAACTGCATTCTTTTCTTTTCTTTGTCTAGTGTGTGTGTAGTCACACACATGTACTTTTATGCACACACACACACACACACACACACACACACACAGACACTCCCATAATGTTCATAATGGTCAGGTTTATTGGACCCACCCCATTACCCATCACTGAAATCAAAGACTGGTTTGAGCCACTATACCTGGGTGCTTGGGAACATCAATCTGGTCTTCTGGCAGAATGGTATTTTAGCCACTAAGCTGTTCATGTTTCCAGTCTCTGTCAATCCTTTGTACAAATGCATTGTCTTCCTAACTCAATTGTTTTATATTCTCTGGGTTTAAGTTTTCATAGGAAGATCACAGCCTTGTAAGGCTCACATTGAGAGTGAGATTTCAATCCATTACTTACCTGACTTGTGCCATTTTGCTTAGTTTCTACAGTTTAACTTCACCTACTGTTAAGTTTACCAAAAGATTGGAAATTCATAAGGCTCAGAAGAAAGGACCAAGACAAATACAGTCTGCAAACCCTGTAATGTGCTAAGTGTATCTCAGGCATTCAGTAACGAATGCCCATCATCGAAGCTTCAAACTCAGTAGACAAGGAGCAAAGTTGCTCTGGTGAAAAATAATTTCCTCGTTATTATTCACTCTTTGCAAAATTCACACGATCAGTTTTCCCCACATCTATTTCCCTTTCACGAGTTCCTACTAGATGTTCACTCTTGTAATCATCCAACTTTGTGTCCTTGTTCTTCAGTACTTATTTTGTCCAATATGTTTAATCCATAAATTTATAGAGGTGTGACTTTCCACTAAAACATACTTGACTTTCAGGGGCTACACCCTTTAAGAAAACTGACTCTCTTTCTCTAGTAGTTATCAGTTTCAAACAGTCTCTCAGATAGGAACTTCATGTCCAACTATGCTCCCCATGTTATTACTTTCATATGGATTGAGCTCAAACAGGTCTTGTGCATGATAGCATAACCTGAGTTCATGTTTTTAGCTGTTCTGTTGTATCTAGAAGACACTCTTTAATTTACTCCATGTCTTTGACTCTTACAGTCTCTAGACTTTCTCTTCTACAATAGTAATCCTGAGACTTGGGAGCAGATTGTGTGACATTGGTATTCCATTTAGGGTTGAGTATTGATCATGCCTTTATTCTATGAACCTTGGCTATTAATGGGTCACTCTGTTAATCATCATCTACTGAAAAGAGAAGATTTTCTGATTAGGATTGAGGGATTTGGAAATACATTAATCTCTGAGAATAACAATAAGTCATTATGAGTCCATTCAATACTATCTTCATTTAATAGATTAGCTGTAGTAGGTTGTCTACCAGGACATATGACCTGGCCATTCATAGGCTCTTGTCCCAGAAATGATCCCAGGTGTGAATTTGAGCTTGTAGAGAAAAACACTTAAATGTATCAAAATGTGGTTGATTATTTGTGTGATATTCTTGCCACCAGAGTACTAGTGGGACTATTTCGCCAGATCAGCACCTATCTTATATGTCACAGGGTTCACAGAAGGTAACTGATGACATTGTGCTTCTCCCATAGAGTCTTAACATCAGTTTTGAAGGATAACTAATAGGATTGGCAATAGCTTGTAATATTTTTGTGTCCATAACAACTTACTGGCCAAAAATTTCAAAATGAGAAAAGTATTTTTGGAATTGTGCATTTTATCTGTAAGCATATGGTGGCTAATAGGAGCACAATTGTCCCATTATGTTGCATGTATATTTTAACTCTGTGTGTGTGTGTGTGTGTGTGTGTGTGCGCGCGCACGCGCGTGCGCACTCGCGCGTGCGCATGTATATTCACTAGTCTATAATAGCGGGTATCGGTAGATTTCATTATCTAAAGCCAATGTAGATTATGAAAGGATTCCCAGCTGTGTGGTATAGCTATTTATTCTACACTGTCATACCCAGAAAAGAAAGAGCAAATATGGCTGCTGGAACCTCTCAACCGGTACAGTGCTTTGCTGTCAAACCCGAAAATCTGATTTCTAATTTTAGGACATGCATGGTAAAAGGAAAGAAGTCCCACTTGTCATCCTCTGGCCTTCACACAAATAGTGTAAGACCCCTGTGTATGAGTCTCTCTCACTCTTTCTCTGCCTCTCTCTCTTTCTCTACCATGCTTTATCTGTCTCCTCTTTCTTCACTACTCTTTCTCTGTCTCTTTCTTTCTCTGTCTACCTCTATTTCTGTCTCTGTCTCTGTCTCTGTCTCTGTCTCTGTCTCTCTCTCTCTCCCTTATGCTATCTTTAATGCATAAATGTAATAACAATTTTCAATGAAATAACACATTCATCCAATAACTAATTTTTTATCAACTATAGCATATTCACTTATATATGTATTTCCCTCAAGCAGTTTCCTTTGGCATGTAGACATGGATGTCTACATGGATGTCATGCTGTAGGTAGGGCTACCAGAATATTTTGTGTGTAGATCACTCTGAACATAACTGATTATATACGCAGGATAAATTCCTTAAGGTACCACTGCCTGATCCAAAAGTGTATATGCTCAAGCATTTTTGCCCCCTTGACTTCTGCTGTATATCAAGGTAGATTGAATTTGTATGCTAGGGAAAAAACAGAAACCTTGTGCCCAAATTCCAAGTACCTGATATTCAATTTACCTTCTCATTTCACTTGTAGAAATCTTTTGAATATATAGTATCACCAAGGAAAACTGTAAACAATTTGTTGGTAGTAGTAATTACACATGTATTTATGAGAGAGAGAGACAGAGAGAGAAAGAGACAGAGACAGAGAGAGAGAGAGAGAGAGAGAGAGAGAGAGAGAGAATGCAAAAGAGACAAACAGACAGAAAGACACATGGACCTGGAGAGATAGAACAATAGAAATACAAATATAGAGAGAAGGGAAATATTCTATATATGCTGAGATTTTTCAAAACCTACTTTAATGAGGCTTCTCAAGTCCTTTAACCTTCCTCCTATCCAGCATACACTAGAAGTAATGGAAAGAAAAGCGTCATAGGTCAAAGTGAAATGAGGACAAGTTCAGAAATAGTTCTTTGGACCATTTTCAATCATTGTTTTCAGGATATCACTAGTTCAGTTTACACAAATCTGCAGTAGTGTTTGATCCACTCCTACACACTATTTCCAAATCAGGAGAAGCAGTGCAAACCAGAAGAAACTATGCCACACTGACAATTGGCCGTGGAAATCGCAAGAAAGATTGAGAATTTCACAGGAAGTTCTGGGGTGAGTTTGTTTCTATAAAGTCAAAACAATGATCAGTGAAGAAGGGAAGACAAACCAATGATAGAGAACCATTCACTGTTTGTGGGGGTATATTAATACACTTTCTAAACATCACATGTCCTCAGAAACATCTGCTCCAACGAAACAGCACAAGCCCTTTTAGTGAGTTTCCAGAAAAATCACCATGTGTCTGTTCTCAGCAATACATCTTTTAACAGGTCTGCTTCAGCAAAACTTCCTCTCATGTGTTTCCTTCAGCTAAATATTCTCTCATAAGGCAGTTTCCAGAACAACATCCCGTGATTCGCCTTAGTCTCCAAAGAAAACTGAAGATTCAACTTCAGCCATAGCGAGTAATTTGCTATTAATTGGTAATCTGAATGACAAGAAACTAAAATGTCATAAATCACATTTGTAGGTAGATTTAAATAGGTAAGAAGATTATGTGGAAGAAATCTTATTGACAAAGCATCTCTTCTGCACTTTACCGAACAGAAAATGAAGGGAGGAAGTAAGCAGGAATGATAAGAAACACCAAAGTGTCCGAGGCTGAGAGAAGATTCTTGTGGCTGTGGCTATTTGTGGATACCAGAAAAACACTCTCTCTAACCGAATCATGAACTCTACAGAAACATTTATCCTCATGTAGCTTGATTAATGCCAGAAAACTTAGGAATAACTGAGTGCCTCCTTGAACCTCATTCACCTAAATCAAAGCTCAGCACTGTTTCTTTCATACAATACAATGGTCCATAGATCAAAATATAATATATAAAATAAGCATATATATATATGAGAGAGAGAGAGAGAGAGAGAAGACAGGTATATGAATTTCTTTTTTGTGTAGAAAAATTAATTGAAGAAAGAAGAGACATGGCCACATAGTGATCAGTATGTCTTAAATTGTGCAAATTTCTGAGAATATTCAAATGTTTTATATATATATATATATATATATATATATATATATGTTATACTACTCAGCTTCTAAAGGACTGGCTGAGGTTTCACAAGTACTCAGATTTTCAATGACCTCTAAAATGTGCATGATTATCTTCACTCTACAGCAGGAAGAGCCGGAATAACAAGGTCATGTATGGTGTACCACTGTGTTCTTTTCATTCAGATGTGACTGAACCATGACTGTCTTGTTTTCTAACTATTCCTCGGCTACTTCCATTCATGGGTAGCTATAACTGCCAACCCAGATGACATGCGATCTATCTCTGTAACCAGGGCTATATCTTAGAAACTTCATGGTGCCATGGTCCACAGGAAATACCTCCCTGTAACTCCTACACATTCTAGAATTTTCCTCATCTGTTTGCTACATTTTGCCACAATGTTATGCAAAGTTAAGGTATTCATACAGAATACTTTTTTTCTGTTATGGAAGCAGAGAGCCTACAGTTCTCAAAAGCCCCTTTCCCTGAAGGAAAAAAAAGAGTCATTTATTTCTGAATTAGGATACTGCCTGCCCTAGTTATGCTTGAGCCATTACTCACACATCAGCATCTTGCAGACATTCTGCCTTTGGACAGGCATCAAGAAGCTAGTAAAGCATGAGTACATGAAATGAAGTAGTACTCAGTTCATGCATAGCATATATTCAAAGAACAGAAAAATCAACACTCAAGCTATGACCTCCTTTATGAAGCAATAACCTCCCTTAGAGAAACACAGGAAAACATAAATAAACAAGTAAAAGTCTATAGAGAGGAATCACAAAAATCCCTGAAAGAATTCCAGGAAAACACAATCAAATAATTGAAGGAATTGAAAGTGGAATAGAAGCAATCAAGAAAGAACACATGGAAACAACCCTGGATATAGAAAACCAAAGGAAGAGACAAGGATCCGTAGATACACGCATCACCAACAGAATACAAGAGATAGAAGAGAGAATCTCAGGAGCAGAAGATTCCATAGAAATCATCGACTCAACAGTCAAAGATAATGTAAAGTGGAAAAAGCTACTGGTCCAAAACATACAGAAATCCAGGACTCAATGAGAAGATCAAACCTAAGGATAATAGGTATAGAAGAGAGTGAAGACTACCAGATCAAAGGACCAGTAAATATCTTCAACAAAATCATAGAAGAAAACTTCCCTAACATAAAAAAAAGAGATATCCATAGGCATACAAGAAGCCTACAGAACTCCAAGTAGATTGGACCAGAAAAGAAACACCTCCTGACACATAATAGTCAAAACACCAAATGCACAAAATAAAGAAAGAATATTGAAAGCAGTAAGGGAAAAAGGTCAAGTAACATGTAAAGGCAGACCTATCAGAATCATACCAGACTTTTCGCCAGAGACTATTTAAGCCAGAAGATCCTGGACTGATGTCATACAGACCCTAAGAGAATACAAATGCCAGCCCAGGTTACTGTATCCTACAAAACTCTCGATTAACATAGATGGAAAAACCAAGATATTCCATGACAAAACCAAATTTACACAATATCTTTCTACAAATCCAGCACAACAAAGGATAATAAATGGTAAAGCCCAACGTAAGGAGGCAAGTTATACCCTAGAAAAAGCAAGAAACTAATTGTCTTAGCAACAAAACAAAGAGAAGAAAAGCACAACACATAACCTCACATCCAAATATGAATATAAAAGGAAGCAATAATCACTATTCCTTAATATCTCTCAACATCAATGGTCTCAACTCCCCAATAAAAAGACATAGATTAACAAACTGGATACGCAATGAGGACCCTGCATTCTGCTGCCTACAGGAAACACACCTCAGAAACAAAGACAGACACTACCTCAGAGTGAAAGGCTGGAAAACAACTTTCCAAGCAAATGGTCGGAAGAAGCAAGCTGGAGTAGCCATTCTAATATCAAATAAAATCAATTTTCAACTAAAAGTCATCAAAAAAGATAAGGAAGGACACTTCATATTCATCAAAGGAAAAATCCACCAAGATGAACACTCAATCCTAAATATCTATGCTCCAAATACAAGGGAACCTACATACGTAAAGGAAACCTTACTAAAGCTCGAAACAAACATTGCACCTCACAAAATAATAGTAGGAGATTTCAACACCCAACTCTCATCAATGGACAGATCATGGAAACAGAAATTAGACAGAGACATAGACAGACTTAGAGAAGTCATGAACCAAATGGACTTAACAGATATTTATAGAACATTCTATCCTAAAGCAAAATGATATACATTCTTCACAGCTCCTCATGGTACTTTCTCTAAAATTGACCATATAATTGGTCAAAAAACGGGCCTCAACAAGAAAAATAGAAATAATCCCATGCGTGCTATCAGACCACCACGGCCTAAAGCTGGTCTTCAATAACATTAAGAGAAGAACGCCCACATATACATGGAAGTTGAACAATGCTCTACTCAACGATAACCTGGTCAAGGAAGAAATAAAGAAAGAAATCAAAGACGTCTTAGAATTTAGTGAAAATGAAGGTACAACATACCCAAACTTATGGGACACAATGAAAGCTGTGCTAAGAGGAAAACTCATAGCTCTGAGTGCCTGCAGAAAGAAACAGGACAGAGCATATGTCAGCAGCTTGACAACACACCTAAAAGCTCTAGAACAAAAAGAAGCAAATAAACCCAGGAGGAGTAGAAGGCAGGAAATAATCAAACTCAGAGCTGAAATCAGCCAAGTAGAAACAAAAAGGACCATAGAAAGAATCAACAGAACCAAAAGTTGGTTCTTTGAGAAAATCAACAAGATAGATAAACCCTTAGCCAGACTAACAAGAGGACACAGAGAGTGTGTCCAAATTAACAAAATCAGAAATGAAAAGGGAGACATAACTACAGATTCAGTGGAAATTCAAAAAATCATCAGATCTTACTACAAAAGCCTATATTCAACAAAACTTGAAAATCTGCAGGAAATGGACAATTTCCTAGACAGATACCAGGTACTGAAGTTAAATGGGAACAGATAAACCAGTTAAACAACCCCATAACTCCTAAGGAAATAGAAGCAGTCATTAAAGGTCTCCCCCAACAAAAAAGAGCCCCAGGTCCAGACAGGTTTAGTGCAGAATTCTATCAGACCTTCATAGAAGACCTCATACCAATACTATCCAAACTATTCCACAAAATTGAAACAGATGGAGCACTACCGAATTCCTTCTATGAAGCCACAATTACTCTTATACCTAAACCACACAAAGACCCAACAAAGAAAGAGACCTTCAGACCAATTTCCCTTATGAATATTGACGCAAAAATACTCAATAAAATTCTGGCAAACTGAATCCAAGAGCACATCAAAACAATCATCCACCATGATCAAGTAGGCTTCATCCCAGGCATGCAGGGATGGTTTAATATACGGAAAACCATCAACTGATCCATTATATAAACAAACTGAAAGAACATGATGATTTCAATAGACGCTGAGAAAGCATTTGACAAAATTCAATACCCCTTCAGGATAAAAGTCCTGGAAAGAATAGGAATTCAAGGCCCATACCTAAACATAGTAAAAACCATATACAGCAAACCAGATGCTAACATTAAACTAAATGGAGAGAAACTTGAAGCAATCCCACTAAATCAGGGATTAAACAAGGCTGCCCACTCTCTCCCCTACTTATTCAATATAGTTCTTGAAGTTCTAGCCAGAGCAATCAGACAACAAAAGGAAATCAAGGGGATACAGATTGGTAAAGAAGAAGTCAAAATATCACTATTTGCAGATGATATGATAGTATATTTAAGTGATCACAAAAGTTCCACCAGAGAACTAAAAAAGCTGATAAACAACTTCAGCAAAGTGGCTGGGTATAAAATTAACTCAAATAAATCTGTAGCCTTCCTCTACACAAAAGAGAAACAAGCAAAGAGACTGAAGAAATGGCCATTCAAAGCCTGCCCCATGTGAGGATACAGTCCATATATATACACTCTCCAAAACTATATAATATTGACAAAGCCAAGAAGTGCGTGCTGACTATATATATATATATATATATATATATATATATATATATATATATATATATATATGTGTGTGTGTGTGTGTGGATAGATGTATGTTTTCATTTGTATGCTGAAGTCCCAAGACAACTTTAGGTATAGTTTGATAGGACTCTGTCCACCTTGCTTTATACATGGGGGTTGCCTACTGGCTAGGATTTTAACAGTTCTGCTAGACTGCCTGACAAACAAACCAAAAGTGGTCTATAGTCATCTCTCTAGAACTAGAAATAAAAGGACATGCCATCATGTCCATGTTCTGATTCTTTCTATGTGTCAGGGCAATTTATATATTTAACCATCATTTTGTGTGTGTCCTGGGACCTGGGTCCTCAAATCTATGTATTAGGTACTCTTACTTGTAAACTCATCTCCCTAGTCATTTCTTTTTATTAGTGTTGGCTCTGAAACCTAACTTCATCACCATGTTTATGCTGTAGGACTTCACTGACTGAACCATTACCCTGATAATTTGACCATGGCCCTTATTCTTTATACTATGGACCCAAGAAGATTGTTCCTCTTCTCATTCTAACCATAGAAACAAACACTGGAGCCAAGTGCTCCATCAAAGAATGAAATACCCAGAATTGTGGTTCTAACAAACCTCTTTTCACACAGATTCATTGTCTTGGCAACCTGCCAGCAGGACAAAAATTAGAGAGCCATCTATTCATACTATTATTCATACTATTATTTTCAAATTGAATGGTCCTAAGACAGGCTGAACTGGTCTTTCTTTCTCTGAATAGAAAGCCTTTGTGGAGTAAAGAAGCTGGCTGTGAGAATTGCTTGAATACTCTACCTTCCAGGAACTGGAAATACAATCAACCCTCTTCATTCATTCTTAAGGGATTACAAGAGTTTCAAATTTCAATTCATTGCTTTTCTTAGGGATATTCCAATTGGCTTCAGGCACAGAATGTGAGATCTGTGAAAGAATTATCATGACCTCAATTTCTGCTTTCTCTTCATCATTTATTATACTTTAGTGCATATGCAGCTATGTAGTCACACACACACACACACACACACACACACACAGACACACACACACACACACTCATGTGAACCCACACAAGGACTTTGCTTTGTTATTTGCAGCATTGTAACTAGTAATTTAACTTAGAAGACTTGATATGCATTGACTGGATAAAGCTACTGTCATTGTTTGAAGATTTTGAACATCCAACAAATTTAATAATGTCTGCTAGCTGTCATGAAAACAATTTTCAAAGACTGCCCGTGGCTGACTGTATACTATTTATATACAGCCTAGTAGGTGCTCTATGACAAATATGTGTCATGAAATCATAATTCATTCTTGCTGTACCCAAATAGTTCTACATACTCACTTGTATATTTAAGCCTCCATATTGGCTTACACTATTTAACTTCCTATATTTGTAAAACTAATGATCATTGAAGTGAGGAACTGTGATGCAGAAATTCCTCCATGCTTTTTAAAGAGTAACTATCAAGATTTCCTAAAGAAAAGCATCTTTGTTCACAGTATTGGTGCTGAACAAAACCAATTAACAGAATTTTATTTCTCTTTATATACTAAATGTTTACTGATAATTTATTGTCAGGAAATTTTCTAGGCCCAGAGAAGGAAATTCAAAAAAGAGGAATATATATATATATATATATATATATATATATATATACATAATTGTAGTCAAAATGACAAAAAACACACAGAGAGACACCAAGATAAGATACTCATAATCTTTAAAGTCAGTATATATTAAAAGTGAGACAGAAAATCCCAAAGGAGTAAAAAACTGGAGAATGAGCAGATAATCTACTTTCAATGGAGTGAGGTTAAAGGTTCCTACATCTTACGTGATGAGGTCTCTGAAGCAGAAAACTACATGAAAGAAATAATTTATGTCTGTATGAAACTGGGGTAGAAGGATCCAGACTGAGAATGGTAAAAAGACAATTGTGCCTAGAAAAGAAAGAGAAGGGGGAAATTATGGATGGGGTAGGAAAATGACCTGTGGGATGCTGCAGGCACTATTCAAGGACTAGGGAATCTGAATATTTTTCTAAGTCTACTGAAGTTACTAGAAGTCTTTATCAATTTAATAATTCTGTCTCTATTAAAAGACTGGTGTGAAAGTTTGTCAGTGAGACTAAACAATGCACCTAAGATTTTGTAAGCACGCAGATCTTTTAAGTAATGTCTTGTGCCTGATTAAATAGAAAATGACTTGAGCTAACTGAAGGCAGAGATACAATGTCCACTCATCTTTGTTTACAATTTCTAACTCAAGGGAATCAGAGAAAGGCTTAGAGGTCACCAGGAAACACTTGTTCCTTTTGACTGAACACATGAATTTCTCCCCCAGTTAAGAGAGCTGATGTTTCTTTGGTCTTCTCCACAACATTTGCCTGTTGCCAGGTAACAACCTTCCCTGCACAGGTATATACACACACATATAATATGTGAGGGTAGAAATGATTCTGAAGTCTATATCCTTTCACTATGTCACACTACTCCTGAATCTTAAAACAGTACAATAAAAACAGATGTATCAGTGACTACTAAGTTTTGAAAAATGAATTCACCATCCATAGCCATCAAAAATGCAAATGGAGATTACCCTTGTTAGAGTGGCTAATGTAACAAAAGTGACAATTGCCGAGAAGGATCAGAAGAGCTTACACACAAATGATAGAAATATAAATTGGTAGAGACACTATGGAGACTAACATGGAAATTCCTCAAAACAAATAAACAAACACAAATAGAATTTACATCCTGCTGTATGTTGAGTATGTTCTTAAAGATCTAATGCAACCCATTATGAATACTTTTTGATTATATATATACTTTTACATATATTGTAGATATTCCTGTTCTCTGTTTTATTATTTACTACAGCCAAGATATGGAAATAGCCTAAGTACCTATCAATAGAATAATGGATAAAAATACATATAGTGGAATGTTTCATTCAACCATGCAGGACAAAATTATGCCATTCTCAGGAAGATGGACCAAGTGGAGATCGTAAAATTAGGTCAAAGAATCCAGACTAGGAAAGAGAAGTATTATATGTCTTTTCTCATACGTACCATCAAGATTATATTTATATGTAACTGTAGGAAATATGTGAATAGAAGTCAAAGTCAGACTATGTGGAGATAGTAAAAGCACCAAAGGAAGGGAATAGAGAAAAATAAAACAGAATATAATTGACGTAAATATGAGCAGAGTGAAATGGCATGAAAAATTCATGATGAAGCATTTTATTTTTTTATTCCAAATTAAAAATTATTGTAGTGATAAGTGTGATACAAAATATCAGTGTAGCTTTTTTCTAAATAAAATGTTAGTTATAAACCATGCACCATAACATGCTAGTAGTCATAAAACTTGAGTGCTAGATTCAGAAAGATGCAGAGTTAAAGAACATCTTCTGTTATGCAATAAGTGTGAAACCAGTTTGAGCTACATGAGAACCTACCTCAATAAAATAAAACAACATATCATAATGGTTATTTATAGTTTGTGTCTAGTAAGAATTAATAAAACACTGCATACTTTCTACAAACTCTGCTTATTTTTATTATTAATATTAATACTATTATCATCTTATTGATGAAATGATAGGTTGTGAAATCGTCGGTCTATGTACTTTTTTTTTAACCCATTATCTCCCCCTGCCTCGGTGAAGGTGCTCCCCCACCCATCTACACTCTCCCTACCACCTCCCTGCCCTGATATTTTTCTACACTGGGGCATCAAGCCTTGACAGGACCAAGGGACTCTCCTACCATTGATACCTAAAAAGCCATCCTCTGCTACATATGTGGATGGAGCCATAGGTACAACCCTGTGTGCTCTTGGGATGATGGACTAGTCCCTGGGAGCTCTGGGAGGAGGGGTCTGGTTTGTTGATATTGTTCTTCTTATGGGGTTGCAAACCCTTTCAGCCCCTCCAGTCCTTTTTCTAACTCCTGATTTGGAGACCCTGTTCTCATTTCAAAGGATGGCTGTGAGCATCCACCTCTGTACTTGTCAGGCTCTAGCAGAGACTCTAGGAGACAGCTACATCAAGCTCCTGTCTGCAGGTACTCCTTGGCATATGCAATAGGTCTAAGTTCTTAAATGCTTTCGTTGCTGTCTTACTTGAAAGTCGGTGTACCATCTATCATCCAATATAAAATGGTGAAAGAAGAAAACTTCAGAAGAGAAGAAAAATGATATAAAGAATGCTCTGTTATCCAAAGAAAATATTGATCAGCTCCTATTATCAACTATGGTCTAAGCATGTGTCAACTCTGCTATAAAAGATACAACATCCAATCTCATCTCTTGGGACCGTGGGGGGGCAAAAAGGGTCATCTGATGGTTCTGTCATTCACATATTAACAGGGTTGGCAGTTGCTTATGGGAGTTGGATGCAGCCACAGGGAGGCATAGGTTTCAGACCTCAGTTAGAGTCATGCATCTCCATGTCCGTTTCCATTAGAATAGTTGCTGAGTTTCATGGATAGATGGATTGAAGAGAGAGTCAGACAAGTGGAAATATTTCACACTTATTGTATAAATTATAAGACATGCAACATTCTCTATGCACCTCTATGTTTCCTAGAAATCATTAAACTGGGCCACATGCAAATGGAGAATAATATGTTATATTTTTCCATATTTGGAAAACATAAGACAAAGTTTATATAGGATATAGGTGATATATATATATACATATATATATATATATATGATTAGTGAACTAACTTCAAAAATGCAACAAAAAAGGAGAGAAATTTATATTCATTTTTACTCCAGTTCAATGCCTCTGGAATCTTCTCAGTCATTGATGAGCCAATTATAACTCAGTGTGACCCTCTATATTTCTATTTTAGGGACTTAAATAGAGGAAGTTTAGGATTTTGTAACATGTCTTTAGACATAGAGACTTGCGCCAGTGAAGTCTCTCACCAGGTAAAGACACATGCTATCAAGCCTGACATCTTAATATGCGAGGTAAAGGGAGAACTGACTTCTACAAATTCAACATATGAACGCTGGGATAACCCCCATACACGGTTTAATAATAAACATATAACTGAGCATGAATCTAGTAAGTATATTTCAGTTTGTATGAAAATCACTTCCCTTAACATTTCTCTGATAGTAAAAACTTGGTGATTTGCTTGAGGAAGAAAATCAGAATAGAAGGCAGTGGGTTCATAAAAAAGGTATCCACTTATTCTATTCCTTGTAAATTATTTTATTTATTTATGTCCGAAATGTTGTCCCCCCTAGTCCTCCTCCCAGAATTTTTTACTCCATTCCCCTCCCCTTTGCCTCTGAGTTAGTACTCCTGCTTCCAGGAATCCATCTTCCTTGGGGGCATCAAGATTTTACTTTGCACACCCTTTCCCACTGAGGCCATTCTAAATATGTGGCAGGGGCCACAGATCTGCCCACATATGTTCCTTTATTGATGGCTTAATCTCTGGGGGCTCCCAGAAATCCAGGTTAGTTGACGTTGTTATTTTCCCTATAGAGTTGCCATCCCCTTCCACTTCTTCAGTCCTTCCTCTAATTTTTCAATGTGGTTCCCCAAACTCAGTCCAATGTTTAGCTGCAAGGATCTGCATCTGTCTTAGTCAGATGCTAATCAAGCCTATCAGAGGACAGCCATGCTAGGCACCTATCTGTAAGCACAGCATAGCATCAGTAATAATGTCAGGGTTTGGTGTCCATCCATAGGATGGATCCCAATTTGGGCCAGTCACTGGTTGGCCATTTTTTCTGTCTCTGGTACATTTTTGTACCTGCCCCACCACCTTGAATATGCCTGTTCTCATCTGATCTTGGGAACTAAGCAGGATTGGATCTGATTCATATCTACATATTCTAAAATATAGATATGGATACATAGCTAATGGTAAATAAATACTCTATGAATATTCTAGTTTAACAGATATGTACCTAGTCACATTTAAGTTGCTATTTTGATCACAATTATTTAAATGATCAGTGGCTATTGCACAAGTACTAAAACACAGATCCTCTATAAGATATAATCTGTATTTTTCTCATTATATTGGGATAATTTTTTTCTTACTATGGTGGTTTGAGTAGGTTTAGCCCTGATATACTCATGTGTTTGAATGCTTGGCGGCCCATGAGTAATGACAGTAATAGGAGGTATGGGTTTGTTGGAATAGGTGTGGCCTTGTTTGAATAAGTGTATCAATATATGGGTTGACTTTGAATTCCCTGTGCTTAAGCTCTGTCCATGTAGCTAGCTTCCTCGTGACTGCCTTTGGATCCAGAGGTAGAACTGTTGGCTACTCGAGCAACAAGTCTGCATGCATGATGCCATGTTTCCCTATATGATGATAATGAACTGAATCTCTGAAGTTATTACCCATCCCCAACAAAATGTTTATCTTTATAAAAGTTGTCTTGATCATGGTTTCACTTCATACCAATAAAATCCTAAGATACTTACAATACTTCAAATATGCCTATAAGGGAAAAAAATCCAATTTTTCAATTCTAAGATTCAGGGATAGTAACAGAAAAAGGACATGAAATCTGGAATCATATAACTAATCTTAGTAATTGTCATCTGCTTACAAGCTTATACAAGTTTCTGGGGTTTGTTATTCCTTGAAGATGTATCATTTATCCCAGCCTGGCCTCTTGAAAAATGCCAAATAGCTGAGGATTATGTCCCACTCTTCCTCCCATATGCTGGCATTCCAGGCCTGCACATCCTGGGCACTAGGAAATGATCTGAGAATATTGTGTTTATAAAGATGAATCTACTGAGCCATGTCCTCAGGCCCATTGTCATCTTACGCTTCTGTGATTTAGTGATAGTTAGTGGGATACATGATGTGCCTTGAAATAGTTAATAATCAAAGTACTCTCATTATTTTATTAAATATCGTCTGCATATTTCCCAGTGAATACAAGGAATATGATATCCATTAGCAGCCAACATATGATTGTAGGACACCACTCAGTCTCTGTGACAGAATTCAGTTTCGGAGCATTATATTAATGGCACATAAACCAACTGTACTTTAGTTTACATATAAATAATGTTCTTATATATTTCTAAAAGAAATATATAAAAATATATATAAAAAATGTTTGCAATTTTTTTAGATAAATACAAGTTTCCTTCTGATGCCACTTAGCCATCCAAATTCATTCATGTCACTATGCATCCCATGTAAGTAAATCAAATCTTACTCATTAAATTTCAGTTTAAAACTTAGAACTCCTCTTTATTTCCATTCCCCATTGAGTATATTAGCATATGCTAAGACTTAGCATTTTTAATTCTACTTATGCAATGTGCCTTGCAAGCCTCCTGTCTCCTCATACTTCTCTGGTACTTACATCCTTTCTTGTGCCTATGTATATCCCACTTTGGCTTTGCAGAGAAAATTATATTTTCAAAGTATTATTATGAAACCGGGGTCCAAATATTTCCATCTGCCTTGACCCTTTCTATTTGGCCTGTAGAATTTTTACTGAAGCAGACTGTTTTGGCCCATTTGTCAACACCACAAACTTACTCTACCTTGCCCCACTTCTGTCTTCTCTTGCTAAGATTGGTCTACTTATCGTACCAGGGCAGTACGTTTACTCTTCTTAAAGTTCGGTCTTTATTTGTGGACATGAATCTCTTTTATTATATAACCTGCATTTTGAATTGTATATATAATTCATAATCTTATTATTTTATTCTTTACTGCTTTATCCCATATTTATATTCTGTGTAGATAGCCTTAAAGACATGCACTTCCTGTTTATTTATTGATATTCTTTTTGCTTTCATTAATAGAAGATGAGATGCACATAAAGAATATTTGTGTTATCTCATTTTTATCCCCAAATGCCTAGAAATATACTTGGATGTTAGAGAAACTTACTGAGTCCTTGTTGAATAACTAAATATTCTTTTTCCACCAATAAATATTAGTTACCCCATGCTTGTGATGTAGGAGAGGACAGTGATTGAACAAGCCTGTTTCAGGATGCTCACAATCAGATAGGGATATCATAGAATAAAAACATCTGAGCTGGGATGCTTTGTTGTCCTGGCTTCCCCTCAGAAAGTCCATGTGCCTGGTCAAGTTGGGGTGGCGGAATAGGGAGGGAGGATGTGCTTGCAGAACCCAATGTGGTTGGTTCTGAGTGACAGTCTATAGAGCTAGAGGAAGGAGGGGGTGTGAGCAGCCTTCTCCTGGAGATTTAAGTGTGCCTGTAACACCCCTCCTACAATAATCCTTGACGAAGAGTATGACCATGCTTGTTCAAAGTGCTTTATTGATGGTAGATAAAGATGAATACCCATAACTCACCAACAGAGAATTAAATACAATTTTTCAGGAAGGAATGCTCAGGAATGCTCATTGACTGGCTGAATACTTGGCTGGGGGGGGGGCGGGAAGTGATGGGGCTATCAGGATACTTCAGTAACATGGAGAACTCCAGGTTTTTAATACTTCATAGGTAAGTATGGGGCTTAGAATCCCCTGGATAAGTTCAGAATAAAAGAAAAGTTGCTAAGTAGGGAATCTCCCATTTTGTACCAAGTTCACAAGCTCTCTGGTAATATTGAACTTGACCTTAATTAGCAGAGTTTTCCGACAAATGTCACCACTCATTTTCTTTCTCCCTTTTCTCTTTCACATAGTCTAAGAGTCCAGTTCATGTGATTGTGTCAACCACATTCAGAGTGAATTTTCACCTTTCAGTTAATTCTCTCCAGAATTTTTCCCACAGGCACACAAGGAAATACTATATCCATGAGGGGAACCTTGGTGCTAGAAGAACCAAGAGTTCCACTTCTGTACCCTCAGGCATGTAAGAGAAATATACTAAACTTCTGATGTGGCCTTCAATAGGCCACACCTACCCCAACAAATCCATACCTCCTTAGAGAACCATTGCATATAGGGCTATAGGCGTCATTTATATTCAATAACCACATTGCATTTCTTGCTCCACATAGGCTTGTAGCCATATCATAACACAAGATACATTTATTCCAAATTCAAAATCCCCCATAGTCTGTCAGTATCAGTATCGGTGCTCTTTAAAGTCCAAAGTTCAGAGTCCCTTCAGAAACTAATGCAAATGTATAAAAATACATGTAAAATAAAAATTAAAAGCAGATCATATCCTTCTAACACATATGTAAAAGCATATACATCACCATTCTAAATGGGAAAAATGGTTGCAAAATTAAGAAATACTCAACCAAGGTAAGACTACCAACCAGCAGGGAAAACTCCAAATTTCGCATGTCTGTGCATGATATCAATATACTTTTCAGATCTCCAGCTCCTTATAACTGAGTTAACTACAACATACTTGGTCCATGTAGGCTGTTTCCACACTCAGTCAGCAGCTTTTCTTTGCAGGTACCCCAAAGTTCTGCATCTTTGACATCTTGGAATCTACAAGGCACTCCATGCTTCATTTTCACAGCTTCATACAATGGCCTCTCTAGGCTTTCACAAAGAGAATTCCCTGTCATATGCCTGACTTCTGTTTCTTTCCTTAGTTGCTGGGGGAGATAACATAATCACGATAACACTCTGCTTACATCTTTTACTCTGAAGCCAAAAGCAATTGTCCAAAGATGCCAAGATCTGTTTCTTTCTGGGCTGAAACTTGTATTGCCCCTTATTCAAAAATATTTTCCCCAGCTTCCTGTTTTCCATTGCTTAAACATGGCAATGTTAAGTCTTTCTCTGTAGTCCAGTCTGGCTTTAAACTCTGGAATCTTTCTTCTTCTGCCTTCGGAGTTAGGACTTAAAAGTGTACACCATACATGGACTGACCCTGGACTCTGACCTCATAGGTAGCAATGAATATCCTAGTAAGAGCACCAGTGGAAGGGGAAGCCCTGGGTCCTGCTAAGACTGAACCCCCAGTAAACTAGATTTTTTGGGGAGGGCAGCAATGGGGGGAGGATGGGTAGGGGAACATCCATAAAGAAGGGGGGAGGGATTAGGGGATGTTTGCCTGGAAACTTGGGGAAAGGGAATAACACTTTCTAAAATGTAAATAAGAAATACTCAAAGTTAATAAAATAAAAAAAAAAAGAAAGAAAGAAAAAAAAGTGTACACCACTACACAAAGATTCTGAGCTTTCATTCAATTCTTTTTCACAAAATGAATGCTTAGGTATGTTTGGTCTTGCCCGGAAATCACAACTCCCTTTATTCCATTTAGCATCAACCTTTTCTTCAATCCATTTATTTCTTTAAACACAACACTTAGCTCCTTTACACTCCCTGTTACCTCATGTCTCCTCAAAATGTACATTTTGTAATTTTCTATGTTAAGCTTGCATATTTTCATTATAGAACTGAGGAATTGTGACCATTGATAACCAAGCAACACAGTTAATACTAGGCTGTTAGAAATTGCCACTGCAAAATTGTTAATTGATCTCTATTAAATATAGATTAGGCAGATATATTTTTGAACAAAGGTAGAAAGCATTGTTTGCCAAAATATCACAAAAATTGTCTCTAGGCAATTTGTGAGCTGGAGTCTCCAGAGTTAACATCATCCCCAGCATCATACTCTTTTCCATCTTCCTACTGATATGGGTTTCCAGGACCTTGCTGAGAACATAATCAAGAAGCAATTGCTAATTTCTTAAGGAATAAAAACTAGTTTTCCAAGGGAATATCACTCGGTGTAAAAACTACATATATATGGGCAAGTTCCATTCTAGCAACAGATGCCAACATAAAAATAAACTCAATGATGTACTGGGGAACTTTTTAACCTTACTGTACTTATGCTTGTGTTTTATGGCTTCTGATTTAGTGTTTTCATGGTTTTTGTTTTTTTGTTTGTTTGGTTTTTTTTTTTTTTGGTTTTTTTTTCAGTTTTGCTTTGTTTTATTTTGTTCGTGTGTGTGTGTGTGTGTGTGTGTGTGTATGTGTGTGTGTGTGTGCATGCTTGCAACTGCGTCTGGGTATTTGTGTATGTATGTATATTTCTCATATTTGTTTTTTGTTAGACTTCATTTTATTCTATGATTTCCTTTCTGTTTTCCTGTCTATTTTTTTAAGAGAGAGAAAAAGAAGTCTTAGAATTGGAAGGGAAGAAAGACAGGGGAGATCTGGGAGATGAGGAAGATAAATCTAATCAAAATATATTGTATGAAAGTGTCTTTATTATTAAAAGTCCCAAAAATAATAACAAGATAGTTTACCCATTATCCATTTGCTGCAAAAAGATCTCTTTAGACAATAGTATTCTGCCCATTACCTGTGAGGTCTCATTTTCAAGTGATAGGGAAAATTCACTAGTCAATCTCTAGGAATTGACAAGATTTTAATAGCTTTAACATTGTTTGAAAAACCAAGGTCTCTGTGACCAGAGCTGAACTTGTGCCACAACTCTCTGTACCCAAATTCCACTGGGAAGGAGCTGGTCATCCAGGAGTGCTGACAAATCTGAGAGCACAGGTGAGACCAACACTTCTGTTCAAATACCTGGCCCAAGAGGAACCTGCCTGGACTTCTGGAAACAGGAACCTAGGAGCAGCCTGGGATAGGATTCTTCTGGTTTCACCCTGTGCCCTGTGTTGACCCAGAAACACAGCTCAAAGTGCCCAAATTCTACCATAACACATCTGGTCAACCAGGAGTGCTGACATAGAGGCTTATAGTTGGGTTAAGCCACTCTTAGAGACAGCAGGACCAGCTAACACCAGAGATAACCAGATGGCAAGAGAAAAGTGGAAGAACCTAAGCAACAGAAACCAAGGCCAATTAGCATCATCAGAACACAGTTCTCCCATCATAGCATGTCATGTGTACACCAACAAAAAGGAAAGTCAAGATTCAGATTTAAAAATCACGTCTCATAATGATGATAGAAGACTTTAAAAAAAACATAAGTAACTCCATCAGAGAAATACAAGACAATACAGGAAAAGAGGTAGAAGCACTTAAGAGGAAACACAAAAATCCCTTAGAGAATTACAGGAAAATAGTTAAATTTAAAAATAGTTTAATTTCACAAAACAGTTTAATTTACAAATGAGTTACAATAAGCCACCATCAGCAGTAAATTATCATAAAACAGAACAATTATGACTATTAAATTACTGTTGAGCTTCTCCAGTATGGTCAAGACAAAGTATCACTTCTCCTGCCCAGTAACACCATTTGAAGTATGAGGATACCTTTCAAAGCCACATAGAAATTCAAATGTATGAGTTGTGTCTAGAATTGTCTCCCTAACATTTTGCAAGTGTCTTAGTTAGAATTTCTATTGCTATTACAAAATATCATGAAAAAAGGAAGTTCAGAGGAAAGGGTTTATTCAGCTTATACATTCACATTGCTGTTCATCACCAAAGGAAGTCAGAACAGAAACTCTACAGGGAAAGATCCTTGAGACAGAACATTCTTTTTTTCACCTTAAATTAATGAGACTAAGTACTCTAGTATCAGGAAAACAGAGCATGGTTAGGGAAGAAACGAGCTACAGAGATGACTTAGCAATTATTAGCATGTATACTGATTTTGCAAAGAAACCAAATTAAGTTCCAAGCACACACATCAGGTGGCTCACGATCTGCCTATATCACTTGCTTTAGGAGAATCATGAAAGCACATATGCAGGCACACACACATAGGAGTACATGCACGTGCACAGGATGGCTTTAAAATGAAATAATTATTTTTTAGAGAAACTATGAAAAGAAAAATGATGGGAAGAGAAATTAAGAAGGAGGGAAGGTGTGGAAACAAGGAACCAGGAAATTGTGTCTTAATGTCTACTCTTTGAACCAGTTTGTCATTTCCCAAGGTTTGAACTAACTGCTTTGTTTGATGCCCATCAGGTTGCAGTTCTTTAGTCTCCTTGGTTCTTTCTTTTCTTTCCTTCAACAATGCAAGAATACACTAGAAATTAGTTCATGGCCATCAATTTCACCTATTAATTGCTTTCTTGTCACTGCACTAAAAATTGAAGAGTCAATTTAAGGAAGTGAGCATTTACTATGGATCATAGACTGAGCGGTCAGTCCACCATCCTGGAAAGGCCTGACAGCAGGAGCTTATGGCAGCTCCAATAAGGAATCAGAGAGACATCAACGCAGGTACTCAGCTCACTTTCCCCTTTCTGTTGATTTCAGGGCCCTAGGCCATGGAATTCTGCCACCCACAGATAGGCTGGCTCTTTCTACATCAATTAATTTAATTTAGAAATCTGTTCAGGCATGACCAGACATGTGTCTCCCTGTTGACTCTAAACCTCAATAACTTGACATCAAGATTAGCCATCACATTTAGGCCTTCACCTCTAGGTATACATTGCAATCAGAACTGCAATAACAACTGAAATTGCAATGCTAGAATTCTAAAATTTACATATCCACTTATGATCCTCTTTTCTTAGTAGGGTTCTTACATCCAAAAGCCTCTTGGCCTTATACTTTTCAAAACACATGTCATCTTCCTGAACTGCTGTTCACGCAACATTTTTTTCCCAACTCTGTAAATAGAAACTTCACCTTTCCAGATATTAGGCTCAAACCTTAGAGTTTTCCTTAATTATTCTCTTTCTCACATTTTTTAACATCTTAGAAAAGCAAATACAAAATCCCAATCAGGTCCAATTAAGGGTAAACATATATGCTGACATACTTCCTGTCTGTATAGCTTCCTCGTACATTTAGTACATTTGGTTAAATCAACTTGTTCAGCAGAGTGAAAACCTGTGGCTTGTCATATAAACAATAGCCTTCAACATTTCATAAAATATCTGTCATTGGGGGCAAGTGGGCTCACATGTTACAGACATTTATGTTTCATAGATCTCTTAAGCACAGTTTTTAAAACTTGAAATATAACTTTAGCAGGGGTTAATATGAAGAGTTCTCATCAAAATTTGTCCTGGTTTTTGAGATTTGACTCTAACTTAACCAGAAACTTATCATTCATGACCAGTGAGA
Organism: Rattus rattus; assembly: GCF_011064425.1. Lineage (NCBI taxonomy): Eukaryota > Metazoa > Chordata > Mammalia > Rodentia > Muridae > Rattus > Rattus rattus. The sequence continues at coordinate 81,372,229 of NC_046163.1, read as the reverse complement.
ACTTGGGAATCTGCTTTCTGTGGTTACAGGGGTGCAACAGCACACCTGGCTTTTTATGTGTATATTGGGAGATGATGAAATTCTCATGCTCAGACAGAAAGCACTTAACCCACTATGCAGTTTTCACAACCTTAATGGCTTATTCTCAGCATGGAAATCAGTGTGTGTTTTCTTCCTGACTATAGACTCCAGAGTCTACTTGTAATTATTCAGAAGACCAGTGGTTCCTGATATCTTCTACATTCACTCCAAATCCCTAGGCCCTCACTGATGCCTAAATTTTTATTTTACAATAAGTCACTTGAAGAACTTTGTGTGATTTCCTTTTTTAATTTTTGATTTGATTTCTTTAAAAGTTAGTGAGATACTTTTATGAGCTTCTGAACAATCTGTACATGTCCTTCAGAAAAATGTCTCTTCAAATATTATGCCTGCTCTAAACTCATTTGCCACTTTATTGTGATACACACACACACACACACACACACACACACACCCTAGACACGCACACATCAAGACACACCTATAAAATCTGTACTAGTTACTCTATCAGTCAGATGTATCATGACTGCGTTCTATTCTTTTCCATTCTATAAATTTTCTTTTGTCTTTATTTATTTTGTTATTTATATTTTGATGTCAACCGAAATCAACTTTAAAGCATTTGGATTTTTGTTTCCGTGTATACAAATCTGGACTATAGGTTTCTCTGTTCTTCTCTTTCCCTATTTCAAAACTCTGAATAAATATTATCTTCTCAGTAGCTTTCACATTTAATCCATTTTAAATTATAAACAATTCTTGGCTCACCCTTCTCTAGTCTCCTTTCTTTGTCCTTCACCTCTGACTTTCATATAGTTTCCTGACTGCTCATGTTGGTTCTAAGTGTTCTGACTATGAATGACCTGTGTCATTCCCTTTGACTTCAGCAGAGGCTGGGGGCAGAGTGTGCCCAGCACAACAGGGAAGCCTGCATCTCTGCCTGCCTCAAGATCCTGATTAATCCTGTGTGTGTAAGCAGATCTCTGTGCCTTTTTTGCCTGACCTTGATAACAACATTTACTGCATCACTGGTATAATTCCTGGCACATTCATTATCAAGCAATATTTAGAATGCTCCCATTCTCCCACGATGCTAACTGTAGCCCTGGAATCACACTTCTTGCATTTTACAGAACACTCTAAAGTTAACAATAAATGTTTCCGATACAGGATTTCATTTTTTGTCAACAAATTATATATAGGAAACAGCAGTATTTGTTAGGAGCTGAGTGATTTTTATGTCCAAATGTAGGTCAATTGCAAACACAATATCCTTATCTATATGATGCCAATGTTGTAAGGATCAAAGCAAACCATTTCTGGGCTGGCAATCTAGTTTAGTAATAGAACACTTGCCTAGCAGACCTACATTCCATTCCCAGTACCCCACACCAAACAATTTAAAGAAAACTAGTAATGAGCTGCTGCTAGCCAAATGAACTCTTGTGCTTCACTTATTCTCCAATGTAGCTTAACATACATTAGTTTATCTTAAATCTCTCTCTCTCTCTCTCTCTCTCTCTCTCTCTCTCTCTCTCTCTCTCTCTCTCTCTCTCTCTCTCTCTCTCTGTGTGTGTGTGTGTGTGTGTGTGTGTGTGTGTGTGTGTGTGTGTGTGTGTGTATGCATGTATACACATGCCAGGATACATGTGAGGTCAGAATTAACCTTAAGTGTATTGTATCTAGTTTGAAGTATGATGCTTCATTGTTTATCACTGCATAAGCAAGCATTGCTTGTTGGCCCAGGAACTTTTAGAAATTCTCCTGCTTCCATGCCTAACCCTCTTTGAAATGCTAGCATTGCAGACACACCCCATTTTCACCTTTATGTGAGCTCTGGTGACCAGAACTCAACCTGTCATTGTATAGCAGGGAGTTTACTCACTGGTCCATGTCCCAAGCAGTATAGAGAATTCTAATTATTAGTATCATTAGTTATGTTGTGTTTATTATTAATAACCATAGTATTTTTATAGTTTAAGGGTCTGAATGTTTCATTCTGAGTTTTGCATCCTATTAAAACCTAACTTATTCATAGTTGTGCTTCCTTAATATATTTACAGTAGTGATTGTACATGTGATTAGACCTAGCAGAAGACCCAGTTGCTGGTAAGATTTGAGTAATGCTTTGTTTTAAGCAACATCAAGGTATTAGTGGGTTTTAACAATCCCCCTCCCTTTTCAGCCAGAGCTAACATATATTTTATTTAATGTATGTATTTTTGAAATTCATATCTGAAGGGACATGTAATTTTCCAAGTATGATTTCTGTTTTAGGCCTGCTTTTGTATATAATAAGATGACTACAGAATAATAATAATGAGTCTGTACTCTGTGCTAGAATACTGGACCAATTACAAAAAAATATAGATGAATAATCATGAATACTATTTTTTCTTATTTTATAGAGTCATATTCAAGTACAGAAAAATGATTGATGTCAGTATCCTCACACAGCCAGAAAGCAAAGTGCAGCGATTCAATTTAAATATTTTAACTCAAATACTACATTTTTTCACTATGAACAAATTATTTGGAGGTGATAATCATTAGATTAATAATTAACAATGAATATAGATTATACTTGCTACATATTTATCTGTGACAACCTTTCATGCAGTGGGTTTTATTACTTTTAGGGTTCAAACACTACTACAGTCTAATTTTTGGATATTTATCATCCCAAAATTATACCTCCAGCTCGTTAGTAATTTTGGTTGTTTGAATGTGAGCTGTCCCAAATTAGCTCACATGTTTGAACACTTGGTCTTTGGCTGGAAGTTCTATTTGCGAAGTTTTGTTCAACCTTTAAGAGATGGAGACTTAGAGGAAGTAGGTCACTGTGGGGCAAGGTCTTAAGATTTCAGAGGCTCTCCTGTTCAAATGTTTCCTGAATACTTCATATTCCTATTGCCATGTCTTCCCTGCCTGTTACCATGACAGACTCAATTCCTTTGACACTGAAAGCCAAAATAAATCCTTTCTCCCTAATTTGCTTTACTCGAAGCATTTTATTACAATAGAAAATAAAAATTTACATCCATTGCTTTATAAACGTGTATTTGTTTATTGCTGTAAAATTATAAATGATGACAGTCGACCTGATTCCTGCGAGTTCCCACTCCTGAGGATCCACGCGTTCTAGCTGTTTCTCTGTTACCACTTTCACACACCATCCCCTTGGTGGCTGTTTCCATGCCTGAGACTCAGCGTTCCACCGTCCGTGCTAGCATGCTAGCCCCAAGCATTCTATAAACTAGCATGGCTTCCTGTTACCAACTGTTCACACTTCCAACAGGCAGTGAAATTTTTATTCAGCAATATGGAACCCAACAGCCAGATTTATGAATTAAATACTCAATGTACAATACATCTACACAATTAACTTACAACCAATTGATAATATATTTGTTCACCTAGACACACAAAGTCCTATACTATATCCCTTAAGAATATTCATAACAACCTGCAAAAATGCAGAGAGGAATCTTAACATCAGTTTCCATGTTCTCTCCACTGCTTCCTCTCCTTTGCTCCAGTCTCCTCTGCTCTCTAAAACTTTTCTCCAACCCATCCTTCCTTCTCGTCCAATGACAGGCATTGTTCTATTTTGTACGTGCCTTCACCTGCGTAATGATGTCATCCCACAGTCATATTATTCTGTATTTCTTTAAACATGATTTATTCACTCTTCGGAACATATTATAATAACATTTTAATTAAACCAAACTTTGAACTTGGTTAAGGAGTTCTTGGTGACTTTGCTGCTTTGGCTCCAATTCCTTGTTTAGTGGATTTTCTAGGTATGTGTTTTTCTTGATTCTTTATTTGACCTCATTGAATTATAGATCCTGTCTCCTGATCATTTCCAAGTTCTCTAGTGTCTTACTGTGCTTGTCTAGGTTTATTTTTCTTTACTGATATTTGAAGGAACTTTCTTTGTCTTACTTTCTGTCTGCAGTGTTCTTTCATCTCTGGAATTTATTTTAGTTTACACTGCACCTTTTATTTTTTTATTTTTGTGTTGTTGTTGTGTTTTGTTTTGTTTGGTTTGGTTGTTTGTTTTTTGAGTTGCCATGTGAGGGAAAACACAATACAAAGAATTTAGAACCAACAGGTAACTCTATCTCTGGGTCAAGCAACTAGCATCCTAATTTTTTAAACTCTTCTAAATATAACCTGGTGGTGAATCCAGGTGGATCCACCATCTAAAATGGGGGCCTCTTGCTAGATGTATTTTGTCCTCCAAACTCTCCTTGTCTAAAAGCAAGTCACCCTTTCCTGCTTCTTCTCTTTCCTTCTCTGATCCAGAAGTCCTGCCTACTCCTCGCCTAGTGATTGGTTTCTAGAAGTTTTATTGATCAGCAGGGGGATCTCTTGAGTCATCTGAGTACATGATTCAGGGATTCACTCCTCATCTTAGGCAGCCCCTCTTAGGGAAGCAGAATTATCATCAAAATACATGCAGCACCATAGCTATCCACAACAAAATTAATCCTCTGTCTCTGAAATCATAAAGAAAACAACAACAACGAGAAAAAAAAAAAAACTCCCAAAACAGAAAACAACCCTAAGACTAGAGAAATGGCTCAGCATTTAACAGCACTGGCTGCTCTTCCAGAGGACTCCAGATTAATTCCTAGCACCTACATGAAAACTCACAACTCTGTACAACTCCAAGACCTGACAAGCTCAAACAGATATACATTATACATTCAAGAAAACATTCATGAGCATAAAATAAACTAAATCAATTATTGTAAAAAGTAAAGAAAAATCATACTAGTTGTGCTATCTTAAACTGAAACAGTTAACATAGTGTTTAGTTAATATGCAAATTAATATAGAGAATGCACTAAATTATAGAGTTTTGTACTTTGGGATTTCAGGTATCCATTTGAGTTTTCAAACGTTATTTTCAAGATATGAGATGGTCTGCCGAAATTTTAAAGTGAATAACACAGGTTGCCATGGTAATTGTGGTGGTACTTGAATCTGTGCTTTATAACTCTTCATAGTACTATACTGACATGCTATTACATACAAAATATGAGAATCCAAATAATGTCTGTAGTTTGTTTAATAGTATTGCACTATGCTACTTTCTTGATTTTGAAAATTGAGCTGTGATTATATGATAGTCTTGGAAGGAAAGTGCATTAAAGTCACACAGGAACTCTCACTAAAAGTTCTGTAATTTTTTGTGATTCCCAAGTTCTTTTTTTTAATTTTTCATTTTTGGATTATTTTCTATTTACATTTCAAATGTTATTCCCTTTCCCACTTGCCCAGACATAAGGCCCCTAACTCATCCCTCTCCCCTTCTTCTATAAGGGAGAGATGGCTCAGCCTTTAAATGCTATGCTCACGACAAAAATTATAAGAGTTTCAGTGTTGTTGTTGGTTTTTTTTTTTTTAATCCTGTAAAAAGTTTTTTTCTTTTCTTTCATTTCTTCTTTCTTTCTCTTTCTTCCTTCCCTTCCTTCCTTTCTTTCTTTCTTTTTTCTTTCTTTCTCTCTATCTTTCTTTCTTTCTTTCTTTCTTTCTTTCTTTCAAGATAGCATTTTCCTGCTGTGTTTTCTTACCTGTGATGCTGACATAGTCTTCATTACTGACCAAATTAGCTACAGTCTGAATCCTGCATTGATCTTGAATCCTCTATCCACTTGTGTGCTTTATTTCTTTATGATCATTGGGGATTTTTTTTAATAATACTTATTCATATTAGAAAATATTTGAATTTTCGATGTGGTATGTCTGTTATTTCAGTGTCATTGAACTTAAGGTTTATAGAGTTATGATCTCTTGGATATTGGATAGCTTATGTTTTTCTGATTGCACATATCTTTTGGTTTTATATATGCTTTCTCTTCACAAGTAACTTACATTTGACTCCTCAGTTCATGGTACTACTCAGAAAAGCATCAAACATGTAATATGTAGACATATAAATATAATAGATTAAATCTAACACAAATCTCAAGTGACTATAAAAACACAAATGACAAAAATAATACAGAACAATGGAATTAAAAAAACACTTCAATAAATAAAAAAAAAAACATTCAATGAATGAAGCATGCTGCAAGGGAAAAGACACACTATATATACACTAAGCCTTAACAAATCTCACCTTCACACTGTGACCTTATTGTAGCATCCATGGTAGGAAACAGAAAATCTAACACCTGCCTTGTTCTATGACCACTGCTTAGCAGTGGAGATGTGGGGGCAGAAATGTGTCTGATCCTGTGTCTTACTTACTCTCTTTCAGATATCCTGAGTTTGTTTTGCAGCATCCAAAAACTCCTTGTAACTTCAACTCCAGGAGATCTAATACATTCTTTTTGCCTCTGCAGGAGACTGCAAGCATGTGCCTAGATATATACAGACACACAACATTAAAACATCAAAATAATCATTTCAAATGTTTTCATTTAAATCGTGTGTGTGTGTGTGTGTGTGTGTGTGTGTGTGTGTGTGTGTGTGTGTGTGTGTGTGTGTGTGTGTGTGTGCAAGACATGCCAGAGGAGTTCAGAAGTATATTCCATTCCTCTGAAGGTAGGATCACACGTGGTTCTGAGCTGTCTTGGTTGAAACATGGAACTTGATCTCCATCAGTACTTGCACTTAACTTCTGGAATATGCTTCCGGACCGAATAAAAATAATTCTTGAAAAAGAAAGAAAAGGGGAGGGGAACTCGACCGAAGACCTGAGGGTTAGCAGAAAGAATGGGAATAGGCAATCTTGGGAGGTAGTAGGAGGTCCCCTTTTATTTTTGACAGGAATAAATATTTATTGTCAGTGTTATTGATAACACAGACAGACACCTTTTCCTAACTTCTCTAACAACATCTCAGTTAAAAGATGTTTTATTATGAATTCTGGCTACATTAGATAATAATGTGAGTACCTTATAGTTTATTATATATGATTATTAACTATTTCATGTTTAATTTAATTAAAAAATACTACCATTTACTATACAGTAGTTTGAGCTACTATTTTTTTTATCTTTATTAACTTGAGTATTTCTTATTTACATTTCAAATATTATTCCCCTTCCCGGTTTCTGAGCCAACATCCCCCTAACCCCTCTCCCTCCCCTTCTATATGGGCTTCCCCTCCCCATCCCCCCCCCATTATCACCCTCCCCGCAACAATCATGCTCACTTGGGGTTCAGTCTTTGCAGGACCAAGGGCTTCAGGGGGTCACTTTAGAATGTGTCAGATACCTGAAGTGAGAACCACTGTGGTTGAATTTGGGGAAAGCTTGAAGCTGCGAGGAGGTAAAAGACTCTCAGGTCTCAAAAGGAAGGACATTAGATGAAATTTCCTATAGTGGGAGAGGGAATTCGTAGAATTCACTTCCAATAGAGAGAAAGGACATCAAGTAGAGGGAAGGGGTTGCCATTCCACAGTCAAAAACTCTGTCGCTGCATTATTCCTGTCTCAAAGAACTTCAAGGACAAAAATGAGGAACAGGCTAAGCAAAAGGAGGTCCAGTGTCAGGCCCAAATTAGGATCCAGCTCAAGGAGAGGCTTCAAGGCCTGACACTATTACTGATGTTGTGGTGTGCTTACAAACAGGGGCCTATAGTGACTGTCCTCTGAGAGGCCCACAAAACAGAATAATGAGTCAGATATAGATACTTACACCTAACGAGCAGACAGAATCTGGGGACCACTGGGGTGAAATTAGAGAAAAGCTTGAAGCTGAGGAAAAGGGTAACCCCATAGGAAGCCCAGCAGTCTCAACTAACCTGGACCCCTGAGATCTTTCAGACACTGAGTCACCTATCAGGCAGCATTCACCATCTGATAGGAGGACCCCTATACATATACAGTAAAGTACTGCTAGATCTGGCCTCTGTGAGAGAAGATGGACCTAAGATTCAAGAGACTGGAGGCCCCAGGGAGCAGGGAATTATTGTGGGGTAGGGGTGGGACTGGGAGAAGAGACATCCTCTTGAAGGTGGGGACAAAGGGTGGGGTGGGGAGGTTGTGGGATGAAGAACAGTCAGAGAGCAAACCAGTAGGGGGATAATGACTGGACTCTAAAAATATATATTAAAAATAATAGAAAAAAAAAGAGAAAAACAAGCAAACAAATAAGCAAGCAAACATAAAAAAAAAAAACAACTAGCGCCATGTTTCCTCACCACCTGAATAACACCAAAAGTAAGAAAATGTACGATGACTTTTCGTACCACCCCCACCTCTATCTATCCATCTCCCAGCATAGTACTTGGCATATTACAGGTACTCAGTGCATGCTGATGAATAAAAGAACTGCAAGAACTGTTCTTGCAGAGTCTCACATTTTTCAAAGGCAGGAGTTGTTAAATCCTAGTTTAAATGTGGGGTTTCCATTTTGGTGGTAGGAATCCTGTGCCTTTTACAAATGCATTTTAGCAGAAAGAAATATTAACTCTACTCATATACCTGATAAGTGGATAGAGTTGAAAAAAAATTTTGCTTCATGGATGCACACCCATGGGTCTTTCTTATCAGAAAAGAACCTGGTGCCATCTCAGTTTCTACTGCTATTGGAAATAATCACAATTCCATTCTCATTCAGTGCTCTGAATTATAAAACACTGACGTTTGCAAAGCTATCACAGGAGCAGCCCAGTGGGGAGTAAAGGGGGTTTGCCCTCCTCAGTGACCCTATTGTAGAAAGGAAAAAAAAAAAATCACACACACAAACCAACCAACCAACCAACCAACCAACCAACCAACCAACCAACCAACCAACAAAACTCTGGCTTTTCCCCACTAATACAGCGTGGGAAAGGACTAAGCAGATATAACCATGGTTTCTGGGTAATGGTGCTGCTATCCCTAGGTTTTTCTTAAGGTTGACTAGTATTCCGAAGTCTGCTGTTGCAAGAAGAAACTTCATTAGGATCAAATGATTAATAATAAAAACTATGGTGATTTAAAAAGACAGAGAAACACACCACAAAGAATCAGATGATCTAATGAGCTAGTGAGAGACATTCCTGACTGGTCATAGGTCATTTACTTAGTAGCTGCCTCTCCCACATTTGCATATAGATAGCTTTTTTCCAGGATCACTCCTTTGATGTACTGGGGCAGGGAAAGTCAAATGTCATTGGTCAATAGGCTGTTCTCATATGTTAATTTTGATGCTGACCTCTCTAATCCTTATTTTCTCTCCCACAATGCCAGCTTTCTTGGATCAAATCAGGATAGCTTTCTTAGTTAATTTCTTTGTTTAGGTGACTTTGGGTATCTCAAGTGACTTCATGCTGGTCTACTGCTTCTCAGCCTCCACCTGATTTTTACTTAGTGGACTCTGTTTTGAAACATGGAGAGAAAGACATTGTAATTTTATCTTTGAAAGAAGGAAGAAAGATTGATTCAGAGTCCTTTAAATGTGCTCAGTAAAGTTCTCATTTAGAAAAAATCCTGTCCAAACCCACAATTCCACGCAGAAAACATATGTATGTTATTAGCCCTCCCACATCAAATTAAGTTAGGTTCTTAGAGTTGACAACCCCAGGGCTCAGTTCATAGTCATATGAGCATCTTCTTCAGCCACACCTCCAATTTATGCCTTCTGTACTTTAATGTACTTGCAAAAACAGAGAATCTAGGAAAGCTAGCCTGGGACATCCTCACTCTACAAAGGGAATTTTGTGTTGTGCACAGGATGTCACAATAGGGATCTGTATATATCAAAACATACTCTGGTAAATGTCACCACCAGACAGAGTTCCAAGTGGCCCAGTTTAGAAAAGTTCATTTCCCATCTTAGCTCCCTGCTTGCTGAGTCCAAAATATCAGTATGCAGGACACTTCCTAGCAACTGTTTGTCCATTGTGTATACAGTCTCTATCATTCTCTCCTGCTATCAGAGAAACTAAAATTCCTTTTTAGAATTTTGGTCACATTAATAAAAGAATTTTGAAATGACTATAAAGGAAACACAAGAATAATTTTACTAGTATTTAAGAGGAAAGCAATTGTAAAGGCAAGCTGCAAAACCAGTGGCCCGCAAGAGGGCAAGAAATGGAAGAAAAGGGAGGCCCTTTAACTTAGCCATGGAGGTCAGAGAAAATGCAAATGTCCACAATTCCAGGGAGTGTGTTGGATCCGAAGGACCACCACCAAAGTTCCACTCATCCCCAAAGACCACCGGAGTTCAGATTCGATGCAATCAGCAAGAGGTTTATTAATTATGGTGTATCGGGGTTCCTCAGCCTTCAAGCGGGATAAGAAGGTGGAGAACCTAGTCCTATGGATACATGCTAATTTTAAGCACAAGAACCACAAAGTCCACAGGAATGGGAATGGTTACATTCAGGCACACAGGATTGGTTGGAACCATGGTCTCATTGTCCTTGGTGCCTGGAGCAATGCTGGGGTTTTGGGTGGTGGAAAGTCCCTGCCAGTCCTGTTGGTTATGTGACTACCATCTGCTAGTCATAGGACCATGAGGACAGGGTGTAACTATGTTATAACACCACAAAAGGGTGGGGGAGGTATAACTCTCGGAATTTCCCAACAGAGGAATTTTTCTTAGGGGGAGGGTGTAGCTTGTGGAATTTTCCTTTGGTTCTACAAGATCAAGCTTATCAGTGTCATACTGTAAATTTAATTTCAGATGGTCCCTGACTCTAGGCCCTTCTTGCCTAAGCTTAGCAATGGATGACATCAGGGACCTCTGACAATAAGTAGAAACAGGAGTTGATATTTTAAAAAGTAAAATCACTCTAAGAATGGAAGTGAGCTAATGCCCTGAGGAAAGAACCCAAAAAGCTTCCAGCCAGGAGACCTTGGCTCCCTGTAAAATCTCTAGAGACCTACCTCTCCCACTTTTAGGAGGGTCTCCCCACTCCTAGCATGTTTTACTCAGCTACAACTGAGCCAGGGTAGCTCAGTTTCCCTCTTCAAATAAACTTCTTTCATAGGTTAATCTTGATATTTCCATTTCTAGAGCCTACTCTCCCACCACGAATATTTTAATTGCCAACTACTTATCATAATTAATATATTATGACCACTCAGCCATTGGTTCACTGCTGTTGCTCTTAGGGCTATTGTTTAGTAATCTACAGATGTATTAATTCTGTAATTTCGGTATTCCAAACAATTTGTATCCTTTGCATTCATTCATAGTTTTTTTTTTTATTTGTTTCTTTGTTTTCTTACAGATTTATTTATTTATTTTTATTGTCTAAAGCTAGGCTCTAAAGAACTGCATCAGCGTAAGTATAGCTAAGTGGCAGGCATTGTTTAGTGAGCTTTCTTTAATTCCTCTTTTGCAAGGAGATCTATTCACAAATGTGTACCATTTCATACCGCACACTCTGAAGCATCCTTAGCCTTTTCTCTAGCTGTGCATGTCCTCCAGGTCAGACCGAGTAGACTGAATGGCATTCTGTCTTTCCAAGTCTTTCTGAGATGTTCCAATCCTTACCTTTGGGAGGAACTTGGAGATCCTAGGGGCATGTTGGAGCCTTTCAAAGTCTTTCCGGTACTCTCCTTCTTTAAGATTTTGTATTCCAAGCTCCAGTTTGAGACTTGAAATCACAACACTCAGCAGGTGAGTAGCTGCCAGAGGTTTGCACTACTGTTTTAATAAAACCCTAGAGTCACCCCCTCCCAACTTCCCAGCTCCATTGAGCCATGAGGTAAATTGAATTATGAATAGAGATTTGCCAAGGGAAATGTGAATATTGACAAAATGTCAACAATATTTTCATGACAGTACTTTGAAGAAAGCACCAGAGTTAAGGAAGTTTCCACTGCCTGCAAGTATGCTGTTTTCTGGATAAGTGCAACTTGAACAATTGGTGTGGGAGAGGATGCAGCAATGATACCATATGCTAATTATCTTCACCCTGAAGTAGCCAGTTGTTGCAGCTTGGCACCTGTTTTTGACTTTGTAAAGACAAAACAAACAAATCTAGTTCCACACACTTAGATTTCAGAAAAAGCTTTCATTTAGTTATTTGGCTCTTTTTGGGGGGGATTTCTTTCTCCCCAATTTTTAAAGCAGGCTGATAGCTCATTGTTTTACCTACAGCACTCAGTAATCATCTAGTCTCAGCCTTGCCAGCCTGTAGATTGACATACTCTCACCACTGTACCTGTCTCTATTGGCACTTTGATGTTTGCAGTTCTGCATACTGAAAAATAAATGAAAGCTCCCTGAAAGAAGAGCACCTCCCACAGATCATTCTGCAAGGCAGCTGACAATTTGGAACATCCATGTTGGTGGACTGGATGGAATGTAGTACTGAAACCTAATTACAATTTACCTCTGACTCATCATCGTCCTGAAACCATTCCTTATTAAGTACTGTCTGGCCAAACATCTATGTGACTAACAAATTAAGTGATTGTTAGCTTTTGTCAATTATGGGACTAAGATTGTAATCTGAGGGATCTGTAACCTAGAGATTTTTTTTTCTTACTATATCCAGCCTTTCTGATGGTTCTACCAGTATATCCAGCAAATATGTTGACTTATTACATTGTATTGTTAAATATATATTTACATACATACATACAGTTACAACCTTGGAAGATGGAATTGGGGGCCAACTAAATTGCATTCCTGGGCCAAGATCATTTTTATTTGGATTTACTCTTCCTTGAAGATGATGGATAATGGTGTGTGTGTGTGTGTGTGTGTGTGTGTGTGTGTGTAAAGAACTCTGGTTCTTAGGAATTCTAGACAAAACTAGCCGTGAATCTGTTACTGGAAGGGATTCTTGAAAATATCCTTTGACACCTTGAAGAGATCCTTTGTATGTGAACAACAAATTGGTTGTGAAAAAGTAATGGAAATATGATTGCCCATAGGTATGGTGAAAAAGGTTTGTTTTAGACCTAGGAGAGTGTAGCCCGAGGCCACAGTTGTCATGGCCTGACTGAGCTATGCCAAGTTTGGAGAAAAGAAGAGAGGAAAGGAGAAGGGAGAAAGTGGAATCATATCCAGCAACCAGGTGGTGCAAAGAAAACAGGTAACTGCACTTCCTGTCTGAACTTGTGCTATGAGCAGACCTTGTGCACTGGTTCCACAACCTTTCCCACAACATCCAGAGGATGGCTGTCACCCAGGTGCTCTAAGGCAGCCAGGATCACAGGGTCACAGGATCACAGGATCACAGAGGGAGATCAAGTGCCAGGAGAGTGCACACAAACAGGAGTCCTGGAGTTCTGACACACTCAAGGTCACAATTGAGGCCACAACACTTTACCCAACACCCAGCATAACTGCGACCCACATAGGAACCAGTGAAACACAAACCCCTTCCCACCTAGAGGAACAAGTTCCATTCAGCTTGTATCTGTGCCTGGAACAAACACAGGGCTTTGGCATCCCTCAGCAATTCCAGCAATACACAGAGAAAGCATGCCACCCAGGAGTTCTGACAAACTCTCAATCCCAGGATCAGAGAATCACAGAATCAAAAGGAAACTTGGACTCTGAGGAGTTCTAACTCAACCAGGATCACAAAAATGACAGACTCCATTCAGAGACAGCCAGGGCAAGAACTAGGGATAACCAGGTAGCAAGATGCAAGCACAAGAACATAAGCAAAGAAACCAAGGCAACATGGTACCATCAGAACCCAGTTCTCCCACTACAGCAAGTTCTGGATACCACATAGTACTTGAAAAGCAAGATTCAGAGTTAGAATCATATCTTATGTTGATGATAGAGGACATTAAGAAGGACATGAGTAACTCTCTTAAAGAAATACAGGACAACACAGGTAAACAAGTAGAAGCACTTAAAAGAAACACAAAAATCCCTTAAAGAAATACAGGAGAACTCAACCAAGCAGGCAAAGGAATTGAATAAAACCATCCATGATCTAAAAATGGAAATAAAACCAATAAAGAAATTACAAACAGACACAACCCTGGAGATAGAAAACCCAGGAAAGAGATCATGAAACATAGATACAAGCATCACAAACAAAAAACTAGTGATAGAAGAGAGAATCTCAGGGGAAGAAGATACTGTAGAAAACATTGACACAACTGTTAAAAAAAAAGAGCAAAATGCAAAAGGCTCCTAACCTAAATACCCAGGAAATATGGTACACAATGAGAACACCAAACCTAAGGAAAATGGGTATAGAAGAGAATGAAGATTCCCATTTTAAACGGCCAGTAAATATTCTCAACAAAATTATAGAAGAAAACTTCCCTAATCTAAAGAAAGAGATGTCCACGAACAAACAAGAAGCCTACAGAACTCTAAATAGATTGGACCAGAAAAGAAATTCTTCCTGTCATATAATAATAAAAACACCAAATACACAAAACAAAGAAAGAATATTAAAAGCAGTAAGGGAAAAGGGTCAAGTAACATATGAAGGCAAATTTTTAACAGAGACAATGAAAGCTAGAAAATCTTGGACAGATGTCATTCAGAACTTAAGAAAATACAAATGCCAGCCCAGGCTACTACACCCAGTAGAACTCTGTCAATGGACAGATCATAGAAGCAGAAATTGAAAAGAGACATAGTGAAACTTAACAGAAGTAATGAAACAAATGGCTTTGACAGATATCCATAAGGTATTTCATCTTAAAATATAAGAATATACCTTCTCCTCAGAACCTCATGGTACCTTCTCCAAAATTGAACACATAATCTTTCAAAATACAGGCAGAAACAGATACAAGAAGATTCAAATAATTCCATGCATCTTATCAGATCACTAGGAGCTCTGGCTGGTCTTCAACAACAACAAAAACAAGAGAAGGCCACTTGCACATGGAAGCTGAACAATGTACTGCTCAACTTGGTCAATGAGGAAATAAAGAAAGAAATTAAATATATTTAGAATTACTGAAAATGAAAGCATACATAACCAAACTTATGAGACACAAGGAAACCAGTGCTAAGTGAAAAACTCATAACACTGAATGCTTCCAAAAAATAAATAGAGAGAACATACACTAGCAGTTTGATAGCACACTTGAACAGTCTAGAACAAAAATAAACAAATACTCCCAAGAGGAGAATGCAGGAAATAATCAAACTCAGGGCGGAAATCATCCAAGTAGAGACAAAAGGGACTATACAAAGAATCACCAAAATGAGGAGCTGGTTCTTTGAGAAAATCTACAAGATAGACAAACACTTAGCCAGACTAACCAGAGGCAACAGGGACAGTATACAAGTTAATACAATCAGAAATGAAAAGGGAGGCATAATAGCAGATTCTGAGGAAATTCACAAAATCATCAGATCCTACTATAAAATCTTATATTCAAAAAACTTGAATATCTGGAGAAAATGGACAATTTTCTAGACAAATAGTAGATACCAAAGTTAATTCAGGATGAGAAAAACCATTTAAATATCCCATAACTCCTAAAGAAATAAAAGTAATTATTAAAATTCTCCCAACCAAAAAATGCCCAGGACCACAGGAATTTAGTGAAGGATTCTATCAGAATTTTAAGGAAGACCTAATAGCAAACTATTCAAATTATTCCACAAAATAGAAATAGAAGGAACATTCTATGAATATCCAATTCATTCTATGAAGCCACAATTATGCTTCTACCTAAACCCAACAAAGACTCGTCAAAGAGAACTTCAAATCAATCTCCTTTATGAACACTTTTTCCATGATTCTTCCTATGAATTTTTTATTCCTCCAAGAAACACTGAAGCATCCACAATTTCATCATCCTTCTTGAGCTTCATGTGGTCTCTAAATTGTTTCTTGGGTAATCTGAGATTTTGGGCTAATGTCCACTTATTAATGAGTGTATACAACATGTGTGTGTATTCTGTGTGTGTGTGTGTGTGTGTGTGTGTGTGTGTGTGTGTGTGTGTGTGTGTGTTTGAGATTTGGTTACCTCACTCAGGATGATATTTTCACTTCCACCCATTTGTCTATGAATTTCGTGAAGTCATTGTTTTTAATAATTGAGGAGTAATGCATTGTGTAAATAACCACATTTTCCGTATCCATTCCTCTTTTGAAGGCCATCTTTGTTCTTTCCAGCTTCTGTATATTATTAATAAGGTTGCTTTGAACATAGTGGAGCATGAGTCTTTGTTGTATATTGGAGCATGTTTTTGGGTATATGCCCAGAAGGGGTATAGCTGGGTCATCAGGTACTAGTAAGTCCAATATTCTGAGGAATCTCCAGACTGATTTTCCAGAGTGGTTGTACCAGCTTGCATCCCACCAACAATGGAAAAGAGTGTGCCTCTTTCTCCACATCCTTGCCAGTATCTGTTTCCATCTGCGTTTTTTGTCTTAGCCATTCTGACAGGTATGGTGTGCAATCTCATGGTTGTTTCAGTTTGCATTTCCCTGATGCCTAAGGTTGTTGAACATTTCTTTAGGTGCTTCTCAGCCATTCCAAATTCAGCAGCTGTGAATTAATTTTTTGGCTCTCTACTCCATTTTAAATAGGGTTATTTTATTCTCTGGAGTCTATTCTTGAGTTCTTTGTATATATTGGGTATGAGCCCTCTATCAGATGTAGGATTGGTAAAGATCTTTTCCAAAGCTGTTGGTTGCCTTTCTGTTTTGATGACAGTGTCCTTTGCCTTACAGAACCTTTGCAATTTTATGAGGTCCCATTTGTCAATTCTTGATCTTAGAACATAAGCCATTGTTTTTCTGTTCAGGAAATTTTTCACAGTGTCTTTGTGCCTCGAGGCTCTTACCCACTCTTTCTGCAATTAGTTTGAGTGAATCTGGTTTTATGTGGAGGTCTTTGATGCATTTGGATTTGAGCTATGTACAGGGCAATAAGAAAGGATCAATTTGCATTCTTAGACATGCTGACCTCCAGTTGAAACAGCACCATTTGTTGAAAATAATATCTTTTTTCCACTGGATGGTTTTAGCTCCTTTGTCAAAGATCAAGTAAACATTGGTGTGTGGGTTCATTTCGGAGTCTTCAATTCAATTTCATGCAAATGCCTGCCTGTTTCTCTACCAGTACCATGAGGTTTTTTTTTCACTATTGCTCTGTAATTCTGCTTGAGATCAGGGATGTTGATTCCAACAGAAATTCTTATACTGTTGAGCATAGTTTTTGTTATCCTGGGTTTTTTGTAACTTCAATTGAATTTGGAAATTGCTCTTTCTAACTCTATAAAGAATTGAGTTAGATTTTTTATGGGGATTGCGTTGAATCTGTAACTTGTTTTTGGCAAGATGGCCATTTTTACTCTATAATCTGGCCAATCAATGAACATGAGAGATCTTTCCATCTTCTGAGACTTCTTTCTTTCTTCACAGACTTAAAGGTCTTGTCATAGTTATCTTTTAATTGCTTGGTTAGAGTCACATCAAGATATTTTATATGTAACCATTGCGAAGGGTGTCATTTACATAATTTCTTTCTCAGCCTATTTTTCCTTTGAGTAGACAAAGTTTACTAATTTCTTTGAGTTAATTTTATATCCTGCCACTTTGCTAAAGTTATTTATCAGACTTAGTAGTTCTCTGGTGGACCTTTTAGAGTCACTTAAGTATACTATCATATCAACTGCAAATAGTGATATTTTCACTTCTCCCTTTCCAATTCATATCCCTTTGACCTTGCTTGTTGTCTGGTTACTCTGGCTAGGATTTTTGAGTACAATATTGAATATGTTGGGAGGGAGTGGGCAGCTGTATCTAGTTACTGATTTTAGTGGGACTGTTTCAAGTTTCTCTCCATTTAGTATGTTGCTGGGTTCTGTTTTGCTGTATATTGCTTTTACTATGTTGAAGTATAGGCCTTGACTTCCTGATCTTTCCAAAACTTTTTATCATGCAGGGTTGTTGAATTTTCTAAATCGCTTTCTCAGTATCTAAGTGGTGATCATGTGATTTTTTTCCCATTTTTACTAAATTGGGTATTTCTTATTTACATTTCAAATGTTATTCCCTTTCCTAGTTTTCTGTCCATGAGCCCTCTAACCCTTCCACCACCCACTTCTATATGGGTATTTACCTCCCCATCTGTCCCCCATTACCAACCCAGCCAACAATCTCCTACATTGATGGCCCTTGAAAGGACCAAGGGCTTCACCTTTCACTGGTGCACCAACAAAGCTGTTCGTGGCTATCTATGTAGTTGGAGCCCAGGGTCAGTCCATGAATAGTGTTTGGGTAGTGGTTTATTCCCTCAAAACTCTGGTTGGTTGGAATTGTTGTTCTCATGAGGTCTCAAGCTCCTTCAGTTCTTTCAATGCTTTCTCTAATTCCTCCAATGGGGATCCCATTCTCAGTTCAGTGGTTTGTTGCTAGCATTCACCTCTGTATTGAACTTGTTCTGGTTGTGTCTCTCATTAGAGATTTATATCTGGTTCCTGTAAGCATGCACTTCTTAGCTTCATCCATCTTAATCTAGTTTGGGTGGCTCTATATATAGGCCACTTGTGGCAGGCTCTGAATGGCTGTTCCTTCAGTCTCTACTTAACTTTGCCTCCCAATCACCTCCTATGGATATTTTTGTTCCCTTTCTAAAGAAGGAGTGAGGCATGCAAATTGTGGTCTTCCTTCTTGAGTTTCATGTGCTCCGTGCAATACATCTTGGGTAATTAGAGTATTTGGGTTAATAGCACTTATCAATGAATACATACCACATGTGTTTTTCTGTTATTGGGTTACCCACTCAGGATGATATTTTTCTAGTTCCATCCATTTGCCATGGAATTTCATGAAGTTATTTTTTTTACAGATGAGTAGTACTCCATTGTGTAGGTGTACCATATTTCTTGTATCCATTCCTCTGTTGAAGAGCATCTGTGTTTTTTTCCAGCTTCTGGCTATTTTAATAAGGCTGCTATGAACATGGTCGAGCATGTGTCTTTGTTGTATGGTGGAGCATCTTTTGAGTATATGGCCAGGAGAGGTAAAGTGGGTCCTCAGTTAGTGCAATGTCCAATTTTCAGAGGAACCTCCAGACTGATTTCTAAATGGGTTGTACCAGATTGCACCACAAATGGAGGAGTGCTCCTCTGTCTCCACTTCCTTGTGAGCATCTGCTGTCCCTTGAGTTTTTTTGATCTTAGCCATTCTAACTGGTGTGAGGGAGAATCGCAGGGTTGTTTTGATTTGAATTTCCCTGATGACTAAGGATGTTGAACATTTTTTAGGTGCTTCTCAGCCATTCGATAGTCCTCAGCTGTGAATTCTTTGTTTACCACTGTACTCCATTTTTCAAAAGGGATATTTTGCCCTCTGAAGTTTAATGTCTTGTGTTTTTGTATATTTTGGATATTAACCCTCTATCAGATGTAGGATTGGTAAAGAGCTTTTCCCAATCTGTTGGTTGCCATTTTGTCCTAATGACAGTGTTTTTCCCTTACAGAAGCTTTGCAGTTTTATGAGGTCCCATTTATCGATTCTTGATCTTAGAGCATAAGCCGTTGTTGTTTTGTTCAGGAAATTTTCCCCAGTTCCCATGAGTTCAAGACTCTTCCACACTTTTTATTCTATTAGTTGGAGTTCATCTGGTTTGATGTGGAGGTCCTTGGTTCACTTGGATTTAAGCTCTGTAAAGGGCGATAAGAATGGATAGATTTGCATTCTTCTACATACCGACCTCCAGTTGAATCAGCACCATTTATTGAAATGCTATATTTTTCCATTGGATGGTTTTAGCTCTTTTGTCAAAAATCAATTGACCATAGGTGTGTCGCTTCATTTCTGGATCTTCGATTCTATCCATTGGTCTATCTGCCAGTCTCTACCAATACCATACAGTTTTTATCACTATTCTTCTGTAATACTACTTGAGGTCAGGAATGGTGATTCCCCCAGGAGTCATTTTATTGTTGAGAATAGTTTTAGCTATCCTGGGCTTTTTGTTATTCCAGATGAATTTGCAAATTGTTCTTTCAAACTCTATGAAGAATTGAATTGGAATTTTTATGGGGATTGCATTGAATCTGTAGATTGCTTTTGGTAAAATGGCCATTTTTACTATATTAATCCTGCCAATCCATGAGGATAGGAGATCTTCTGTGATCTTCTTCAATTCCTTTGTTCAGAGACTTGAAGTTCTTATCATACAGATCATAAAGTCACTCCAAGATATTTTATATTATTTGGGACTATTATGAAGGGCGTTGTTTCCCTAATTTCTCTCTCAGTCTGTTTATCTTTTGTGTGGAGAAAGGCTACTGATTTATTTGAGTTAATTTTATACCCAGCCACTTTACTGAAGTTGCTTATCAGGCTCAGTAGTTCTCTCGTGCAGCTTTTTGGGTCACTTAAATATACTGCCTATCATCTGCAAATAGTGATATTTTGACTTCTTTCTTTATAATTTTTTTCCCTTTGACATCATTTTTTTGTCTGATTACTCTGGCTAGGATTTTGAGTACTATATGGAAGAAATAGGGAGAGATTGGGCAGTCATATCTAGTCACTGATTTTAGTGGTATTGCTTCAAGTTTCTCTCCATTTAGTATGTTTTGGAGTACTGGTTTGCTTTATATTGCTTTTACTATGTTTAAGTATAGACCTTGAGTTCCTGAGCTTTGCAAAACTTTTTATCATGAAGGGGTGTTGAATTTTCTAAATGCTTTCTCAGCATCTAAGTGATAATCATGTGATTTTTTTAAAACTTAAGTAGTAGATTATATTGTTGGATTTCTGTATATTGAATTCCTGGGATGAAGCCTACTTGATAATGATGGATTATCATTTTGATGTGTTCATGGATTCAGTTTGTGATAATTTTATTAATGTCTTATCAATATTCATAAGTGAAATTCATTTGAACTTCTCTTTCATTTTTGAATGTTTTTATGGTTTATGAATAAGCCTAATTGTGACTACCATAAGGAATCAGGTAGTGTTCCCTTTGTTTCTATTTAGTAGAATAGTTTGGACAGTATTGGTATTAGGTCTTCTATGAAGGTCTGATGCAATTATGCCCTAAACCCATCTGGTCCTGGGTTCTTTTTGGTTGTGAGACTCTTGATAACTGCTTCTATTTCTTTAGAAGTTATGGGAATGTTTATATGGTTTATCTGATCTTGATTTAAATTTGGTACTTGTATCTGTCTAGAAAATTGTCCATTTCCTCCAAATTTTCCAGGTTTGTTGAATATAGTCAGTTATCAAAAGTCTCATATCCAAAAAGAGCCCAGGACCAAATGTGTTTAGTTCAGAATTGCATCAGACCTTCATAAAAGACCTAATACCAATACTGTCCAAACTATTCTATCATTTTTATAACAAATGGCAATAGTGAATTTTTAGTTAGGCAGATTCCATTCACAGACTCACTAGTCGTTTAGCTCTGTTGACAGAGCTATCATTTTATATATGAGGGGAGAGTATGTTGAGACCAGCCATTCTAGGCAATTCTTTTCTCTTTTCATGTTTATTTTTCTCTTTCTCTTTCTTTTCTTTTCTTTCTGCCCTTCTTTCTTTCTTTCTTTCTTTTGATGTTGTTATTGTTGTAGTTGTTGTTGTTGCTTTTGTTGTTTTCACTACAAAAGGCCTGGGCAATCTTTAAGTGAGGATATACTAAGAAAATCATGTTTACAAAGCTAAGGTATATCACCCATTTGCAGACCATTTGCAGAATTGAGAAACAGGCCATTAGATGCACTGCTATGTTTTAGAGTCTGGGTTGGGGGTGAAAGCCAAAGTGAAGTATGAAAGACAAATTTCCCTTTAAAATGACAGGAACTATCAGTCTTTGGTGTAGGTTGTAGTCACTCAAATAGAAATGGAGAAGTGCTGTTGATTTGTTATATCTATTCTCACCCTATCTGTGGGCATGGTTTAAGCCTGAAGTCAGAGCTAGACATCTCAGTTACTTAGTATATGCAAATATATTATATGGTAGGAAAATTTGCCTGAGCTTAATTATTTTCACCATTTTATTATTAATTTAAAGATGTTATCTATCAGATATTTGGTCTGTGGGTATATGTGTTGACATGTGTCTAGGGATGCCAGTGTGTATAACTGTGTGTGTTAGAGATTGATGTTCAGTGTCTTTATCAACTTGTCTTATTTTGAGACAGAACCTCTTATTGAACCTAAGGCTCACTGACTATCAAGACTGAGTAGCAAACAGCCTCAAGGATCTACCTATCTCAGTTCTGATAAAACTCATGTCTTCATTCTTACATAGCAAGTGCTTTACCCATGAGACTATATTCCCAGCTCTTATCCTAACAATTTCTTTATTTAATGCCTATCTAGTAGCACTTGTATTGAAGTATTAGCAGGCATTATTCTATGTCAAGACTGTAGCTCTGCCACTTTTTTTTCTACTTATGTGAATTAAAAGTAACAGTGTTCATTTAAAAAAGGAATTAGCTTACTGCAAGGGGTGATATTGGCTCAAAGCAAGAGGCCTACAATCAAATAGACTGTTTGTTATGTGTTCAGTCCTCAGAAAGTTTGTGATTCTTAATTTTATGATATATAAGAAGAAGGTAATTACACCTTGGGCAATTTTTAATTTTGCAGATAAATAGGATGACAAGATTGTAAATCACAGATAGTTCTAAACAAATACTTTGGGTTTAGGCTTTACATAACCTATTTTAATAGGAATCAAAAACACTTTAACCACCCTTCTGGCCTACCACAGAAATTAGAAAGTTTAATACAGCAAACAGGGATATGGATGTGTTTAGAAACAGTCCTTTGGTGTGATTCCAATCTTCATTGTCAGTAGCTTACAAGTTCAGTTCTCAAGAATAAGCAGTGGTAGCTTGATCCACTCATACACACTATTCATGAATTATCAATGTCAGTTCATTCAGGAAGGAAGTGGAAGGTTCTATCAATTGTCTTGAATGTGTAGAACTGGAAAGAAGATGCCAGGATTTCTCAAGAAGTTCTTTAGTGTGTTTCTCTCTAACAAGTTACAACAAACAACTACCACTGAAGAAGTTAAGGAAAAACAAAGCCACTGTGTCTTAAGGAAGACTATCAAAGAGTGGCAACATGAACCAGTGCCAAAGCATCACCCACTGTGTGTTTTGTTATACATTCCAGACATAATCACTTCTCTCAAGCATGTGCAATAGCAGAATATCACATGCCCCCTTTTCAGTAAGTTTTCAGATAAACACCATGTGTCTTTTCTCAGCAAAACAACCTCTCTCTAGTAAGAGAGTGTCCAGAAAAAAAAAAAATCACATGACCTAACTGAATCTCCAGAGAAATCATAAATTTCCACTTCAGAACTTGAGAAATCTTGCCAGAAGATTTAAGTTCTTTGTGACACTTAATTCTCACTGTAAACCAACAGGATGTATACTGTAACATACCTTATATTTGTGAAGTGTAGAGATTGAAAATCAAATGTCTTCCCCAAGGGTCCAAGCTAATGAGTACAGGGAATGGTGCGTCAGATCTAAGACAACTGGCCTTAGAACCTGGAGGGCGGTAAGGGGAGGAGGATGGGGACAGGAACACCATATAGAAGGGGAGGGGGAGGAATTAGGGGGATATTTGCTTGGAAACCGGGAAAGATAATGACAATTGAAATGTAAATAAGAAATAACCAATTTAGTAAAGATGGAGAAAGGGGAAAAAAAGAATCACCAGATTTTTCTTTTTTTTCTTTTTCTTTTTTCTTTTTTTTTATTAACTTGATTATTTCTTATATACATTTCGAGTGTTATTCCTTTCCCGGTTTCGGCAAAAATCCTTCCCCTCCCCTTCCTTATGGGTGTTCCCTCCCACACTCCCCCATTGCCGCCCTCCCCTGACAGTCTAGTTCACTGGGGGTTCAGTCTTAGCAGGACCCAGGGCTTCCCCTTCCACTGGTGCTCTTACAAGGATATTCATTGCTACCTATGAGGTCAGAGTCCAGGGTCAGTCCATGTATAGTCTTTAGGTAGTGGCTTAGTCCCTGGAAGCTCTGGTTGCTTGGCATTGTTGTACATATGGGGTCTCGAGCCCCTTCAAGCTCTTCCAGTTCTTTCTCTGATTCCTTCAACGGGGGTCCTATTCTAAGTTCAGTGGTTTGCTGCTGGCATTGGCCTCTGTATTTGCTGTATTCTGGCTGTGTCTCTCAGGAGAGATCTACATCCGGCTCCTGTCAGTCTGTACTTCTTTGCTTCATCCATCTTGTCTAATTAGATGGCTGTATATGTATGGGCCACATGTGGGGCAGGCTCTGAATGGGTGTTCCTTCAGTCTCTGTTTTAATCTTTTGCCTCTCTCTTCCCCTGCCAAAGGGTATTCTTGTTCCCCCTTTTAAAGAAGGAGGAAGCATTCACATTTTGATCATCCGTCTTGAGTTTCATTTGTTCTAGGCATCTAGGGTAATTCAAGCATTTGGGCTAATAGCCACTTATCAATGAGTGCATACCATGTATGTCTTTCTGTGATTGGGTTAGCTCACTCAGGATGATATTTTCCAGTTCCAACCATTTGCCTACAAATTTCATAAAGTCGTTTTTTTTGATAGCTGAGTAATATTCCATTGTGTAGATGCACCACAATTTCTGTATCCATTCCTCTGTTGAAGGGCATCTGGGTTCTTTCCAGCTTCTGGCTATTTAAATAAGGCTGCGATGAACATAGTGGAGCACGGGTCTTTTTATATGTTGGGGCATCTTTGGGTATATGCCCAAGAGAGGTATAGCTGATCCTCAGGCAGTTCAATGTCCAATTTTCTGAGGAACCTCCAGACTGATTTCCAGAATGGTTGTACCAGTCTGCAACCCCACCAACAATGGAGGAGTGTTCCTCTTTCTCCACATCCTCGCCAGCATTTGCTGTCACCTGAGTTTTTGATCTTAGCCATTCTCACTGGTGTGAGGTGAAATCTCAGGGTTGTTTTGATTTGCATTTCCCTGATGACTAAAGATGTTGAACATTTCTTTAGGTGTTTCTCAGCCATTCGGCATTCCTCAGCTGTGAATTCTTTGTTTAGCTCTGAACCCCATTTTTTAATAGGGTTATTTGTCTCCCTGCGGTCTAACTTTTTGAGTTCTTTGTATATTTTGGATATAAGGCCTCTATCTGTTGTAGGATTGGTAAAGATCTTTTCCCAATCTGTTGGTTGCCATTTTGTCCTAACCACAGTGTCCTTTGCCTTACAGAAGCTTTGTAGTTTTATGAGATCCCATTTGTCGATTCTTGATCTTAGAGCATAAGCCATTGGTGTTTTGTTCAGGAAATTTTTTCCAGTGCCCATGTGTTCCAGATCCTTCCCTAGTTTTTCTTCTATTAGTTTGAGTGTGTCTGATTTGATGTGGAGGTCCTTGATCTATTTGGACTTAAGCTTTGTACAGGGTGATAAGGATGGATCGATCTGCATTCTTCTACATGTTGACCTCCAGTTGAACCAGCACCATTTGCTGAAAATGCTATCTTTTTTCCATTTGATGGTTTTGGCTCCTTTGTCAAAAATCAAGTGACCATAGGTGTGTGGGTTCATTTCTGGGTCTTCAATTCTATTCCATTGGTCTAACTGTCTGTCTCTGTACCAATACCATGCAGTTTTTATCACTATTGCTCTGTAATAGTGCTTGAGTTCAGGGATAGTGATTCCCCCTGAAGTCCTTTTACTGTTGAGGATAATTTTAGCTATCCTGGGTTTTTTATTATTCCAGATGAATGTGCAAATTGTCCTGTCTAACTCTTTGAAGAATTGATTGGTATTTTGATGGGGATTGCATTGAATCTGTAGATCGCTTTTGGTAAAATGGCCATTTTACTATATTAATCCTGCCAATCCATGAGCATGGGAGATCTTTCCATCTTCTGAGGACTCTTCAATTTCTTTCTTCAGTGTCTTGAAGTTCTTATTGTACAGATCTTTTACTTGCTTGGTTAAAGTCACACCGAGGTACTTTATATTATTTGGGTCTATTATGAAGGGTGTCCTTTCCCTAATTTCTTTCACGGCTTGTTTCTCTTTTGTGTAGAGGAAGGCTACTGATTTATTTGAGTTAATTTTATACCCAGCCACTTTGCTGAAGTTGTTTATCAGCTTTAGTAGTTCTCTGGTGGAACTTTTGGGATCACTTAAATATACTATCATATCATCTGCAAATAGTGATATTTTGACTTCTTCTTCTCCAATCTGTATCCCCTTGACCTCCTTTTGTTGTCTGATTGCTCTGGCTAGAACTTCAAGAACTATATTGAATAAGTAGGGAGAGAGTGGGCAGTCTTGTCTAGTCTCTGATTTTAGTGGGATTGCTTCAAGTTTCTCTCCATTTAGTTTAATGTTAGCCACTGGTTTGCTGTATATGGCTTTTACTATGTTTAGGTATGGGCCTTGAATTCCTATTCTTTCCAGGACTTTTATCATGAAGGGGTGTTGAATTTTGTCAAATGCTTTCTCAGCATCTAATGAAATGATCATGTGGTTTTGTTCTTTCAGTTTGTTTATATAATGGATCACGTTGATGGTTTTCCGTATATTAAACCATCCCTGCATGCCTGGGATGAAGCCTACTTGATCATGGTGGATGATTGTTTTGATGTGCTCTTGGATTCGGTTTGCCAGAATTTTGTTGAGTATTTTTGCGTCGATGTTCATAAGGGAAATTGGTCTGAAGTTCTCTTTCTTTGTTGGGTCTTTGTGTGGTTTAGGCATAAGAGTAATTGTGGCTTCATAGAATGAATTCGGTAGTGCTCCATCTGTTTCAATTTTGTGGAATAGTTTGGATAATATTGGTATGAGGTCTTCTATGAAGGTTTGATAGAATTCTGCACTAAACCCGTCTGGACCTGAGCTCTTTTTGGTTGGGAGAACTTTAATGACTGCTTCTGTTTCCTTAGGAGTTATGGGGTTGTTTAACTGGTTTATCTGTTCCTGATTTAACTTCGGTACCTGGTATCTGTCTAGGAAATTGTCCATTTCCTGTAGATTTTCAAGTTTTGTTGAATATAGGCTTTTATAGTAAGATCTGATGATTTTTTTAATTTCTTCTGAATCTGTAGTTATGTCTCCCTTTTCATTTCTGATTTTGTTAATTTGGACAAACTCTCTGTGTCCTCTCGTTAGTCTGGCTAAGGGTTTATCTATCTTGTTGACTTTCTCAAAGAATCAACTTTTGGTTCTGTTGATTCTTTCTATGGTCCTTTCTGTTTCTACTTGGTTGATTTCAGCACTGAGTTTGATTATTTTCTGCCTTCTACTCCTCCTGGGTGTATTTGCTTCTTTTTGTTCTAGAGCTTTTAGGTGTGCTGTCAAGCTGCTGACATATGCTCATTCCTGTTTCTTCCTGCAGGCACTCAGCGCTATGAGTTTTCCTCTTAGCACAGCTTTCATTGTGTCCCATAAGTTTGGGTATGTTGTACCTTCATTTTCATTAAATTCTAAAAAGTCTTTAATTTCTTTCTTTATTTCTTCCTTGACCAGGTTATCATTGAGTAGAACACTGTTCAGTTTCCACGTATATGTGGGCATTCTTCCCTTATTTTTATTGAAAACCAGCTTTAGGCCGTGGTGGTCCGATAGCATGCATGGGATTATTTCTATCTTTCTGTACCTGTTGAGGCCCGTTTTTTGACCAATTATATGGTCAATTTTGGAGAAAGTACCATGAGGAGCTGAGAAGAAGGTATATCCTTTTGCTTTAGGGTAGAACGTTCTATAAATATCCGTTAAGTCCATTTGGCTCATGACTTCTCTTAGTCTGTCTACATCTCTGTTTAATTTCTGTTTCCATGATCTGTCCATTGATGAGAGTGGGGTGTTGAAATCTCCTACTATTATTGTGTGTGGTGCAATGTGTGTTTTGAGCTTTAGTAAGGTTTCTTTTACGTATGTAGGTGCCCTTGTATTTGGGGCTTAGATATTTAGGATTGAGAGTTCATCTTGGTGGATTTTTCCTTTGATGAATATAAAGTGTCCTTCCTTATCTTTTTTGATGACTTTTAGTTGAAAATTGATTTTATTTGATATTAGAATGGCTACTCCAGCTTGCTTCTTCCGACCATTTGCTTGGAAAGTTGTTTTCCAGCCTTTCACTCTGAGGTAGTGTCTGTCTTTGTCTCTGAGGTGTGTTTCCTGTAGGCAGCAGAATGCAGGGTCCTCGTTGCGTATCCAGTTTGTTAATCTATGTCTTTTTATTGGGGAGTTGAGGCCATTGATGTTGAGAGATATTAAGGAATAGTGATTATTGCTTCCTGTTATATTCATATTTGGATGTGAGGTTATGTTTGTGTGCTTTTCTTCTCTTTGTTTTGTTGCCAAGACGATTAGTTTCTTGCCTCTTCTAGGGTATAGCTTGCCTCCTTATGTTGGGCTTTACCATTTATTATCCTTTGTAGTGCTGGATTTGTAGAAAGATATTGTGTAAATTTGGTTTTTCATGGAATATCTTGGTTTCTCCATCTATGTTAATCGAGAGTTTTGCAGGATACAGTAACCTGGGCTGGCATTTGTGTTCTCTTAGGGTCTGTATGACATCAGTCCAGGATCTTCTGGCCTTCATAGTTTCTGGTGAAAAGTCTGGTGTGATTCGGATAGGTCTGCCTTTATATGTTACTTGACCTTTTTCCCTTACTGCTTTTAATATTCTTTCTTTATTTTGTGCTTTTGGTGTTTTGACTATTATGTGACGGGAGGTGTTTCTTTTCTGGTCCAATCTCTTTGGAGTTCTGTAGGCTTCTTGTATGCCTATGGGTATCTCTTTTTTAAGGTTAGGGAAGTTTTCTTCTATGATTTTGTTGAAGATATTTACTGGTCCTTTGAGCTGGGAGTCTTCACTCTCTTCTATACCTATTATCCTTAGGTTTGATCTTCTCATTGAGTCCTGGATTTCCTCTATGTTTTGGACCAGTAGCTTTTTCTGTTTTACATTATCTTTGACAGTTGAGTCAATGATTTCTATGGAATCTTCTGATCCTGAGATTCTCTCTTCCATGTCTTGTATTCTGTTGGTGAAGCTTGTATCTACAGCTCCTTGTCTCTTCTTTTGGTTTTCTATATCCAGGGTTGTTTCCATGTGTTCTTTCTTGATTGCTTCTATTTCCTTTTTTAATTCCTTCAACTGTTTGATTGTGTTTTCCTGGAATTCTTTCAGGGATTTTTGTATCTCCTCTCTATGGGCTTCTACTTGTTTATTTATGTTTTCCTGGAATTCTTTCAGTAATTTTTGTGTCTCCTCTCTATGGGCTTCTACTTGTTTATTTATGTTTTCCTGGAATTGTTTCAGGCATTTTTGCGATTCCTCTCTGTAGGCTTCTACTTGTTCTCTAAGGGAGTTCTTCATGTCTTTCTTGAAGTCCTCCAGCATCATGGTCAAATATGATTTTGAAACTAGATCTTGCTTTTCTGGTGTGTTTGGATATTCCATGTTTGTTTTGATCGGAGAATTGGGCTCCGATGGTGCCATGTAGTCTTGGTTTCTGTTGCTTGGGTTCCTGAGCTTGCCTCTCGCCATCAGATTATCTCTAGTGTTACTTTGTTCTGCTATTTCTGACAGTGGCTAGACTGTCCTATAAGCCTGTTTGTCAGGAGTGCTGTAGACCTGTTTTCCTCTCGTTCAGTCAGTTATGGGGACAGAGTGTTCTGCTTTCGGGCGTGTAGTTTTTCCTCTCTAAAGGTCTTCAGCTGTTCCTGTGGACCTGTGTCTTGAGTTCACCAGGCAGGTCACTTGCAGCAGAAAAGTTGGTCTTACCTGTGGTCCCGAGGCTCAAGTTCGCTCTCGGGGTGCTGCCCTCGGGCTCTCCGCAGCGGCAGCAACCAGGAAGATCTGCGCCGCCCTTTCCGGGAGCCTCCGTGCACCATGGTTCCAGATGGAGTTTGGTGTTTTCCTCTGGAATCAGTAATGTGTGCAGAGTGCAGTCTCTTCTGGTTTCGCAGGCGTGTCTGCCTCTCTGAAGGTTTAGCTCTTCCTCCCACGGGATTTGGGTGCAGAGAACTGTTTTTCCGGTCTTTTTCCTTCAGGTTCCGGCAGTATCTCAGGCATGGGTCCTGCGGCTCCTGGGCCCTACCCCACGGGCACCCAGAGGCCTTATACAGTTTCCTTTTGGGCCAGGGATGTGGGCAGGGGTGGGCAGTGTTGGTGATCTCTTCCGCTCTGCAGCCTCAGGATTGCCCACCTGACCAGGTGGTGAGGTCTCTCTCCCATGGGGTCTGGGAGCAGAGAGCTGCTGCAGGCTGGGATCCGAGGGTGTCGGACTCCCAGTAAACAAATGAAGTGCCTGGTACTAGAGGAACTCTGCCTCTGTGTGTCCCGATTTCACCAGGCAGGTCACTTGCAGCAGATAAGTTGGTCTTACCTGTGGTCCTGAGGCTCAAGTTCGCTCGCGGGGTGCTGCCCACGGGCTCTCCGCGGTGGCAGCAACCAGGAAGATCTGCGCCGCCCTTTCCGGGAGCCTCCGTGCACCAGGGTTCCAGATGGAGTTTGGTGTTTTCCTCTGGAATCAGTAATGTGTGCAGAGTGCAGTCTCTTCTGGTTTCACAGGCGTGTCTCCAGATATTTCTGTATTAATAGTGGCCCTCTACAAATGTTTCTTTCCTGGGGTAGCGATATAACTCAGTGTTTAAAATCCTACCTTCATGTCTATAAGAGCTGAATTTGATGTGTACCACTCTTGTCAGGCTATTCACAGCTGTCTTTTACTCCAGATCCATCCTTTCTGATACACTTTCTAGTCTGTTCTTAAGTGAGCATACACCCACATAAAGACACACACACACACACACACACACACACACACACACACACACTTAAATCTTAAAAACAGATTCCTTGAAGCTCTTATTGCTAAATTTATACATCATTTCAACTACAGGGTTCATAACTCTATATGAGTAGATTTCTATCTAGCTTCTGAGATACTCCATCTTCAAACTGGGAAATAAAACCTGAAAAATCTTTAATCTTCAAAATGTAAGTTGCTTGTGAGCCGATGTGTACCTGGATGAAACTCCTGTCAGATGTCTTCTACTTCTGGCTGCCAAAGCACAGGATCTCATCTCTCTCGCCTCTTCTGTAAATTACAGTGGCACATGGTTCAATTTCCCTGTCATGCCTTGCTTGCTATTTTGGAAACATTTCTGAATAAATAGTGAAAATAGCTTGTTCTCCTTCTACTTTATATCTTACTACCGATATCAATCATCACAATGTCATATAGAAATACTTGTGTCAAAGGGGAAGGCAGCTGATAAAATTCCCTGCTTGCTAGTTAAGTTTTAAATCTATGTAGCTAGCATCCCCACACTGAAAGGAAAGTACTTAATAGGGTTTTTGTGTGGGCTTCTGGTTGCTAAAGTATTTTTACAACAACAACCACAAATAAAAAAGCATTTTATGGCATTCAAACCTGAATCACTAAAACCTGGATTTTTAGTAGGATAAACTGAACTGCTTACAGTTGGGAGTTTTAAGAAAGTGAGTGCAATTTATTATGTAGATAGTGGTCCTTATCATGTTTGTCTCTGACATTTAATGTACTTTAAAGTACAGGAAGACTCTTTGAATGCACCCGGACGTGTGTGTGTGTGTGTGTGTGTGTGTGTGTGTGTGTGTGTGTGTGTGTTAATGTGCTACTGCAATGAAATGTATCTAAGATAAAACATAGAGTTCCTAAGCAAAATAACCTTAAAAGATTCATGCAATAATACTTCAAGTTACCAGTTCACTATTGTGACCATGTGTGCATATGTCTGTATTTATGTATGTGTGTGATTGTGTACATAGAGATCACTCTAGGACACAATTCTGAGAGATTTTATCTTCCTTGTTTTTTGAGACAGATTCTCTCAAAAATTAGCCTAGAGCTAACTAATTTGGACTTTTCATTGGGCCAGTTAGCCTCAGGGTTCTGCCAGATTATATTTCCCTAGCATTATGGACTTAAATGATGGGACATCCACCACTTTTATGCTTTTGACATGGATTCTAGGAATAATGTTATGGTTGTGGAATAATGTTTTACTCTTTGAGTTATTTGACTGTTGCATAGTTTCTTTGTTTTTAAAATTCTAATTTTTAACTTTCATATATTTAAATTTCAAAGTTTGCTGACAGTCCTTTTTTTTTCTTTTCTTTTCTTTTTTTCAGAGCTGGGGACTGAACCCAGGGCCTTGTGCTTGCTAGGCAAGCGCTCTGCCACTAAGCCAAATCCCCAACCCCCTGACAGTCCTTTTCAAAGCATTATGATACAATATAATGTAGAATTGAGGACTATAATCTTAGCATATCACACTCTTTAATTTTCTGTCTTAATTCTTTCCAGATACATTGCTGGATTTTCCTAATTCCTTCAGTAGGAGGAAGAGTCAATTCATTCCCTTGTGTTGGCTTAATTCATGGAATGCACTTAGCTAGATGCATTCACCTGGAGAAATGTACACAGATATATATCGCTTGTAAGATTTTGAAGTTATAGCCCCAATAACATGGTGGACATTAGTAGTAATGTGCTTTATGGGCTAGTGATAAGTAGCCTGATTCTTTCTGATGATGCTAGTGAACAATAGCAGCTTTAGTCCCTTTCAGGCAAATGATCAAGAAAGTGAACAATAATTGCTGTCTACTGTACAATGTTGTTGGTGAGTATATGGCAAATTAGAAATGTGAAAAGATTTTTTTTCCTGATGATATTTTCCAGAATCCAAGGACTAATTTAGGTCTCAGGTTTAGGCATATCTTCATTTAGAAACTAACACTATTCTGAAACCACATTGTTTGTACCTATGAAAGCATAGGGTAAGAACTGTGTTTTTCTAGACAGGTTGAGAACTCTGCTCTGGAGTCACAAAATAGTTAGCAAAATATTTGACTTTCAAGAATGAAGTCCTACATTTAATCTGTAGATCCCTTATTTAAAAGTCATGTGTTGCTGGTACATAAATATAATGAGAGTGCTGGAGCAACAGAGGTCTAGTAATTTGACCTGGATTTATAACCAGATAACTTAATTTATTTGTGACATTATGTTCAACAAAAAGCCCTGTCTTAAGAATAGACACTGGCATCTGAGGAACAACATTGTCCTTTGTTCTTAATATATATCATAGGCACATGCATCTATTTGTCTACATATGAATACACACACACACACACACACACACACACGAAAGAGAGCGAGAGAGAACAAAATGTTACATATAAACATTAGAAAGCTAGAAGCAAATGATTCTTGAAAAAAATTAACGGGTT
Source organism: Rattus rattus (assembly GCF_011064425.1). Taxonomy (NCBI): domain Eukaryota; kingdom Metazoa; phylum Chordata; class Mammalia; order Rodentia; family Muridae; genus Rattus; species Rattus rattus. Next base: position 81,339,098 of record NC_046163.1, on the reverse strand, counting down.
GAAGAAGAGTGATAGTACATTCCCTGCCCAGCTAGAAACCTACATCATTCAGGTACTAGGGACCATTTTCCAGTGCTGGATCTAATCCTACATAGCCTACACCCAGTTGCAGCTCCACTCCCCAGGTATTCTGACACACTCAGCTTGACGTATAAGACCCTAAACCCAACCACAAAACTCAATGTACTGGGACCCCCATGATCCAGATAAATAGAATCCCCACCCAGCCAGAGACTTGCTCACATTCTACTTCCCACCTGTGCTGTGTTCTAGGGAACCAGTGTTGGACCTGATCCCACACAGCCCACACCTCAATTGTAGCTCAACTCCCCAGGTATACTGACACATCCAGGATCAGACGATCATAGAATCACACAGGCTCACAGGAAGGACAGGCTGCAGTCAGAGACAGGGAGGCCAGATAACAGTAGAGATAACTAGATGGCTGGAGGCAAGTGCAAGAAAATGAGCAACAGAAACCAATTTGACTTGGCAAAATCAGAACTCAGCTATCTCATCATAGCAAGTCCGGGATACCCCAACATACATATGAAGCAAGGTTCTATTCTAAACTCTCATTTCATTAGGATGATAGAGGACATTTAGATGGACATAACTAACTCCCTTAAAGAAATAAAAGAGAATAAAAATGAACAAGTAGAAATCTATAAAGAGGAAATGCAGACATCCCTTAGTGAAAAACAAGGGAACACAATCAAACAGGTGAAGGAATTAAACAAAATCATCCAGGATGTAAAAATGGAAATAGAATTATTTACAAAAAAGAACTCAAAGGGAGAAATTCATGGAGATCTAGGAAATCCATGGATATCTAGGAAAAATAACAGGAGTCATGTATGTAAACATCACCAACAGAATACAGAATATAGAAGAGAATCGCAGTAACAAAAGATAGAATAATGCATATCAACACAAAATTCAGGAAAAATACAAAAACATAGAGCTCCTATTTCAAAAGATTCAAGAAATCCAGGACACAATGAAGAGACCAAACCTGAGAATAATAGGAATAGAAGAGAGTGAAGATTTCCAACTCAAAAGGCCAGCAGTTACCTTCAACAAAATTATAGAAGAAAACTTTCCTAACCTAAAGAAAGAAGTGTCCATAAACATACAAAAATTCTACATGACACCAAACAGATGGGATCAGAAAAGAAATTCCTCTCATTACATAATAACTAAAACATCAAATGCATAGAACAAAGAAAGAATATTGAAAGCAATAAGGAAAAATAGTCAAGTAACATATAAAGGCCGATCTACAAGAATTATACCAGTATTCTCAACAGAGAAAAGCAAGAAGTTCCTGGACAAATGTCATACAGGCCCTAAGAGAATAGCCATGACTGCCCTGGCTACTATACCTTGCAAAACCTGCTATTACCATAGTTGAAGAAATCAAGGTATTTTAAGACAGAAGCAAATTTAAACAATATCTTTCCACATACCCAGCTCGACAGAGGATAATAGAAGGAAAAGTCCAACCCAAGGAAGTAAACTACACCCAAGAAAAACCAAGAAATTAATCTTTTCACAACATATATAGAAGAAGAGAAGCATACAAACATAATTCCACATCTAACAACAAAATTAACAGGAAACAGCTATCATTGGTCCCAAATAGCTCTCAACATCAACAAACTCAATTCTCCAATAAAAATATAGGCTAACAGACTGGATACATAAATAGGAGCCAACATTTTCCTGCATAGAGGAAACATGCCACAGAATCAAAGACAGACATTATTACCTCAAAATAAAACAATGGGATTTTTTCCCCAAGCAAATGACTCCAAGAAACAAGCTGGAATCTCCATGCTAATAACCCAACAATATATGTTTTCAACCAAAATTTATCGAAAAAGATGGAGAAGGATACTATATATACCTCAAAGAAAAAAATCCACCAAGATGACTCTCAATTCTTAATATCTATACCCCAAACACAAGAGTAAACACATTTGTAAAAGAAACTTTACTAAAGCTCAAAGCACACATTGAACCTCATACAATAATAGGAGATTTTGAGAACCCACTCTTACTAATGATCAGATCATGGAAACAGAAATTAAACAGCAACACAGTGAAAGTAAAAGAAGTTATGAAGAAAATAAATTTAACTGATAGCTATAAAATATTTCACCCTAAAACAAAAGAATATACCTTCTTCTTAGTACCTCATGCTACCTTCTCAAAAATCCACCATATACTCGGATACCAAACAAACCTCAACAGATACAAGAACATTGATTAAACCCCATCTACTTTATCGCAACACCACAGACTAAAGCTGGTCTTCAATAGCAACAAATACAACAAAGAGCCCACATACAAATGGAAGTTGAACAACTATCTACTCAATGAAATCTTGGTCAGGGAAAAAAATAGTGAAAATAAAGACTTTTTAGAATTTAATGAAAATGAAGGCACGTCATATCCAAACTTATGGAACACAATGAAAGCAGTACTAAGAGGAGAAAACTCATAGCTCTGAGTGCCTCCATAAAGAAATTGATTTCTTTGCACACAAATCCCATAGGGAAGAGAGCGGAACATCCAGGATCTCAGGACAGACTGCCACCTCTGCACACCTCTGCCCACATGCCTGGTCCAAGGGGAAACTGCACAGTTCTTCTGGATACAGGGATATAGGAACAGACAGCTGCTGGTACCCATGGTTCTGGTCTGTGCCCATGACTGAAAGAAACCATCTAAACATCTCCCTGCCCCCAAATCCTGTGGGGGAGAGTGCTGGATGCTCAGAAGTGTGAATACTCCTGAGAAGTCAGAGGAGACTATCCTCTGCCCACAGATTAGACCCAAGAGGGAATTGCATAGTGCCAACTGTGCCCGCTGGGTGCAAGGACCTATGAGAAATCAAGGGCAGGATTCTTTGATTCTTGCCCGTGCTTAGAGCTAGAAGACAGTCTCCACAATCACTGACACACCTGAAGGCAGAGTTAAGACCCACTTTTCTGCTACCAAGTGACTTGCCTGGTGGATTAAGGATACAGAGGCAGAAGTCCTCTAGGTCAGGGCACTTTCTGTTTCTGGCTCTGCCTGGAAGTGAAATGATACCATCCCACAGTTATTGCACCCAAATCCCATGTAGAAGAGAGCTGACCACCCAGGAGTGAAGACATTCTGAGACCACAGGACAGACTGCCACCTCTGCACATCTCTGCCCATATCCCTGGTCCAAAGGGAAACTGTATAGTGCCTTTGGACACAGGAATATAGGAATAGACAGCCACTGGTACCCATGGATCTGGTCTACACATAGGACCGAATTGAACTGGCCAAAGAGCTCCCTGCAACCAAATCCCATGCGGGAGAGAGTTGGACCCACAGAAGTGTGGACACTCCTGAGTATTCAGAGGAGACTAACCTCTGTCCGCAGTCCAGACACAAGCAGGAATCGACTAGTGCTAACTTTGCCTCCTGGGTGCAAGGACCTTGGAGCAATCAGGGGCAGAACCCTTTGAAAACTGCCCACTCCTAGAGCTGAAAGACAGCCTGCAGGAGTGCTGACACACCTGAAATCGGAGCACCTGTTCTCAGAAAAGGCTGAAAGAAAATAGGAAAACAGTTCTACGAGATTGCTGACACAGAAACCTAGAGCAGGGTCAAGTCACTCTCAGAAACAGCAACATAAGCAAACACCAGAGACAACCCAATGACTAGAAGCAAGCGCAAGACCATGAGCAACAGAAACCAAGACTACTTGGCATCATCAGAGCCAAGTTCTCCCACCAAAGACAATTCTGGATATCCAAACAACCAGAAAAGAAAAATTTAGATTTAAAATCACAGTCTTTTGTATTGATGGAGGACTTTAAGAAAGACATAAATAACTCCATTAAAGAAATTCAGGAAAACCCAAGTAAACAAGTAGAAGCCCTTAGAGAGGAAACAGAAAAATCCCGGAAAGAATTACAGGAAAACACAACCAAACAGGAAAATTAATTGAAAATGGAAATAGAAACAATAAGGAAAGCACAAACCCAGATATAGAAAAACCTAAGGAAGAAACAAGGAGATGTAGATGCAAGAATCACCAACAAAATACAAGAGATAGAAGAGAGAATCTCAGGGGCAGAAGATACCATAGAAAACATTGACACAACTGTCAAAGATAATGTAAAACACCAAAATGTCCCAGCCCAAAACATACCAGAAAACCAGGACACAATGAGAAGATCAGACCTAAGGATAATAGGTATAGAAGAAAGTGAAGACTCCCAACTTAAAGGGCCAGCAAATATATTCAGCAAAATTATGGAAGAAAAGTTCCCTAACCTAAAGAAAGAGATGCCCATAAACATACAAGAAGCCTACAGAACTCCAAATAGATTAAATTAATAGTTAAAACACCAAATGCAAAAAGCAAATAAAGAATACTAAAGGCAGTAGGGGAAAACATAAAGTGACACATAAAGGCAGACCTATAAAATTACAACAGTCTTCTCACCAGAGAATATGAAAGCCAGAGGATCATGTAGAGATGTCATACAAACCCTAAGAGGACAAAAATGCCAGCCCAAGTTACTGTATCCAGCAAAACTCCCAACTAACATAAATGGAGTAACCATGATATTCCATGACAAAACCAAATGTACAAACTATCTTTCTACAAATTGAGCCTTACAAAGGATAGTAGATGGGAAACTCCAACACAAGGACAGAAAAAAACCATTGTACAGAAAGCAAGAATATAATTTCCTTGCAATGAAACCAAAAGAGAAATAAACAAACATGATTGCATATCTAACAATGAATATAACAGGAAGCAACAATCACTCTTCCTTCATATCTCTCAACATCACTGGACACAATTCCCTAATAAAAAGACATAGACTAGCGGACTGGATATGTAAAAGAGGACCGAACTTTTTGCTGCATGAAGGAAAAGCATCTCAAAGGCAAAGACAGACTTTATCTCAGAGTAATTAGCTGGAAAACAACTTTCCAAGTAAATAACCTGAACAAACAAGCTGGGGTTGCCTTTCTAATATCAAATAAAATTGACTTTCAATGAAAAGTAATTAAAAAAGATAAGGAGGACACTTCATATTCATTAAAGGAAAAATCTACCAAGATGAACTCTCAATCCTAAATATCTATGCTCCAAATGCAAGGGCACTTACATTCATAAAAGAAACCTTACTAGAGCTCAAAAGCACACATTGCATCTCACAGGATAATAGGCAGATTTCAACACGCCACTCACATCAATAGACAGATAGTAGAAACAGAAATTAAACAGAGACATAGAGAAACTACCAGAAGTTATAAAGCAAATGGATTTAAAAGATATTTATACAACATTCCATCCTAAATCAAAAGGATATACCTTCTTCTCATCACCTCATTGAACCTCCTCTAAAATTGACCATATAATCTGTCTCACACAGGCCTCAACAAAAAAGGAAGATAGAAATAATCCAATGCATCCTATCAGATTGCCATGTACTAAGACTGGTCTTCAATAACAACAATAATGACAGAAAGCCCACATAAAAATGGAAGTTGTACAGTGCTCTACTCAATGACAACTTGGTCAAGGAAGAAATAAAGAAAAAAACAATTAAAGACTTCTTAGAATTTAATAAAATGAAGATACAAAATTCCCAAACTTATGGAAAACAATGAAAACAGTACTAAGAAAAAAACTCATAGCTCTGAGTGTCTGCGAAAAAGAACCAGGATAAAGAGTATGTCAGCAGCTGGACTGCCTACCTAAAAGCTCTAGAACAAAAAGAAGTAGATAAACCAAAGAGGAGTAGAAGGCAGGAAATAATCAAACTCAGGGCTGAAATCAACCAAGTAGAAATGAAAAGGACTATAGAAAAAAAATCAACAAAACCAGGAGCTGGTTCATTGAGAAAATCAACAAGATAGATAAACCCTTAACCAGACTAACCAGAGGTCACAGAGAGTGTATCCAAATTAACAAAATCAGGGAGACATAACTACAGAATCTGAAGAAATTTAAAATATCATCAGATCCTACTACAAAAGCCTATAGTCAACAAAACTAGAAAATCTGGAGGAAATGGACAATTATCTACACAGATACCAGGAACTAAAGTTAAATCAGGAACTGATTAAACATCTAAACAACCCCATAACTCCTAAAGAACTAGACGCAGTTATTAATAGTCTCCTAACCAAAAAGAGCTCAGAACCAGATGTGTTTACTGCAGAATTCTATTAGACTTTCATAGAAGACCTCATACCAATACCATAAAACCTATTCCACAAAATAGAAACAGACAGAGCTCTACCAAATTCCTTCTATGAAGCCACAATTACTCTTATACTGAAAACACACAAAGACCCAATAAAGAAAGAGAACTTCAGACAAATTTTGGTTGTGAATATTGACACAAAAATAAAATTCTTGCAAACCGAATCCAAGAACACATCAAAACAGTCATCCATCATGATCAAGTAGGCTTCATCCCAGGGATGCAAGGATGACTTTATATATGAAAATTCATCAATTTAATCCACTATATAAAAAAACTCAAATATAAACCCACAAGATCCTTTCATTAGATTTGGAGAAAGCATTTCACAAAATTCCACACCTCTTCATGATAAAACTCCTGTAAAAATCAGGAATATGAAAACATAGTAAAAGCAATATACAGCAAACCAATAGCTAACATCAAAGGAAATGGAGTGAAACTTGAAGTAATCCAACTAAAATCAGGGACTAGACAAGGCTGACAACTCTCTCCCTACTTATTCAATACAGAACTCAAAATCCTAGCCAGAGCAATCAGACAGTGAAAAGAGATCAAAGGGATACAAAATGGAAGTGGAGAAATAAAAATATCACTATTTGCAGATGATATGATATTGTACTTAAGTGATCCCAAAAGTTCCACCAATGAACTATCTAACCTGATAAACATCTTCAGCAAAGTGTCAGGGTATAAAATTTTGGTTGTGAGCCTAACCTTTAACAGCTGAGCCATCTCTCCAGTCCCAGGGTATAAAATTAACTCAAACCAATCAGTAGCCTTCCTTTACTCAAAGGATAAACAGGCTGAGAAATTAGGGAATTGACACCCTTCACAATAGTCCCAAATAATATAAAATATTGTGGTGTGACGTTAACCAAGCAAGTGAAAGATCTGTATGACAAAAACTTCAAGTCTCTGAAAAAAGAAATTGAAGAATATCTCAGAAGATGGAAAGATCTTCCATGCTCATGAATTGGCAGGATTAATATAGTAAAGATGGCCATTTTGCCAAAAGCAATATACAGTGATGCAATCCTCATCAAAATTCCTACTCAATTCTTTATAGAGATAGAAAAAGTAATTTGCAAATGTATTTGGAATAACATAAAATCCAGGATAGCAAAAACTATATTAAACAATTTACGAGGCAGCTCTCTGCTCCCAAACCCCGTGGGAGAGAGACCTCACCGCCTGGTCAGGTGGGCACTCCTGAGGCTGCAGAGCGGAAGAGACCACCAACACTGCCCACCCCTGCCCACATCCCTGGCCCAAGAGGAAACTGTTTACGGCCTCTGGGTTCCCGTGGGGGATGGCCCAGGAGCGGCAGGACCGCTGCACCTGAGACACCGCCGGAACCTGAAGGAACAGATTGGATAAACAGTTCTCTGCACCCAAATCCCATGGGAGGGAGAGCTAAACCTACAGAGAGGCAGACACACTTGGGAAACCAGAAGAGACTGACTCTGCACACATCTCAGACGCCAGAGGAAAACACCAAACGCCATCTGGAACCCTGGTGCACGGAGGCTCCCGGAAAGAGCGGCGCAGATCTTCCCGGGTGCTGCCGCCGCGGAGAGGTCATAGGCAGCACCCCACGAGCAAACTTGAGCCTCGGGACCACAGGTAAGACCAACTTTTCTGCTGCAAGAGACCTGCCTGGTGAACACCAAACAGAGGCCCAAGGGAAGAACTGAAAACCTGCAGATAGGAAAAACTACTCGCCCGAAAGCAGAACACTCAGTCCCCATAACTGGCTGAAAGAAAACAGGAAAACAGGTCTACAGCACTCCTGACGCACAGGCTTATAGGACAGTCTAGCCACTGTCAGAAATAGCAGAACAAAGTAACACTAAAGATAATCTGATGGCGAGAGGCAAGCGCAGGAACCCAAGCAACAGAAACCAAGACCTCATGGCATCATCAGAGCCCAATTCTCCCACCAAAGCAAACAAGGGATATCCAAACACACCAGAAAAGCAAGATCTAGTTTCAAAATCATATTTGATCATGATGCTGGAGGACTTCAAGAAAGACGTGAAGAACTCCCTTAGAGAACAAGTAGAAGCCTACAGAGAGGAATCACAAAAATGCCTGAAAGAATTCCAGGAAAACATAATTAAACAAGTAGAAGCCCATAGAGAGGAGTCACAAAAATCCCTGAAAGAATTCCAGGAAATCATAAATAAACAAGTAGAAGCCCATAGAGAGGAGTCACAAAAATCCCTGAAAGAATTCCAGGAAAACACAATCAAACAGTTGAAGGAATTAAAAATGGAAATAGAATCAATCAAGAAAGAATACATGGAAACAACCCTGGATATAGAAAACCAAAAGAAGAGACAAGGAGCTGTAGATACAAGCTTCACCAACAGAATACAAGAGATGGAAGAGAGAATCTCAGGAGCAGAAGATTCCAAAGAAATCATTGGCTCAACTGTCAAAGATAATGTAAAGCGGAAAAAACTACTGGTCCAAAACATACAGGAAATCCAGGACTCAATGAGAAGATCAAACCTAAGGATAATAGGTATAGAAGAGAGTGAAGACTCCCAGCTCAAAGGACCAGTAAATATCTTCAACAAAATCATAGAAGAAAACTTCCCTAACCTAAAAAAAGAGATACCCATAGGCATACAAGAAGCCTACAGAACTCCAAATAGATTGGACAAGAAAAGAAACACCTCCCGTCACATATTAGTCAAAACACCAAAAGCACAAAATAAAGAAAGAATATTAAAAGCAGTAAGGGAAAAAGGTCAAGTAACATATAAAGGCAGACCTATCAGAATCACACCAGATTTCTCACCAGAGACTATGAAAGCCAGAAGATCCTGGACAGACGTCATAAAGACCCTAAGAGAACACAAATGCCAGCCCAGGTTACTGTATCCTGCAAAACTCTCAATTAACATAGATGGAGAAACCAAGATATTCCATGAAAAAAACAAACTTATACAATATCTTTCTACAAATCCAGTACTACAAAGGATAATAAATGGTAAAGCCCAACATAAGGAGGCAAGCTATACCCTAGAAGAGGCAAGAAACTAATCGTCTTGGCAACAAAACAAAGAGAAGAAAAGCACACAAACAAAACCTCACATCCAAATATGAATATAACAGGAAGCAATAATCACTATTCCTTAATATCCCTCAACATCAATGGCCTCAACTCCCCAATAAAAGACATAGATTAACAAACTGGATACGCAACGAGGACCCTGCATTCTGCTGCCTACAGGAAACACACCTCAGAGACAAAGACAGACACTGCCTCAGAGTAAAAGGCTGGAAAACAATTTTCCAAGCAAATGGTCAGAAGAAGCAAGCTGGAGTAGCCATTCTAATATCAAATAAAATCATTTTCCAACTAAAATTCATCAAAAATGATAAGGAAGGACACTTCATATTCATCAAAGGAAAAATCCACCAAGATGAACTCTCAATCCTAAATATCTATGCCCCAAATACAAGGGCACCTACATACGTAAAAGAAACCTTACTAAAGCTCAAAACACACATTGCACCTCACACAATAATAGTAGGAGACTTCAACACCCACTCTCATCAATGGACAGATCATGGAAACAGAAATTAAACAGAGACGTGAGACAGACTAAGAGAAGTCATGAGCCAAATGGACTTAACAGATATTTACAGAGCATTCTATCCTAAAGCAAAAGTATATACCTTCTTCTCAGCTCCTCATGGTACTTTCTCCAAAATTGACCATAAAATTGGTCAAAAAACGGGCCTCGACAGGTACAGAAAGATAGAAATAATCCCATGCGTGCTATCGGACCACGAAGGCCTACAACTGGTCTTCAAAATCAATAAGGGAAGAATGCCCACATATACGTGGAAACTGAACAATGCTCTACTCAATGATAACCTGGTCAAGGAAGAAATAAAGAAAGAAATTAAAAACTTTTTAGAATTTAATGAAAATGAAGGTACAACATACCCAAACTTATGGGACACAATGAAAGCTGTGCTAAGAGGAAAACTCATAGCGCTGAGTGCCTGCAGAAAGAAACAGGAAAGAGCATATGACAGCAGCTTGACAGCACACCTAAAACCTCTAGTACAAAAAGAAGCAAATACACTCAGGAGGAGTAGAAGGCAGGAAATAATCAAACTTAGAGCTGAAATCAACCAAGTAGAAACAAAAAGGACCATAGAAAGAATCAACAGAACCAAAAGTTGGTTCTTTGAGAAAATCAACAAGATAGATAAACCCTTAGCCAGACTAACGAGAGGATACATAGAGTATATCCAAATTAACAAAATCAGAAATGAAAAGGGAGACATAACTACAGATTCAGAGGAAATTCAAAAAATCATCAGATCTTACTATAAAGGCCTATATTCAAAAAAACTTGAAAATCTGCAGGAAATGGACAATTTCCTACACAAATACCAGGTACCGAAGTTAAATCAGGAACAGATAAACCAGTTAAACAACCCCATAACTCCTAAGGAAACAGAAGCAGTCATTAAAGGTCTCCCAAACAAAAAGAGCCCAGGTCCAGACGGGTTTAGTGCAGAGTTCTATCAAACCTTCATAGAAGACCTCATACCAATATTATCCAAACTATTCCACAAAATTGAAACAGATGGAGCACTACCGAATTCCTTCTAAGAAGCTACAATTACTCTTATACCTAAATCACACAAAGACCCAACAAAGAAAGAGAACTTCAGACCAATTTCCCTTATGAATATCGACGCAAAAATACTCAATACAATTCTGGCAAACCGAATCCAAGAGCACATCAAAACAATCATCCACCATGATCAAGTAGGCTTCATCCCAGGCATGCAGGGATAGTTTAATATACGGATCCATCAACTTGATACATTATATAAACAAACTGAAAGAACAAAACCACATGATCATTTCATTAGATGCTGAGAAAGCATTTGACAAAATTCAACACCCCTTCATGATAAAAGTCCTGGAAAGAATAGGAATTCAAGGCCCATACCTGAACATAGTAAAAGCCATATACAGCAAACCAGTTGCTAACATTAAACTAAATGGAGAGAAACTTGAAGCAATCCCACTAAAATCAGGGACTAGACAAGGCTGCCCACTCTCTCCCTACTTATTCAATATAGTTCTTGAAGTTCTAGCCAGAGCAATCAGACAACAAAAGGAGGTCAAGGGGATACAGATTGGAAAAGAAGAAGTCAAAATATCACTATTTGCAGAGATATGATAGTATATTTAAGTGATCCCAAAAGTTCCACCAGAGAACTACTAAAGCTGATAAACAACTTCAGCAAAGTGGCTGGGTATAAAATTAACTCAAATAAATCAGTAGCGTTCCTCTACACAAAAGAGAAACAAGCCGAGAAAGAAATTAGGGAAACGACACCCTTCATAATAGACCCAAATAATATAAAGTACCTCGGTGTGACTTTAACCAAGCAAGTAAAAGATCTGTACAATAAGAACTTCAAGACACTGAAGAAAGAAATTGAAGAAGTTCTCAGATGGAAAGATCTCCCATGCTCATGGATTGGCAGGATTAATATAGTAAAAATGGCCATTTTACCAAAAGCGATCTACAGATTCAATGCAATCCCCATCAAAATACCAATCCAATTCTTCAAAGAGTTGGACAGAGAAATTTGCAAATTCATCTGGAATAACAAAAAACCCAGGATAGCTAAAACTATCCTCAACAATAAAAGGACTTCAGGTGGAATCACTATCCCTGAACTCAAGCAGTATTACAGAGCAATAGTGATAAAAACTTCATGGTATTGGTATACAGTCAGACAGATAAACAAATGGAATAGAACTGAAGACCCAGAAATGAACCCACACACCTATGGTCACTTGATTTTTGACAAAGGAGCCAAAACCATCAAATGGAAAAAAGATAGCATTTTCAGCAAATGGTGCTGGTTCAACTGGTGGTCAATATATAGAAGAATGCAGATCGATCCATGCTTATCACCCTGTACAAAGCTTAAGTCCAAGTGGATCAAGGACCTCCACATCAAACCAGATACACTCAAATTAATAGGAGAAAAACTAGAGAAGCATCTGGAACACATGGGCACTGGAAAAAATTTCCTGAACAAAACACCAATGGCTTATGCTCTAAGATGAAGAATCGACAAATGGGATCTCTTAAAACTCCAAAGCTTCCATAATGCAAAGGACACTGTTGTTAGGACAAAATTGCAACCAACGGATTGGGAAAAGATCTTTACCAATCCTACAACAGATAGAGGCCTTATATCCAAAATATACAAAGAACTCAAGAAGTTAGACCGCAGGGAGGCAAATAACCCTATTAAAAAATGGGGTTCAGAGCTAAACAAAGAATTCACAGCTGAGGAATGCTGAATGGCTAAGAAATACCTAAAGAAATGTTCAACATCTTTAGTCATAAGGGAAATGCAAATCAAAACAACCCTGAGATTTCACCTCACACCAGTGAGAATGGCAAAGATCAAAAACTCTGGTGACAGCAAATGCTGGCGAGGATGCGGAGAAAGAGGAACACTCCTCCATTGTTGGTGGGATTGCAGACTGGTACAACCATTCTGGAAACCAGTCTGGAGGTTCCTCAGAAAATTGGACATTGAACTGCCTGAGGATCCAGCTATACCTCTCTTGGGCATATACCCAAAAGATGCCCCAACATATAAAAAAGACACGTGCTCCACTATGTTCATAGCAGCCTTATTTATAATAGCCAAAAGCTGGAAAGAATCCAGATGCCCTTCAACAGAGGAATGGATACAGAAAATGTGGTACATCTACACAATGGAATATTACTCAGCTATCAAAACCAATGACTTTATGAAATTCATAGGCAAATGATCGGAACTGGAAAATATCATCCTTAGTGAGGTAACCCAATTACAGAAAAGCACACATGGTATGCACTCATTGATAAGTGGCTATTAGCCCAAATGCTTGAATTACTCTAGATGCCTAGAACAAATGAAACTCAAGACGGATGATCAAAATGTGAATGCTTCACTCCTTCTTTCAAAGGGGAACAAAAATACACTTGGCAGGGAATAGAGAGGCAAAGATTAAAACAGACACAGAAGCAACACCCATTCAGAGCCTGCCCCACATGTGACCCATGCATATACAGCCATCCAATTAGACAAGATGGATGATGCAAAGAAGTGCATACCAACAGGAGCCTGTTGTAGATCGCTCCTGGAGACACAGCCAGAATACAGCAAATACAGAGATGAATGCCAGCAGCAAACCACTGAACTGAGAATAGGACCCCCGTTGAGGGAATCAGAGAAAGAACTGGAAGAGCTTGAAGGGGCTCGAGACCCCATATGTACAACAATGCCAAGCAACCAGAGCTTCCAGGGACTAAGCCACTACCTAAAGACTATACATGGACTGACCCTGGACTCTGACCTCATAGGTAGCAATGAATATCCTAGTAAGAGCACCAGTGGAAGGGGAAGCCCTGGGTCCTGCTAAGACTGAACCCCTAGTGAACTAGATTGTTGGGGGGAGGGCGGCAATGGGGGGAGGATGGGGAGGGGAACACCCAATAGGAAGGGGAGGGGGAGGGATTAGGGGGATGTTTGCCCGGAAACGGGAAAGGGAATAACACTTGAAATGTATATAAGAAATACTCAAGTTAATAAAAAAAAAGAGAGAAATTCTGAGTCCCTGGAACCTAGAACCTACAAAAAATAAATAAATAAATAAATAAATAAATAAATAAATAAATAAAGCATCAAAAAAAAAAACAATATACGAACTTCTGGAGCTATCATCATCCCTGACTTCATGACTTCAAGCAGTATTACAGAGCAATAGTCATATATACTATACGGTATTGGTACAGAGACAGGCAGATAGATAAGTGGAACAGAACTGAAGATCCTGAAATGAACCCAAACAACTATCATCACTTGATCTTTGAAAAAGGAGCTAAACCTATCCAATGGAAGAAAGATAGCATTTTCAATAAATGGTGCTGGTTCAACTATAGGTCAGCATGTAGAAGAATGCATACCAATCCATTCTTATCACCATGTACAATGCTAAAGTCCAAGTTGATCAAGGACCTCCATCAAACAAGATACACTCAAAATAATAGAAGAAAAAGTGGGGAAGAGTCTTGAACACATGGGCACTGGGCAAAATTTCCTGAACAAAACACCAATGGCTTATGCTCTAAGATCAAAAATAGACAAATATGACCTCATAAAACTACAAAGCTTCTGTAAGGTTAAAGACACTCTCCTTAGGACAAAATGGCAACCACCAGATTGGGAAAAGATTTTTACCAATCCTACATCTGATAGAGGGTTAATATCCAAAATGTACAAAGAACTCAAGAAGTTAGACTCTAGAGAACCAAATAACCCTAATAAAAATGGGGTACAGAGCTAAGCAAAACATTCTCAGCTGAGGGTTATCGAATGGTCAAAAAGAACCTAAAGAAATGTTCAACAACCTTAGTCATTAGGGAAATGCAAACCAAAACAACACTGAGATTCCACTTCATACCAGTCATAATGGCTAAGATCAAAAACTGAGGTGACAGCGGATGCTGGCAAGGATGTGGAGGAAGAGGAACACACCTCCATTTTTGGTGGGATTTCAAACTTGTGCAACCACTCTGGAAATCAGTATGGAGGTTCCTCAGAAAATTGGACATTCCAATACTTGAGGACACAGCTATACCTCTCCTGGACATATACCCAAAATATCCTCCACCATACAACAAAGACACATGTTCCACTAAGTTCATAGCAGCCTTATTTATTATAGCCAGAAGCTGTAAAGAATCCAGATGCTCTTTAATGGAGGAAGGGATTTAAAAAAAAAAGGTAATATATTTACACAATGGATTACTACTCAGCTATCAAAAACAATGACTTCATAAAATTCATAGGCAAATGGAATGGACTAGAAAATATCATCCTGAGTAAGGTAACTCAATCACAGAAAAACACACTTGGTATGCACTTATTGATAAGTGGATATTAGCTAAAATGCTCAAATTACCCAAGATGTAATCCACAGACAACAGGAAGCTCAAAAGGATGACCAAAATGTGGATGCTCCCACTCCTTCTTAAAGGGGGGGAATACCCATAGGAGGGGATATAGAAACAAAGTTTAGATTAGCGACTCAATGAAAGGCCATTCAGAGCCTGCCCCACATGTGACCCATATATATACAGTCACCAAAACTAGGTAAGTTTAATGAAGCTAAAAAAGGCATGCTGAAATGGACCGGATATAGATCTCTCCTGAGAGATACCTCCAAATCATGTCCAAAACAGAGGTCAATGCTAGCAGAAAACCACTTAACTGAGAACGGGACCCCCTTTGGGGGAATTAGAGGAAGATTGAGAGAGGTGAAAGAGCTTGCAACTCCAAAAGAACAACAATGCCAACCAACCAGATCTTCCAGGGACTAAACCTACCGAAAGTCTGTACATGATCTGACCCAGGGCTCCAACTGCGTATATAGCAGAGAATAGCCTTGTTGGGGCACCAGTGGAAGGGGAAGCCCTTGGTCGGGCCAAGGTTGGACCCCAGTGCAGGGGAATATGGGTGGGCAGTAAGGGGGATGTATGTGGGGAATACCCATATAGGGGAGGGGGCGGGGAGGAGCTGGGGGCTTATGGACAGGAAACTGGGAAAGGGAATAATATTTGAAATGTAAGTAAAGAAATATATCTAATTAAATAGAAAGAAATTAGAGAGATTTCTTATTTCTCTGTATCCTCGCCAGGATACATAAAATATCTAACAAAGAATATTAAAAAATTAAAGAAGAGGCTATAAATTAGAGGAAATATGTGAGGGGATAGATGGAGAAAAAAGAGGGAAATGATATAGTGTTTTAATTAAAAATGTCCTGAGAATCAAAAGAATAAAAAAATAAATAAAAAGAATGAGAATGTTGGGCAGAAAGAACGCTCAGAGGTTAAGAGCATTATTTGCTCCTCCAAGAGTCCTGAGTTCAGTCTCTAGCAGCCACATCACTCATAACCAATAAATGGAAAACAGAAATTGGAGAGATCATGCACAGTTTAGAAGTCATCTGAAAGCTCTAGAACAAAAGAGGTACGTATACCCAAGAGGACTAGTCCAAAGAAAATAATCAAAGTCAGGACTGAAATAAACCTAGTAGAAACAGAAAGAATTCTACAAGGAATCAACAAAACTAGGAGCAGGTTCTTTCAGAAAATAAACAAGATAGATAAACCACTAACCAGACTAACAAGAGAGCACAGAAATAGTATTCAAATGAACGAATCAGAAATGAAAAGGGAGACATAACAACAGAAACTGAGGAAATTTAAGAAATAATGAGATCTTACTACAAAAATCCATACATTTGTATAAATTGGACAACGGGATAACAAAATGGAAAATCTGGATGAAATGATTTCCTAGACAGATACCAAGTGCCTAAGTTAAATCAAGATCAGATAAACCAACTAAACATCCCAATAACTCCCAAGGAAAGAGAAGCAGTCATTAGAAGTCTTGAAACAGAAAAAAAAAAAAAAAGAAAAGAAAAAAGAAAAAAGAAAAAGCCCAGGGCCACATGGTTTTAGTGCAGAAACATTTCACACCTTCAAAGAAGATCTAATACCAATACACCTCAAACTATTCCATAAAATATAAAGAAAAGTAACACTATACAATTCTTTCTATGAAGCCACAGTTACACTAATACCTTAATCCCAAAGTGGCCCATCAAAGAAAGAGAACTGCAAGCCAATTTCCCTGAGAAATATTTATGCAAAAATATTAAAATAAAATTCTCACAAACCAAATACAAGAACACATCAAAATGATCATCCAACATGATCAAATAGGCTTTGTCCCAGGAATGCAGGAATGGTTCAATATACAAAAATCCATTATTATAAGGCACTTCACAAACTAACTCAAAGGAAAAAAAAAAACACATCTCATTAGATGCTGAAAAAGTCTTGGACAAAAGACAATTCCCATTCACATAAAAAGTAATGGAGAAATCATAAATTCAGAGTCCATACCTAAATATAATAAAAGCAATAGAGAGCAAACCAATAACCAACATCAAACAAACTGAGTAAAACTTGAGGCAATATCACTAAAATCATGGACAAGACAAGGCTGTACACTCTCTCCCTATCTACTCAATATAGTACTTGAAGTTCTAGCCAGAGCAATCAGGCAACAAAAGTAGTTCAAAGGGATACAAATTATAAAGGAAAAAGTCAAAATATCACTATTTGCAGATGATATGATAGTATACTTAAGTGACCACAAAATTCCACCAGAGAACTCCTAAACTGATAAACAACTTCAGAAATGTGGCTGAATATAAAATTAACTCAAACAAATCAGAAGTCTTCCTCTATTCAAAGGATAAAAGGGCTGAGAAAGAAATTAGGGAAACAATATCTTTCACAATAGTCACAAATAGCATAAAGTATGTTGGTATGACTCTAACCAAGCAAGTGAATGAGCTGTACAACAGAACTTCATATCCCTATATAAAGAAATTAGAGGGGGGTTGGGGATTTAGCTCAGTGGTAGGTAGAGTGCTTGCCTAGGAAGCATAAAGCCCTGGGTTCGGGTCCCCAGCTCAAAAAAAAAGAACCAAAAAAAAAAAAAAAAAGAAAAAAAAAAAAAGAAATCAGAGACCTCAAAAGTTGAAATGCTTATGGATTGGCAGGATTAATATGGTAAATATGGCCATCTTACCAAAAGCAATCTAAAGATGCAATGCCATCCTCATCAAAATTCCAACTTAATTCTTCACTGAGATAAAAACAGAAATTATCAAATTTATCAGTAATAACAAAACATCCTATGATATAAAAAGTATTCTCAACAATAACAACAACAACAACAATAACAACAACAATAACAACAACAACAACAACAACAACAATAACAACAACAACAACAACAACAACTTCTGGGGGAATCACCATCGAGGGGTATTACAGAACAATTGTGATAAAAACTGCATAGTATTGGTATAGAGACAGGCAAGTATATCAATGGAATAGAATTAAAGACCCAGAAATGATTCCATATAGACTGCATATTCCACAAATGGTGCTAGCTCTAGTGGTGGTAGGCATGTAGAAAAACACAAGTTTATCATTCTTATCTCTATGAACAAAGTTCAAGTCCAAGTGGATCAAGGACTTCCACATAGAATCAGATAAATCTAGTAGAGAAGATAGAGGGAAAGAGACTCAAAAAGTTTGGCACAGGGGATAACTTCCTGAACAGAACACCAATGGAGTGTGCTTTAAGAGCAACAATCAACATATGGGACCTCATGAAATGGAAAAGCTTTTAAAAAGCAGAGGACATTTTCAAAGCAGCAACCCACATATTGGGAAAAAAATTACCAACCCTACATACAAGAAAGGGCTAATATCCAAAATATTCAAAGAACTCAAGAAGGATGACTCAAGATAAAAAAAATAACCCTATTAAAAATTGGAGGACTGAGCTAAATAGAGAATTCTCAACCGAAAACCCTTGAGTGGATGAGAAGCTGTTAAAGAAGTGTCGAACATTCTTAGTCATCAGTGAAATGCAAATCAAAACAACCCTTGAGATTCCACCACATACCAGTCAGAAAGGCTAAGATCAAAAACCAGGGACAGCATATGTTGGCGTGGATGTGGAGAAAAAGGAAAACTCCTCTATTGCTGGCGTGACTGCAAACTGGTAAAATCACTTTGGAAATCAATCTGTCATTTCCTGAGAAATTTTGAAATACATCTACATGAGGGCCCAGCTATACCACTCCTGGGCATATACCCAAAAGATACTCCAACATATACTGAGAACACATGCTCTACTATCTTCATAACACCCTTATTTATAATAGCCAGAAGCTGGAAACAACCCAGATGTTCCTCAACATAAGAATGGATACACAAAATGTGGTATATATACACAATGGAATACTATGCAGCGATTAAAAACAATGACTTTGTAACATTCAGAGACAAGTGGGACTAGAAAATATCCTGTTTGCGGTCACCCAGACACAAAAGAAAACAAATGGTATGTACTCACTAATATGTGGATATTACCCCAAAAGGCAACTTTGCCCGTAATACAACCCACAGAACATATGGAGCTTAGATGGAAGGAAGATCAGGGTGTGGATTCTTCAGTCCTGCATTGATGGGGGAAGAGTATGATTGTGGGATGTGGAAGAAAAGGGTGACTGGAAGGGGGAAAGAAGGTGCAGTAAATAAGGGTTGCAGCATCTGGAGAAAATGTGAGAGAGGTACACAGGGTCAGGAACTCAAACAAAAATATGTAGCACGTGGGGGTGAAGAACGGGGGATAGCCACCGGATGGTCCCAGACACCAGGAAACATGAGCCTCCCAGGACACATTTAGAAAAACTTTAGCTGAAATCGGGAGAGAAGGGGGAGAACGATCCTGTAAAGACTCCTCCAGCAGATAGGCACTGTCCCCCCATCAAGGGATGGGGCACCCAACCATCTCAAAAAATTTAACCCAGAAATGTTCCTATCCAAAGGAAGAACAGGGACAAAAAATGGAACAGAGCCTGATGGAAGGGCCAACCAGGGACTGCCCCACCTGGGGATCCATCATGTCTGCAGACACAACCCAATACTATTGTTGTGGGCAAGAGGTGCTTGCTGACAGAAACCTAGTGTGGCGGGTCCTGAGGAAATCTGGCCAGCAACTGACCAATACAGATGTGGATACCTGGAGTCAACCATC
Source organism: Rattus rattus (assembly GCF_011064425.1). Taxonomy (NCBI): domain Eukaryota; kingdom Metazoa; phylum Chordata; class Mammalia; order Rodentia; family Muridae; genus Rattus; species Rattus rattus. The sequence goes on along the minus strand of NC_046163.1, from coordinate 81,319,071 downwards.
AGACCGAGCTCAGAGAATCTGGTGAGTGAACTGGCAGAAAGATTGAAGGAAAGGAAAGGTTTTGTAAAACCTGATTAGATAAAAAAAAAAAAAACATAGGCTGGCCTCACCATGCAATTCTCCCAGTGTCTAGACTATTAACCAAGGAGTGTACCTGGAGAGATTCATGGCTCCAGATATATATGTATCAGAGAATGGCCTTCCCTAATAGCAACAGAAGAGTAGGCCCTTGGTCTTGGGAAGTCTTGATACCCTAGCGTAGGGTGATGCTGGAGTGTTGGGCAGGAGTGTGTGTGTGAGTGGCAAAGCACTCTCATACAGGCAGAGCGTAGTGGGAGGGCCAGTGTGGAATATGGGCTGGTGGAGGGGTAACCAGGAAGTGGGATATCATTTGAGATGTAAATAAATGGTGATTAATAAAAAATAAAAGAATAAACTCAACTGATCACAGTGCCGTTATGGGTGTGAACTGTGTGACCACGACATACGCTGTCTTTATTAAAATCCTTTCCCTGAATAAACTCTATAAAAAAAAATCCACTCCTCTATCAAATCTGCCTACTAAAGAATCTGATTCATACATGTTTGTTAAATATCAGATGAATAAAATAGCAAGTTTGTGAATGTGTGTTACGGACAGAAACAAAATGGGAATGAAATAAAATTTTATCTCAAGTGGTTAGAAGAGGAAAAAGATAAAAAGAAGAGTGATATTTAGTAATATGGTCAATATTCCCTAAATAGGCACCTCTGCAAAGGAGAGGATGTAGAACTACTTGGAAATGGAGAAAGCATGAGGGGAGCAGCTTTACCTGTGTTTTGGATGTGCCATCTCAATCACCATTCCACCATATCTTATTTAGGATGTAGCTACCTCAGACACTCCAATCTTACTGTCTCCTAACCACAACAGTTTAAGAAGCTTTGAGAACAACCCCAAAATGTACCATCCAGAAAGATCCAGTCAACCTTTTAGAGATGTGAGGGAAAAAAACAAAACAAAACAAAACAAAAAAACAACCAATTCTCTACTTTTGCAATGATATTTAACTAGTTTTATTTCTTACTAGTATATAAGCAAGACATTGAAGATTTGAAGGTTTGATTAGATCTATACAAATATCTAGATATTATATGTCAAAAAATAATGAAGAATTATTTTTTACTTCTTGAATTCTAGGTGTGAATTTTAAGTGAATTATCTAAAATCCTAACTGAATTCTCACAATCAGTTATCCATTAAAAAACTATAATGATAGGTGTGTTCCATAGGCACAAAATACAAGGTTGACCTCTAGTCTTCATATGCACAAACATACATGTGTATTTTCAGGTATTTATGTGGATTGTGCACATGTTACTAGAAGTCACTGTCTGAACTCAGTGTTTTATGGTACTTGGTGTTTCTTCAAGGATTCAGAAATTCACACACAGCTTATAGTATACTAAGAGAAATATATTCAGAAGCAAAATGCTATAAGTGAGCAATGAGCTTCTTGAGTTAGTTTATTCAAATGCTTAGATGACTTTCTGCAGCCTCCCTTTATGAAATCTTGGAGACGAAGGTAGATTTCTGCTAAGGAAAATACTATTGTTATTCAGTATCTTTCTTATTCTGCCTGACAGGTGTGGATTCTGCAAGCTGTAATCATTTCTCTATAGCCTATAACATTTCTTTACAATGCATCTGATTTAACTCATATACATACCCAATTGAGTGACCTAGGTTGCCAAGTACATTAAAAATATGGAAGTATACATAGCACAAGTTGAGTCAAGTTAAAGGTTGTTAAAGTATTTGTTCTTTATAAGTGCCGAACAGACAACAGATAGAGGAGAGAGAGAGAGAGAGAGAGAGAGAGAGAGAGAGAGAGAGAGAGAGATTGAAAGTTATACACTTAATTTTTTTCATTGTATTGAATTTAAATCACAGGTAAGCACTCCTTTAGAGAACATGGCTCTAAATTTGAGAGCAGAAATATTTGAGTAATACATCATCAAATTCAGCCTTTAGAAATCCAGAAACTGAGTTACTAGACTTGGGAGTTTCAATGTGAATACCTCCCAAATGTTCATATATTTGAACACTTGATTCTCAGTTTGTGGAATTGTTCTTGAAAGATTATTACATGTGACCTAGTTTGAGAGGGGTCATTGGGGTGGGCTTTGAGATTGGAAAATTTGTAAAATACAATTCCTAGGGAGGGCTCTCTCTCTCTCTCTCTCTCTCTCTCTCTCTCTCTCTCTCTCTCTCTCTCTCTCCCCCTTACCCCCAGGTTTGTGGGTCAGATGAAAGCTCTCAGCTACCTTGTTAAACAATTCCTTTTATGAGTTGATTCTGTCTTTGCATCTTAGCAAAGAAGTGGAAAATGACTAAGACACTGTCATACAGACCATCTGACATTTGATATGCTATTTTCTGGATAGTAAGTCTTCAGTAAGAATGAGGAATGGCCAGGCTGCTGCTAACACACACACACACACACACACACACACACACACACACACACACACACACACACACACACACACATATATATATATATATATATATATATATATATATATATATATATATGTCTCTCAAATATGACATGCAGGAAAGTTGCTTTTCCTGTTGCTTTGATAAAATACTGTGGCAAAAGCATCTTCAGAAAGGACGGATATCTTTGTCCATCTTTATAGGGAAAGCATAGAGCAGCAATGTGAGGCTATTGATCAAAATGGACGTATAGTTAGAAAGCAAAGAAAGATGGATACTCACTTCCTCCTATTTACTCAGTCCCTTACCGCAGCCCGCAGAACAAAACCCTGCATATTTAGTGGTGGTTTTCCTACTTAGGTCAGCCTAATCTAGACCTCCCTCAAAGATAAACAAAGTTATTTGCTCTACTGTTGGTCTGCGTACTGGAGATTATCCACAGAGATCTCTAGCCCAGCCTGCAGAGAGGGTTCACTTGAAGGAGAAAGGGAACAAACCTGAAAGGAACGTGATGCCACAGCTGCTGCTCTACTGTTACTGACCCAGCAACTGCTGTTTAGGGAGCAGAGTGCAGGGGAGCTTCAGGTGGTGAAAGCTCTGGGAGAGCATTCTCTTTCAAGGAAGTGTTACAGCTTTTGTGACAGATGCTCTCAGATTATGGAGTAATTCTCCCACATACCTTTAACCCTTCTTAATATGATCTTGTATAGCTTTGGGGTGGGTTTAGTCTGAAACAGGTGCTTTCTATTGGCTTTGACTGAGATGCCTCATCTACATGGGGGGATTTGTGGTCACTGCCCCTTCCTGATGTCTAAGATTCTCTCTATGCCGGGTCGTGGCTGTGTAACAGGGGCCTGGAATCTGGAGCAGGTCAAATTCCTACTGTTCCTTCTGGGTCTCTGGGGCTTCAAGCCCTACCTCTGCCTTACCAGGCTTCCTCTCATGGTCCACTACCCAATATCACTCCATGGTATTTCTGTCCCAGAATGTTGATACCAGTGAGAGGATCTATACAGAATACATGACTAGGGCCTTGTTAGCAATGACCCACCACAGTTTTCAGTATGGAAAGGCTCCTGAATGGCATTATCAGGACCTGGTTCATGTGGTGGAAAGCCAAGCTCATTATTTATCTTTTCATGAGATGGTGGTTCAGTTTGTAATCTAGGCTATAGTACTGCAGTGCTTTGCCCAACACTCAAGTAAGCATTTTATGCTACATGCTAGAACTCTTTAAAACATATCAGGACACATCTACATGACCTCCCTGTTTTATGCTGTGAAAGGCAATGTGCGCTCTAGAAGTTTCGTTATGGTTCACAGGTTTTCTTTCACTCCACATTATATAATTATCTTAAGTTCCTCTCTTGAGTGCTTAGAGAATAATGATATAAAAGGTGGTTGGAAATCATGGGAAGCAATTCCTGTTCATAGAGAAAGCAGAAAAAACCTGCAGTAGTAGGCAGAAAGATATGATCTTACTACAATGTGTATTAAAAAATAAAGTGATTCTTTTTTTCAATTTTTTTGCCTAAATTCTGTTCTAGAAAAATCTTCCAAATGTAACAATTACAGTAGAATTCTTTCTATCAGCCAGCCTGTACATAGGGTAACAGTATCAGAACATTGATAGTCACTGAATCTCCTTAGTCAATGAATTTTGTTCTCTTGGTTATTGTTTGTTTGCTTTTTTTTGTTTGTTTGTTTGTTTTTGTCTTTGCAGTTTTTGGTTTTTTCTTTTTTCTTTTTTTCTTTTTTTTTTTTTTTGGAGGGGGGGTTGACCCGTTTTTGTGTTTAACTGGGCCAGCTTTTGGTGTTTTTCTATGGCACTTGGTCTCTGCCTGAAACTCTCATGCTTTCAGGTACACTTGAATACCAGTGAGTCCCACAGTGGTCTCCTGTCTCTTATCCCCATGCTAGACTTCTGACCATAGTAGTAGGACTCCAAATTCCAAAGTTCATGTTTGTGTAGAAGCCCTTTACCCAAAGAGTCAATTCCTATCTAACTTTATTTACTTGATATCTTTGAGATATCACTGTAACTCCCAATCAGATACTGAGAGGATGGTCTGAATTGATCCTCTTTTGTCGGTCTCCTGAGGAGCTGAAACTGTTGTTGTTATTTGCCATGCCTGACTGCCCCCACAAGTGGGGACTCATTTATTTGTGGGGGTCGAGGGTGACCCATACCTGCAAGAGAACGGACGAGAAAGAGGAGCGAGACCAATCAGTGTCCTTGTCAAAGTCTGTTTTTTGAGAGGAACATACAGCATTTAAAGCTCTGAAGCAGGAACTGAAGCAGGGACTGAAGCTTAGGGCTGGGCGGGGGGTGGGACTTGGGGGGTGAGTGGTGGGGAGTACTGGGAAGTGCCCAAGGAAAAAAAGGTGAATCCTTAAACAGCAAGATGTTCTCCTTCCTTGAAAAGGTCAAGCAGTTCTCAGGAATCTGCTCAGGGCAGGGCTCTACCTTTGCCCAGTCCAGCAGTCCGGTCCCAGACACCTGACTTTGTCATCTATTTCTGTGAAATCCAGTAGTCCTTCAGTTCTTTGACAATGAAATATTTGAGACTATTGACGTGCTTATTTTTTTATCTTTTTTTTTTTTATAGTCCAGTCTCTATCCCCTTCCCGGTCCACCCACTGATTGTTCCACATCCCATACTTCTTCCCCCTATCTCTGAGAGGATACCCCCAACCCCATCCCATCCCACTGAAGCTTCCCATTCACTGGGGCCTCAAATCTCTTAAGGTTTAGGTGCATCTTCTCTAAGGTCTAAGTCAAGACCTAGGAGTCCTCTGCTACATATGTGTTAAGGGTCTCATATCAGCTGGTGTATCTTGCCTGGTTGGTGGCTCCATGTCTAAACAGTTTCAAGGGTCTAGGTTAGTTGAGATGACTGCTCATTTTATGGGGTTGCCCTCCTCCTCTGCTTTATCCAGCCTTTATCCAATTCTGTCACAGGGATCAGCAACTTCTTTCCGTTGATTGGGTGCAAATATCTGCATCTTATTCAGTTGCTTGTTCAGCCTTTTGGAGGACAATCCTGTTAGTCTCCTGTTTGTAATAAATAGAATTCTGAGGGTTTTGGGATTCCCAAGACATTAGGTAGTAAAATGTTATGGTATAGGTTGCATTTTAGAATCCATATTTGAGCAGCCAGAGTCAGGAAACTGATTATGAAATGGAGATAAATTGAAAACCAGAGACAGAATATGGTTTTGAGTTCCCTTGTCCAAACTTCTCAGGAAGTAAGATAAACATATGCAAATTTGATGGAAAATTAAGTTTTCCATTGTTCTCAAGAAAATGAAGAATAAAGACTTAAATCAAAATAAGTGGCTGAAACTCTGGGACTGTGAAGTAATAAAGCAAGTGTCCCCAAATAAGGAAGGCCTCTGTGTAGGAGAAAAGACCTGGGCTTATCTGAGAAGAGCAGTAAGATAGTAAGGGTCATACTTGGAGGGAAATCTCAAATGGAAGACAGAGTATATAGAATTGAATGTGCCTATTAAGCAAGCATACATTGTCCAACTAGTAAAATCCATTATCTTTAACTAACAGTGCATATCAGAGTTAATTATTTCAAGGAGAGATTATGGGTGCCTCCTGCAGATAAGGTCAATTATCTTATATTAATTTAAAATTCATTATGAATACTTCCCTAAGAAAAGTTAGCAGTAAAACATGATAAAATAGGAATGAAATGCTGAGTTCAGTAGTCATAAACATGTATAAGAGCTGGGGGTGGAGGCTAGGAGGATGTCACGGTCATCCAATATCACACTCCACCAAAATTTCTGAGACAGTATATTGTCAGTGAAGCTGGAAGCCAATAGGCCAACTAGACTGTCCAGAAAGATCTGGAGATTCAGTTATCTTCAGTCTTGAGCACTAAAGCTACAGAATTAAGTTTTCCCCTGGGCCTTGGGTGTTCAAGTTCAGATCCTTCTGCTATTACAGCAGACATTTTACTGACTTAGTCTTCTTTTCATCCCTGGATTCTATTGTAAGGCAATATCTAGATGATTAAGTGACAAATTTAGTTACTAGTGCAAGAAGAGAATGATACCTGCTCTCAGATTTTGCTGATGTACAGAGAACAAGGAGAGAAAAGTGTCATAGGTGAGATAAATTAGATGTAAGAAACTGACATTCTTCAATTGTCATGGGGTGGCCTATTACTAGATTCTGCTAAACTTAAACATGTGGGCTTCACTTTACCTACCACATATCCAGGCTTATACATAGTGTAATTATCTCCCCCTTTGGCCCCTAAATGAAGGTACTGTTGCCCAGAACCATTACAATTCATCACAATTAATGGTGGTACTCTAACAGGAAAATAGCAAACTTCAAAATATAAATGTTGTTTTGACTATCTGATTATTGGTTTCATATTATTATTATCTTAATAACTTTCCTCATATAGTATGACAATATACTTTGAGTATACAACTCAAGGAAGGGTTGATTTAGGTGATTTGAGGGTATAGTCTACCATGGAAGGTAAGGCATGGAAGTTAGAGCATAACACAACTGGTCACATTACACCCACTGTCAGTAAGAAGGCTGGTGCTCCGCTTGTTTCTCCTGCTTATTTAGAGGAGCGCCCCAGGCCATGATATAGTGCTGCCCATATTCATTCATTGTAGGTCTTTCTGTACTATTACCTAATCTATTATCCCCTCACAGTATTAGGTCCATAATGATTCCAAATATCATTAAGTTGAAAATCAAGATTGATATTTGGAAAAAAGTTATCAAGGTAAGGATTACATACAGAAGTATTGCTTGAGAACCAATGTGTGGAGGTTGATACAGATAAAGATCAAAAACAAATGTGTGTTTGTGATGTTGTAATGTTGTGATGAGAAACACTTTATGCACCCTTTGATTTACATTCCCATTGGATTCCAAGAGTGAACAGCTTATAAGCCAGCTCAGGGATCTGGTGGTCTCTGAGAGTACTCTGGGTGATGAAAGTATTCTTTCTTTAATTAGCCTCTTTGACTCATTCTCTGTCCTGTCTGTACATCCCTCAAAGGGACATCCAACTGCTGTTTTGAACAAGATAAATTGTTTCCATGACCCATGAATCTTAGCTGGTGAATTCTGATATTCTTTATAAATGCATTTTATTTCAGGGGAAGGAGGTGTTCTGACATGGTAGCAAGAATATGAATTTTCACAACCACCAAATTATAAATTTGAATCCCATTGTCACAATATGCTGATGTCTGAAGCTACAAAAGAGCATTTATAAAACTTCTCTCTCTTATTTTAGCCCCTCATCTGTGTTTATGTGTGTGTGTGTGTGTGTGTGTGTGTGTGTGCACATGCATATATGTCTTAATTAGGGTTTTTTTTGCTTGTTTGTTTGTTTTGCTGTAAACAGACACCCTAACCAAGGCAACTCTTGTGAGGCAGAACATAGGCACGTTGACTGTACTTATGCTAGTCTGCCGTAGGTACAGGTGCTGGGCTGTTTTCAAGTGGTGAGATACTTCAGGAGTGAGAAAAAGAAGTATGAGATGTGAGAAGTCAGAGATCTTTTGGGAAACCATGGGTCTGCAATGCCCTGGGCTGAGGCGGGTTTTTCACTCTTGGACATCCAGGTGCAGCTGGGAGTCTCTGATGATCCAAGAACAGAGTCAGGGATGGGAGGAGAGAAGGATGTAGACAACATCTAGCCCAGGGCCAAGGGAAATGGGAGCTATGACTCGTAACAGTGATAGTTATCCTTAGCTTGATGGAGGCAGACATGGGAGGGGTTGTGGCTGTGAGTGCAGAGAGGCCTTCTATAGGAGAGTTAACCTGGGGTTGGGGATTTAGCTCAGTGGTAGAGTGCTTGCCTAGCAAGTACAAGTACCTGGGTTTGGTCCTCAGCTCAAAGAGAGAGAGAGAGAGAGAGAGAGAGAGAGAGAGAGAGAGAGAGAATTAACCTGTGGTTCTGTAGTCAAATGTCTTCTCCATGGCTTCCCCATGGCACAATGTGATGAAAGAGATACTCAGTCCATCGCTCTCAACAGTTTATTGGTTCTTTCTGGTGGAAAATGGATGCATAACATACCATAACCTCTTCTCAGGATAGATAAAAGATTAAATAACCTTTTCAGGGAGGAATGTCTGGGAAAGGAAAGTTATTGGCCTCTAGTTACTTCATTAGAATGCAGAACTTTGTTTTGTGCCTATGAAATCATAGGACATGTATCTCTTATGTTAGGAACATAGCACATGTTCCAGGTCACTAATCTGACAGGGAGCTGGAATCACCTAAAGCTCAGGTGTGGCCTCATCGAGTCTCCAGGTCTCAACCTGTTCTACTTTAGCAAACTTCTTGGCATGATTTTACATCTCACACATTGTGGTTGGTTTGGATTTTCCTAGATTTTCCTATTAAAATATTTATCATAGTTTAAAACTGAGTTACTGTTTTATATCATGTCTCCTTGTGTGTTGTGTAATGAGTAAGTGTATGTATGCTTTCCTGTCTGTATGGTACGAATTATTGCAGATGCATGTGGGTGAGTTTACATGTTGAAGTCAGAGGCTTTTGTTGGGAGTCTTTCTTAGTGGCTCTCTACCGTAGATCTCAACTGAACCTGTAATCTAACAATACAGATACTCTGGTTAGCCAGTTTGCTCCAGAGTTTCCTTGTCTTCATCTTTTAAGCACTAGAATTATAGAAAAATATTCATACCTTACTTATTTAAGTTTTTATTTAAGTTACATATTTATTTAAGTTCTGTGAATCCAAACTACAGTCATCGTGAAGGAAGGAAAGAGTTTTATTTAATGAACCATCTCCCAGTCCCTGAGTTAATTTGGTTGTATGTGTTCCAAGTTTTACTTACGAAGACTGGATACTAGATTCTTATATAATATATTATTTAAAGTATTTCCTCCAGTTCCACATGGTTTATTTTTATAATTTAAATAAGTTTATTATATACTCATTTAAAATAAATTGCATATATGTTGCGTTGTAAAATTTCATTCCACCTTAATCATTTAGTTCCTGGACAAAAGACACACAACTTTTATTATTTATAATAAGCCGTAAACAGTACAAGAGATATGCAGATATCTACCTTCTATGCTATTAGAATCTACTTTCCTACGAATACTCTGCGTTATTACTAGCAATGTTTCATCTGGGCCACCCTTGACTCCAATTGGCCAGCCCCAAGGGCCACATTTTCATGACTAACCTATCCCATAGCTGCTTCTACTTCATTCACTTTCTTCTTCTCTCTCTTATGTTCCTCTTCTGCCTCCAGTCCAGCAATCCTAAAACTTCCCTATTTCTCTTTTCCCTGCTATTAGCTGTCAGCATTTTTTTTTAACATTCATGAATAATTGAGGGCAAGGTTATACAGTATCACTTGAATCTACATAAAAATTCTCTCTTCTCTGAGATAACTAGGACTTGAGGAACCAGTATTAGCATTAGAATACAAGCAACTTTCAGTCAACCCACTACAATGTTGGATTCCTGTTATAATTTGAATGTGACATGTTCCCTAAGACGGTCACTGTTGAATGTCTGGTAAGCTACTAGTAGGGCTATTTGAGAGGTAAAGTGAAAACCAAAAGTAAAGAAGTAGGTCACTAAGGTCTGGTTTCTGTGGATTTCTTGGTCACTCCCCAATCCCAGCTTCCCCTCTGACTTGAAATTAAGAATTTCCATTCAAATGTTTCAACTGCCTAGATGATCAGCCTAAACAATGAGGCCAAGAACTGACATCTCTGACGCTATGAACCACAGTAAGTCTTTATGACCTACATGTATTGAGCTTATAGCTCTCAGAAAGCTCATGTATAAACAACCTAGACTTCATTGTCCTACTGTTCTGCTGTGTAATTCGTTTTTTATTTGTATTTTGCTTATTTTTATTAATTCTTCTGTCATATATTATATCCTAACTACATGTTCCCCTCTCTCTTCTTCTCCCAAGACCTCTTCAATCACCCCCCTGTATTATTTGTATATTATTATGACCTATATTTCTTTGCATCCTCACTTCCCACAATTAATATTGAGTTTTAAGATATTTATATTTGTATTAATTTACCCATTTTTAGTGTTTAAGCATAAATAAAATAGTATGTGTGTGCTTGTGTGTGTGTGTGTGTGTGTTTTGTTTATTTAGTTTAGTATTTGCCCTCTTGATTCACTTAAGTTACAGAAAATTGATATATCTTCATTTTAGAATTGGGTAACACACATACACTTTATTCTTTTTTATTAAAAAACACATATGTTCAGACAATATTTGGCCTTTATGAACATAGGCATGCATGCAGCTTAGTGAGTTTGCTGTTATTAATGTAAAGAAATTACAGGTTCTACAGAAATAGGGTGAGAGAAAGTATCTCCTTCATTTGCAGAAGATCTTGATGAAGAGAGTTATGAGACTCATCTTACAGATAGCCATGATGAATCCTTAAAGACTGGGAGAGATAGTGAGAAGAGAGGATGAGAGGGGGAGAGAGAGAGAGAGAGAGTCCTTGAACAGAGATTTTTCTGACTTACCTAGGTTTTCTGTAGAAGAGGTATGTTCATGTACTTTGTTGCAGCCTAACTGGGAAACCTGAAATCAAGTAGGCTATAGACAAGATGGTTTAGGCTAATAAGTCAATTTACCCTTGGTGTTGAACATGTGGGTGGGTTGTCTACATGAAGCAAGAGAGGGTACAAGTGTACAGCAACTCTCAGTAACTATTTCTTGTGAGCACAAGATTATTCAGTCTTGTATTGGCTATTTTTGGGAGAGAGACAATAGAAGCAACGTGTAGGTGATTATAAGATTGATCTGGGTAGTCTAACAATGGCTACTTTACACTGGAGAGGCCAGTTATCCAGAACTTGTTCAATCCAGAAACCAGGAGGTCTCAGCAGTCGCAATTTGGCATCAAAGTCCCAGAGTATTCCTGGTGAGCTACTCTTCAGTGTACATTAGAAACATGGGGAAGTAGGTTCTAATATTAGTGAAGGAATTTTACAGCAATGAGATAGATGAACTTCTACTGAGCAAGGGAACAAGCATACAGAAAGAATAAATTCTTCTCTTGTCTTTTATCTGGGCTGTCAACAGAGGTAATGTTCACATTTTGGATTGACTTTTCTGCTTCAAATAATCTGATCAAGAATGTTTTTCGTAGAAGTGTCTGACAACTTCCATTTAAATTGATTTTACATTCTGTCAAATTGACTATCATGATTAGGCATGGCAATTTACATATCCAGAAGTTGAGTTATTGGGTCCTAAATTAGTTCTATATTTGTTTTATTTAGAGACTTTTCTTTTCCATTAGGTCAGTTCCAATCTATATCTCCCTACAATGTACAAGGTATTCCCTTTTGCAACATTCTTAGCAGAATTTACTGTGTTATGCTTGTTATACATTCTTTGTCTCTCCTTTCTCTTTGTCTCCATGTCTCTTTGTCTCTATTTCTGTGTCTCTCTCTGTTTCTGTTATCTCTTTCTCTCTCTCTCTCTCTCTCTCTCTCTCTCTCTCTCTCTCTCTCTCTCTCTCTCTCTGTGTGTGTGTGTGTGTGTGTGTGTGTGTGTGTGTGTTTCTGTTTTGAGTCCAGGGGAGACTATCTGCTGTATTGATCCATATAACTTTCCATGCTTTTCCTGTTCAGATAGGATCATTCATTAAACCTGGAGCTAGGCTGCTGGCCGTCAAGCACGAGTAGTCTTTCTTTCTCACTGTCCATGGCCCTGCGGTTATTGGTACATGAATTTGCCTGTGGGTAGTTTAAAAGAAATGTGCTATCATGCCAAATATTTTACCTGTGCTCAGGAGGTATGAATTCAAGTTCCCATTCTTGTGCTGCTAATACTCTTATCCACTGGGAACGCTCTCCAGCTTTTGCTGGTATTAATTTTATTTTAACTTTCATCTGACACAAATCTTCTCTTTCTAAATCTTTGCTACATTTCATTTTGTCAGCATCCATTGAAACTCAGATTCTTCAGAGATTCTCAGATTCTTCCTATTAAAGGAACCTCCCAATCAAATTGCTCTTCAAATGAGCCCTCATTCCCATTAAGCAGCTGTATTTGATTGCCAATTAGTTGCCTTAAGAATGATGTTTTTTTGAAGCACTTCTATCCAGGAACTCTTATGGAAGTCAAAGTTTGCAAAATCATGTTTGGCAGGGAATTTATTAGCATCTCTTTTCTCAGGAGTAAGGGTTTGGGAATCAAACCCTGGGCATTGTACTTAGTGCCAGTCCTTCCACTTCTTTCTTGTGGCTTCCTCTTGAGACAGTGGAGGGGGGTGGGGCTTGGGCATCAAGGGTAACACTTGGTCTTAGGAGATATGTAAGGTTGCCTTTTAACAATAAAATGTTTACCTACATAGCCTAAGTCTAAGTCACTTTGCTGCTGTAGCTGACCTGCCTGAGTTCCCTTGAGGGGAATTCAGTCTCTGGACTTAGTACCTCACTGTAAAACAGCAGAGGGATTATGTAAAGTAGCCTTTGTTCTATGTCTACAGGAACTGCTTGGCTCTAACTCCCAGCCTGCTAGATGAAGTTGCAGGAGGTAAAAAATGACATGTTGAAAAGTGGTTTTAGCTTTTATTTCTAAGCTCTTAAAAGTTTCCTGTGAAAGCTCTCTGAGACGAAGCGGGAAAGGACTCATAAGAAAAGGGGAATAAGGGATATCTTCTTGCTTTGTATTCAGCACTTAAAATAGATGGCACATTAAAAAGTTCATCACAAATTTACTCATAAATTCAAATCATAAATAACAAGTTTACAACAGAGAATATTTACAAGCAAGTCCATTATGAGTAATTATGTGGCTTAGTTTTTTGGTTTTGTTGTTGTTGTTGTTGTTGTTTTTTGTTTTTTTGTTTTGTTTTGTTTTGTTTTCTGTTTTTGTTGTTGTTGTTGTTGTTGTTTTTGTTTTTTTGTGGAGAGTTAAAAATCCATAACTTTTGTGACTAAGTTGTTAGTGAAGTTTTGTGTAGATAAACCCAGTCAATATTTTATTTTTTGTCCTTGTACCTATAGTAAATCATTGGTTCCTTTTAATGACCTTTGGTTGATGGTGTTACAACCACTTGGAATGTGATTTAATTTTCAAATTCTTGCTTGCTATCTCAGAAACAATTAACTCATGACACTTCAATAAAGGCAGAGACATCATTGCAGTTTTGACTATCAGAGAAGATGTAATACCAATCCTATTATAAAAGAGCATAATAATAATATAATTTTAGGAATTTTATAGGATCTTTATTAAGAATTAGGAAAATAAGGGTTAGGATTTAGCTCAGTGGCAGAAAGCGCTTGCCTAGGAAGGCATAAGGCCCTGGAGTTGATCCCCAACTCGGAAAAAAAAAAAAAAAAAAAAAAGTTGGAAAATATCCATTTGATAGCATCACTATCAGAGAGTACATCTCTGTTATTCTGCAGAAATCTGCTTAAAAGAGTAGGCTCATAACTAATGATTGTTATATATATTTAATAATGTCAGGAAATGTACACTAATAATAGGAATCTTTCCTAAAATAAAATTCACCTGGAACTTGCTTGAAGAAGCAAATCTGTAAATAAATGTACATTTCATGCTGAAACTATCTCAGGAAGGTCACCTCCTAGTTTTTAACTTCACCTTGTTGGCTCCTGGGAACAATGTACATCCTATGAGGGCTTCTAAAATAGAGCTACAGGCATAGCCTGAATCTCATGAAATCTATGACTGGCTTCTACCATAAAGTTTCATGAATAACCGCAGTATCTCTTTTCGCTGAGAGAATTCCCAGATAACCACACGATTAAATACTACCTGTGTCAAGTACTTTCTCCACTGCTGTGAAAAAAATTACCAAATAAGAAGCACATTTAATGGGGAAAAATTAATTTTTGCTCAGGTTGAAAGTCCCAATGTCATTTGTGCTTCTGTCTTGCTGCTGTTGTGTTGGAAGGTTGCTGATGTGAGATTGATAAGATTGATGGGAGGTAAAATGCAATCAATGATAGGAATCCCATTTTTCTCTGGGTGAGAAACAGCTAAGGCTGGGACAGAGGCTGTGACTCCATTCCTTCTGTGTACTCAGACAGAGGGAATCTGGCTTAGATTGTAGGAAGTACCAGGAGTGGTTTCTATAGGAGAATTGGGTGCAAATGTGTATGATAAAGAAATGCCCTGCACAGCCCACTTTCATGCTGGTTCTTATGAAAGAGACAGTCCTTGCTTTGTCAAAACTGTTTTATTTATGGTGAATAAAGATAAATATATCTTATTTAGGGTAAACCAGAGTTTAAATATATTTTTCATGCAGGGAAGTCAAGAAGAAAAGTTCAATGGTGAAACACTTATGGCTTATCAAGATACTTTATTAATATGGAGAGCTCTAGGTTCTATGCTACGTGACCAGTTGTCACGGCCCTCTTAGTCTGAGGTCATGGTCACTAGCTCCAGGACAGGAATCTGATTACATCCCAGTTCAAATCCTTGCCATTCTCATTTATAAGATTTATCAGGATTCTGAACTTGTTATACCCTTACTAGTTCTTCTGTCTGGTGGCATGGTCACTGGCGACATATCAGAGAGGTGATTATAGCAGCTGGTTCCATGTTCACAGAGTCAGGAAGCAAAGACAGATGAGTGCATAAACTCAGCTAGCTTTAACTTTTTTACCATGCAACAATCAAGGCCAGTAAATGACCCTACCTTACTTTAGAGTAGTTCTTCCCACTTTCATTAACCTACTAAAGCTAATCCCTCATCGGTGTGTCTAAAGGCTTGCTAGGTAGTCTGAGATCCTGCCAAAGGACAAGCAGTATTACCATCACACACTCTTGACTTTTTGAGTGTTCTTTTAGCAGAGTTAATTGCTTTCGGAGCAATAACAAGAACCTAGGTTTTTAAAAAGATGAATGTGGAAAAGAAGTGCTATCTTCCTGTGCCATATGGTTTGTTGTTAAATATAATATTAATAATTCCATTACAGATGGATTCACCAGCATTATTAGCTCCAATGAAAAAGCAGCAGAATTGCAGGAGTGGAGAATTGTCTATCAAGCAATGGCTGCATCTTTCCTGTATTAATTTTGCACAGCTCTAGGAAATGATCATTCAAACAAAATTTCCCCTTATACAAAAGTAGCACACAGCAAGGTGCAGTTGAATTTGAGATATTTGGTAATGATAGAAAAAGAATGAGGATTGGCAGAAGCGGGAAAGCATCATGCACATGGAAACACAGAGATAGGATTGATTTAACTTCTGTTTTCTTTTACTTGAGCAATTATTTGTCAGCTACAAGAGCACACTTGTCTGAATTTTTAGAACATGAACATTTGATATGCTTCTTTCTATAGACGCACATGGACAGATGTTTGCATTACAACGCTATACGAATCAGCTGTTCTGTCAGAATAAGCATTTGTGTATTTTGTTTAAGGGTGAAAAGAAGCTCTTTAAATATCTTTCCTCATACATATCCAATCCATGTAAAGGGCCTTGCTCCTACTCCTTCCATTTCTTATTTTCTTCATTCAACCCTTCCATTCCTCATTTTTATTTTGAAAGAATCAAATTTTTCTGGGGATAATATTTTGTCTTTGCACTGTAACTTGGCAGGTCTAAGCACTGCAGCATCAAAAACGTCATTGATTGCCATAGCATTATCCTTTTGCAGACAGAAGCAAGTTTAAAGAATTTACCACAGATTTAGGTTGTTGTGAAGTTTTCTATTACAGCTATGGAAATTCTGGTTATAATTTCAGGAGAAATGGCCATGTGTTTTGGGAGCTGGCACCCTTAGACTAGCTGAGTCTGACAAAAGTTTTATTTTCCTGTTTTTGTGCCAACAAAACCAAGAAGGAATGTATTGGTTATTCCACTTTAGCATTCTTTATTAATAAGACAACATACAGGACTTGATACTTTATTGGGTATATAAGTCTCTTAGGATTTCCATGAAGGTAAGTTGAACTCCACGGATAAATAGAAGAGACATACTCTGCCTTGGGAGTTTAGCTGTTTCATCTTAGTGTCTAATATTCTTGTCCACCTGGACAGATAATTTAGCATCAAAGAGATTGTTAATGTTGAAGTGGTTTTACAGCTTTTTTTCATTTCAGCATGGACCCCACAAAAATCATCGCACATAAGTGTGAAACTAATTATACTATTAATCTAGAAATACACTCTGTGCTGTCCCTAATTTGTTGGCTTATATATCATAGAAAATATGAGGCCATTATACTTTCCTTAAACATGCCTCTGCATAATGTGTATCTCATAGAGGAGTCTACAGAATACTATTAATGAAACATAGTTAATAAAATATGAACACATTTAAACATTAATCTGACAATTTAAAAAAATACATCAGAATGGTTACTGTCAGCTGGATCAGGTTTCTCTGCAATGGCTAACAAGTACCACAGACTTTTACCACTCTCCCACTCCAAAACCTATCCTGTCACACTGAATTCCCAACACATTGGCTTCCTCGGCCCTGGCCAGCTCTCTGCTCAACACATTCGTACCTACTTGTCCATTCATGGTACAAGATTTATTGCTGCATTCCCTACTTCTTTCCTATTGAGTCAAATGAAATTTTCTGGCAGATATCTTTTGAGAAACTTTATAAAGAGAGAGAGTTGTGCTTCTGTGTCTTTCCCACTTTATTCTGTTCTATCTACAGACCTTCCATAAGTATGAGTTCCCACATTTTCAGATTCAATTAACATCAGAATAAAGATCAAAACAAACAAGCAAAAAACAATCTAATTTCACTGAAAACCTATAGATTTTTCTCGTCATAATTTCTAAAACTACTGTCATGTTTTGGGAAGCCCTACAGAGGCTTTATTTGAGAAATGCATGAAGATGAGTGGCCCTTTGACTTAACATGCTTTATTAATGCAGGCAATGGGGCAGGGAACTGAAGCAAACAGATTCATTTGCACAATGGAACAAAGATGTTCCGTTAGTTTTCCTGAATTAATGTTAGTTTTACACCATTGAAAAAGAGGCAATGTTAATAAGTGACATGTGCTCCATATATAGACTGTGCAAACTAAGTTATGAGATAGAAATTACTGAGACTTTCTGGAAAAGATCAGTTTCTTGGTTGACATAGCAGGAAGTTTACAAACATGTAAGTTGCTGCATACCAGTTATAATATATTACTTAGGTGTATGCAGATTATTTACATGCAAAAGAAAATTCATATAGTATATAGCAATTCCAAACCACCTCCTGCAAAATATTAGGCATATACTGACTTTATTATATAAGGGTTTATATTTTAAATATAGTTAATATCAGAAAGACATAAAAACATGTATTCTCTCACTCTATCAATCTCTCATGCATACACACACACACACACACACACACACACACACACACACACAAACGCACACCACTAGTGGCTATGTCACTAGAAAATTTAGCTGTACTCACCTCTGTAATGTATATGCCATTGTTATTTATCTTGTGACTGAATGCACTTATCTATTATATGTATTTTATAGACTGTAGAGGGATGCCCCTCCCTCAGAAATGTTCCTCCAGACCGGAGAGTAGATGAACTTGCCTTACTTAAATGTAGCACTGTTCCTAGGACAGTGTTTCTAATTACCCTGGAACTTATACTGAATTGATGGTGGTCGGATAGTTGCTGACTCATAATAATATATAAAACCTAACAGAAAACACATAAGATATAACATATAATATATGCTCTAAAAGGTTACCATATATAATATAGGTAAAAATTTAAAATTATGTATTATAATTATATATTATATAATATACATTATATAATAGAGAATAAAAGTGAATAAATAAAATTAAATAAAAATGATTCCTCCATTTGTTTTTTTTTTTTTTTTTTTTTTTTTTTGAGACAAGTTCTTACTCTATGATCCACATGTAAGGCCTGGAACGACTTTGTTCTTTAGGTTGGCCTTGATTTCATAGAGATCTACCCCCCACAGCTTGAGGTTTCTGGAAATAAAAGGATGCTGAAATCCACAAATAATTGTCTTAAAGTGGCAAAACTGTAATTAACATAAAATCTGAGGAAACAAAAATAGCCTGGTATGTAACTTACGTAACAATAGTGAGCCCTGTATTACTACCCAGCTTGTTCTTATAAGGTTTAACATGAGTACTTTAAGTCTTCTTGTCCTAGCACCTGCCTTCCAGCCCTCTACAGTTTGAGACTAAGGGAAATATCACAGATGATTTTTGCCAGAGTTTTAATACTCCTATCTACATCCCAGACCCTGGGCCCAGAGGAGGGCAAAGATGTAAACTTGGTCTTGAATGAAGAATTATAGAGTCCCAGCTCTCCATATCAATCAGATTTTTTGGCTGGCAATAAGTAATTTATGAAAGTAACAATGTGTTTATTCATCAGTCTTCTACATAATCTTTTGATGCGTCTTGAGATTGATGAACAGGTGTATTTCAATATCTGGATGTTTCAGGCTCTTCTGATGTTGTTTGCCGAATGAAAACTTGAAGAAATGTCTAGTTTAAGGAAAACTTTATTTCATGAGGAATTACATTGATATGAAGATATGTTTATATGACTTAAGGTATTCATATATATACATATATATATCATATAGCCCCATTTTTCATCCCCTTTCTTTTCTTCCAAAACATATTTTTATCCAAAAAATGCCTCTCTTATTTTCATGTATTTTAATGTGTGTAACCAATTATATTTAAAAGGGATTTCCTGTAAAAGTGTGAAAGAAGACATTATTTACTTAAGCAAGGTCAATTCATAATCAGTGATATAACTTGGGAATGTGACAAATTCTATACCTTGTTCCTTCAGTAACTCTTAAGTATTAGAGCTCCAGAATGTGGGTGGGACCTTCTCAGCCCATCCCTCCTCATCCAGTTGAAATGTTGTCAGGCCTATCTTGAGTGCACAGCTTGTTAGTTGGTTGCTTATCTGAAATGAACTCCAATGCCTTCAAAATACAGTAAGAAAGAAAAAGAAGCTTGCATTTATTTGATGGTTCATAAGTGAGAAGTTACCTGTCTTTACTCAGTGGTGTGCCTAAAATAACCTGGTGCATAGACAGGACAAATAAAGCAGTAGAGGAAATGGTTCTATCCAAGGAAGTTATAGGAGCAAGAAGGATGACTCAGTCAGTGAATGGCTTATCATGTAAGCATGATTATCTATATTCACATTCCAATGACCACACTAAAAGTCTAGATTAGTAAAGCAATTTGATGCTAACCCTGGAGAACAGAGATATGGAAATGCCCACAGATTGCTAAATGGCTACTCTTTTCCCCAGAAGGTAACATTCAGGTTGAGTGAGAGAACATCTAGCTTCAAAAATGAGAAGAAGCAACAATCACTGGTCTTTAATATCTCTCAACATCAATGGACCCAATTAAAAGACGTAGACTAACAGACTAGATATGTAAACAGGACTGAGAATTTTCCTGAATATAGGAAATGTACCTCAGTAACAAAGATAGCCACTACCTCAGAGTAAAAGGCTGGAAAATAATTTTCCAAGCAAATGGTCCCCAAAAACCAAGATAGTGTAGCCATTTTAATATTGAATAAAATCGACTTTCAACCAAATTTTATCAAAAGATGAGTAAGGGCCCTTCGAGTTCTTCAAAGAAAAAAAATCTAACAAATAAATTCTCAGTTCTGAGTATCTATGCTCCAAATGCCAGGGCACCCACATTCTTACAAGAAGTGTCACTAGAGGTAAAATCATCCACTGATCCTCACCCAATAATAATGGTAAACTTCAACACTCCACTTTCATCAATAGACATTTCATGGAAAAAGAAATTAATTAGAGACACAGTGAAACTAACAGAAGTTATGAACCAAATGAATAGAACAGATTTTTTTTAGAACATTTCAACCTAAAACAATTCTTAGGACCCCATGGTACCTTCTCAAACATTAACCATACAATCATTGACAGAACAAACCTCAACAGATTTCAGAAGATTGAAATAATCCCATGTGTCTCATCTAATTACCAGGAACTAAGAGGCTGGTCTTCAATAACAATGAAAAAATTGCCCACATACAAATGGAAGCTGAACAATGCTCTACTCAATGATGACTTAGCAAGGAATGAAATAAAGAAAGAAATTAAAGATGTTTTAGAATATAATGAAAATGAAGATGCAACATACTCAAACTCATGAGAAACAATGAAAGCAGAGCTCAGAGGAAAACTTAGCTTCAATGAAGAAATTAGAGAGAGCATCCACTAGCAGCTCAACAGTACATCTGAAAGCTTTACAACGAAAAAAAGAAAATACACTCAAGAGGAACAGATGGCAGGGTAACCCAAACTCAGGGTTGAACTCAAACATTTAGAAACAAAGAGAACTCTATAAATGATCAAGCAAATCAGGACCTGGTCTTTGAGAAAATAAAAAATATATGTAAGCCCTTTGCCAGACAGATCAGGGGATGCAGAGACTTTATTAAAATTAACAAAATCAGAAAAGAAGAAAAAGACATAACAACTAAAGCTGAAGAAATTAACAAAAACTAACAGATCCTACTACAAAAGCCTATACTTAACAAAAATGGACAATCTGGATGAAGTGGATAATTTGTTTAGAGAGCTATCATATACCACAGTTAAATTAGGATCAGATAAACCACCTAAATAGTTCTTCAACCTCTAAAGAAATGGAAGCTGTCATTAAAAGCTTCCCAACTAAAAAAATTCCCAGGATGAAAAAATTCCCAGGATGCAGAAATATGTCAGACCTTAAAGAAGACATAATACCAATACTCTTCAAATGATTACACAAAATAGAAACAGAAGGAACACTTCCTAATTTGTCTTGAGAAGCCTCAGTTATACTGATACCTAAACCACAGAGACCCAAGAAAGAAAGAAAAGTACAGACCAATATCCCTTATGAATATTGATGCAAAAATACATAATAAAATTGTTGCAAAAAGTATCTAAGAATATATCAAAATCATCATTTAGCATGATCAGATAAGCTTCATCCCAGGGATGCAGGAATAGTTCAGTATATGAAATACATCTATGTAATCCACAATATAAACACAGCTTAAAAAAACACAACAAAACAAAACATGATCATTTCATTAGATGCTGGAAAACTATTTGACAAAATTCAACTCACCTTCATGTTAAAAGTCAGGAAAGATCAGGATTTCAAGGCCCATACCAAAACGTAGTAAAACAGTATGCAGTAAACTAGTAGCCAATACTAAAAGAAGTGGAGAGAAACTTGAAAGCAGTCCCACGAAAATCAGGGATAAGACAAGGCTGCTCACTCTTTTTCTACCTACTCAATATAGCACTCAAAGTTCTAGCCAGAGCAATCAGACAACAAATGGAGGTGGAAGGGATACAAATTGGAAAGGAAAAAGTCAAAATATCACTATTTGCAGAAGCTATGACCGCATAGTTAACTGAACACAAAAATTCCACTGGAGAACTTCTACAGCTGATAATCAAATTCAGCAAAGTGGATGGATATAAAATTAACTCACGCAAATCAGTAGACCTCCTCTACCTAAATGGGTTGAGAAAGAAATTTGGGAAATTACACCCTTCACAGTTGTCACAAGTAATATAAATTATCTGGGTGTGACTCTTACAAAGAATGTGAAAGACCTGTACGATAAGAAATTCATGTCATGATAAGAAAAAATATTTCTGTGAAGGAAGAAATTGAAGAAGTACTCAGAAGATATCATGGAAAGAAAATCTATGATCATGGATTGGCAGGATCAAAATAGTTAAAATAACCATCTCACCAAAAACAATGTACAGATTCAATCTAATCCTTATCAAAATCCCAACTGTATTCTTCACAGAGATAGACAGAACAGTTCTCAAATTCATTAGGAAGAATGAATTTTTTTCTTCCAGGATAGTGAAAACTACTTTCAACAATAAGATAACTTCTGGGGAAATTATCATCCCTGACCTCAAGCTCTACTACAGAACAATAACACAAAAAACTGCATAGTATGTGTATAGAAACAGACAAGTAGATTAATGGAATAGATTTGAAGACCCCAAATAAACCCACACACCTATGATCACCTGATTTTGACCAAGAAGCCCAAAACATCCAGTGGTTAAAAAGAGCATATTCAACAAATGATGCTGGCTCAAGTGTTAGTAGGCATGTAGAAGAATGCAAATTAATTCAGTCTTATCTCCTTGTACAAAAAATCTCAGGTCCAAGTGGATGAAGGACCTCCACATAAAACCAGATACACTAAAACTAATAGAAGAGAAAACGAGGAAGAGTCTCGAACACATGGGCACAGGGCAAAATATCCTGAACAGAACACCAATGATGCAGGTTCTAAGATCAAGTATAGACAAATATGACCTCACGAATTAAAAAGCTTCTTTAAGTCAAAAGACACTCTCATCAGGAAAAAGATGGCAGCCCACAGATTGGACAAAGATCTTTATGAAACCTTCACCTGATAGAGGATGAACATCCAAAATGTACAATGAACTCAAAAAATTTGAATCCAGACAACTAAAAGTCCCACTTTTAAATCGGGGTACATAGCTAAACAAAGAATTTGCAAATTAGGAATTTTGAACGGTCAAGAAGTACCTAAGGAAATATTCAACATCTTTAGTAATCAGGGAATTGAAAATCAAAATTATCATAAGAATCTATGGGGTTGGGATTTAGCTCAGTGGTAGGCGCTTGCCTAGGAAGCGCAAGGCCCTGGTTAGGTCCCCAGCTCCAAAAAAAAAAAGAACCAAAAAAAAAAAAAAGAATCTATATCACACCATTCTGAATAGCTTAGTGCAAAAGCTCAAGTGACAGCAAATGCTAAAGAGGATGTGGAGAAAAGGAACACTCAGTCTTTGCTGGTGGGATTACAAGCTGGTACAAACAATCTGGAAGTCAGTCTGGAGGTTCCCCAGAAAATTGGACATTGCACTACCTGAGGAGCCAGGTTTAACATTCCTGGGCATATACCCAAAAGGTGATCCAACATATAACAAGGACACATGCTCCACTATGTTCATAGCAGCCTTATTAATAATAGCCAGAAGCTGGAAAGAACTCTGATATCTTTCATAAGAGTAATAGATATTGAAAATGTGGTACATTTACACTATGGCTACTATTCAGCTATTAAAAACAATGACTTAATGAAATTCAGCAGCAAATGAATGGAACTAGAAAACATCATCCCAAGTGGGGTAGCCCAGTAACAAAGGAATACACATGGTATGCACTCACTGATAAGTGCAAAGTAGGAAAAAAACAAAAAACTATCTCAGAATACCCAAGTTACAACTCACAGATCATATAAAGCTCATTCAAGAAGAAGGAATATTAACGTGTAGAGGAAATAGTCCTACTTAGAGGTGGGAACAAAATGATCATTGGAGGTAGAGGAAGATAGGGATTGTGGAGGGAGAAAGGAGGGGGAAGGGGAAAAGGGAAAAGATGACATGTGAGAAATACAAAGGGTCAGGAAATTAACAGAATTGTGTAGCAGTGGGGGATGGGAATCTGGAGATAGCCAACAGAAATTCCCAGATTCCAGGAAAGCCAGTGGCTCTCTGGATCCAATGGGATGACATTATCTGAAATATGCAGCAAAGGGGAGAAAGAACCTCTAGAGAACATATCCAGAGATTAGACATTTCCTGGTTCAGGGGTAGGGCCACCCACACCACCTCAAAATTTTAACTCAGAATTGTTCCTGTTTAAAGGAAATCTAGGGACAAAGAATAGAGCAGAGACTGAAAGAGAGACCATACAGAGACTGCCCCACCTAGGGATTGATCCCATATACAGTCACCATACATTATGCAGACACCAAACTCAGATACTTTTGCTGATATCAAGAGGTACTTGCTGTCAGGAGCCCAATATAGCTGTCTCCTCGGAGGCTCTGCCAGAGCCTGACCAATGCAGATGCAGATGATTGCGTCTAACCATTGAACTGAGCATGAGAACCCCAATGGAGGAGTTACGAGTAGGACTGAATGAGCTGAAGGAGCTGCAGTGCTTTGTACCCCCAGAGGAAGAGCAAAAATATCAACCAATTAGACCCTACCTCCACCAGAGTTGCAAAGACCACTAACTAAAGAGTACACATGGAGGGACTCAAGGATCTAGAAGCATATGTAGCAGAGGATGTCCTTATCTGGCATCAATTGGAGGGGAAGCCATTGGTCCTGTGATGGCTGGATGCCCCAGGGCAGGGGAATGGTAGGGCGGTGATGCAGGAGTGAGTGGGTGGGTGGGGAGTACTCTTATAGAAGCAGGGAGTAGGAGGGTTGGAATGAGTGTTAGTGGAGGGGAAATCGGAGGCTTGAGGAGGGCCAGTGTGAAAAATACAATGAAGCAATGCTTAGCTAATTGATCTGGATACTGTGTTCATTAACTATTGCTGCATAATGATTTAAACTTAAAAGTTTAGGTTAAAAAGAAATATCTCAGAAAAGCACAGCATATCTACTGCAGTCTATTTTATTTTCTAATTATTTATACAAATGCAGAGCACAATCAATACAAGGGTTTATGAAAGAAATCAACAACATCCTTACTCTGAGTACTGTACCATTAGAGATTTGACATTACAATGAAAACAACTGTCATCAAGATTTGCTGATAGACAACAGATAGGATCCTGTACTGTGAACCAGGGCCTGGAACAGCAGCTCAACCCATGGAACTTAGCTAACTCAGTAAGGTAATTCTTAATTTCTATAAAATGAGCACTTTTTACTTTGTGATTCTGAAAATAAAAACAAAACAACAGCAAAAACAACAACAAGAACAACAAAACCTTTCTATTATCTGTGTGTGGTCAGTATAGTCTCTCAAAGTTCTATGACTTACATGATTTCTCCCATGTGCGGGATTTTTGAGTAAGGGAATGTTTAAGAAGCAGGGTTGTTGGTAGAGTGTCAGATAAGTAAGCCATGTCCTTGAATAAGATTTGGGAGTCCCATCTCCTTGAAATTACCTTAATTCTTTGTCCATGGGGTAAGGGCTTTTTCTCCAGCACTTTTCTGACCACACGCCCAATGTAACAGAAGCAGCTACAGATGGACTGACATTGTAAATACGGTGAGCCAAAGTAATACTTCTTCATTCCTAAATTGAATATCCTGAGTATTGGTTATAATACAAAAGTAATGATAATACTCTTCATTACACAAGTGTATTATAAATTGCTTTTCTATGCTATCATGATTGAGTTTTTAAAGATATATTAATCCATATGTAAAGAAAAACAACTTCATGTACTAGAAATATCTTCAAGAAAAATTTGCAAAGAAACATGCTTTCAGTGATAACAATAGAAAATACATTCACTGAAAGAAACAAGTTAATAAAATTATTAAGTAGTTAATTAAATTCTCAGCTTCATTTTCTACACCATTAGAATGTTTAAAACTAAGTTTATAAATTCCTTTTTTTCAACAGCTAGTGCATAGAAAGATTAACCACAGCTTCCCTTTCCATTTGTGACTGGAAAAAGTAGTCTTCACATCTCTTAAATTGAAAAGGATTCAAGCAAGAATAGGCTACATATATACTGGTGGGGAAGAAAATGCCAACACATGAAGTAAAAAATGTAGTAAAAGGAAGAAGTCATCACTACTACCACAAGAATCATGACTGTGGTAGCGGGCTGCCTGTGAGGGCTGTTCTTAGCTTTGAGACTCAAGTATACCAGACGAAATGCATATAAACTTTCTCTTGTTAAGTAGAGCAATGACTTCCCCTGGATGTATCAGAGGAACTCTTTCCTATGAGAGACAAGCTCACAGAATACATAAAAGACTAGTCAAAGTGTAATCCTTCTAGTTTAGAAAGAAATGGAAAAATAACAGACCAAGGAGGAGGTAATTATCAATACTTCTTACTAATATATGTTCATTTACATATCCTTTATAGGACTATTTCCCAGTATTCCATAGCACAATGTTGCTACAGAGTATGTATAACACACTCTTAAGCATAAGTGTGATACTTCATTTCTGGTAGCTATATATTTCCATGCCATCACTTTTGGCAGTAACTATTAACTCTTGTGGGGTTCTCAACCAATTATTGTTGGGTTGTTTGTTTAAGAGTTGACAAATGCCTTGGATCAGTGACTATTCGTATAGAGTTTCTCTGTGATGTTGTCTGACTGACTACAAAGAAGCTTGGAAATGGGCACTTTCATCATAAGTTCAGAAGTCTGCTCTGTGGAGTAACCTCATATAGGCTCATAGAATAGAGTTGACAGGAAATTATGCTTCAGACAAGGGTTATTAGGAGAGGTATGTGTGCATGAACAAAGCTAGCCATGGTGAGCCACTGACATGAGACACCATCATAGGATTTGTTACAGGTTCATGGCTATAATGCTGCATGATAAGAGTGTGGGAAAGTATCAGAGGAATTGCAGACATATGCTGCCATGATGGGCCCTAAAGAAAAATATAGAGTCCTCTAGATCCCCTAGTTTTCTTTAGATCCTGAGACCAAAATGTCCATCTCTGTCTTACAAATTTTTACCTAAATGAAGGTCAAATTTTATACCAGGAGATTCTGGCCTAGCCTACTTGTCTAGAGTCATGGAGGAAGACTCTATATGGGAGCATATAATGACCCTGACAAGGTAGGATCACAAAAGGATTTGCAAGCCTTTCTATCAACGTAGAGTGCAGAGATAGCTGTAGGAGCATAGTCACATCACTGGATGAGGCAGAAAGGCAGAAAAATGAGCTATGATTTAAACTTTGTGCACAGTGAATCACAGCAGCAGCTAATCATTCGACAGCGGGCATCCTGGTTTCTTCTGGGTACTGCTGTAAAGTGGGTATATCTGATTTCATTTCTACTCAATACTTTTTTCTGCTTTACATTTTTCTAAGAGTATCAAGATTTGGAGGCCAAATTCCATTGCAATTAGAATTCACATTCATGTGCAGTTATAATTAATTTGAAACACACAGCTGACTTCCTAGGGAAGGAGGGAGTTCATATCCAAGAGCATTGACATTGTGATTGTATGCTTAAACCAAACAAGCAAAGCAAATAAAGACCTCATTTCAACAAAGACATGACTTGTTTAAAGAACAAATATTTAGGCAAGATTTTGCCTTTCTCAAATTTATACTTTTCAGAAAAAATATGTAAACTTTTCCTTGTGAGGCCTTAAAAACCTGGTATTTTACCCAATGCAGGTCACCAAAACCAAACCAAAATAATGATTCCATTTAGTTTCTTGGGCTTATTTACAGAACTCAAGTGAATGGTTAGTTTTGGGATAAGGAGTATGGTTACTCATAAACAGTTTAATCACATGAATCCCACCCATTGTGGATGAAAATCTCATGGATATTGAATCATGGCCTCTCACTTTCCATCAAGCTTCTATCACCTGTAAAGGCCACTTCCTAAGAACTGTCAATAGCTCCACTATCATTTACATAGATTTGGTTCTACTGTAATTTTTCACTCATTTGTATCCATTCCTTGACCAAGATATGATATATTCTAAGATGTCAATAGAATGAAGATACTACATAAGGAAGAAAAGTTCATACTAATACAGACAAAGGTCATAGCAACACATATTTTTAAATTCTATATATGATAGTATAAACCTAAATTTCAAATTTAGAATTCATTAATGAAGAAACTAGTAGGCTAGTAATATTAGTCCAGAACACACTTGAAGAGCAAAATTAATGATCTCTAAAAGTAGTCTACAAAGTTTAACTTTCATTATCTCAAAAGAAAAAAAAAGGTATGGTCTCAGACAACATGCCATAACTTATGTCAACTAAATAAAATCTATATATTGACATGTTCTCATTAATGGTAAAGGTAACATTAAACAAGTTGAAACCCTAATGAAATAATTAATCCCACAGACAATTAAATCATCTTCAAGAGAATTAGTTTCCCAACCAGATAGGTCTGACAAATAATGCTTCAATTTCACATTGAAAGATCATAACCCTATTTTCTTTCATTCATGATTCCAGTTACTTTCTAAATAATGAAATATATTTAATTTTTCTTAAAACTAGAGCCCTACCATTCTTATTTCTTTTTCAAATTTTTTGATATACTATATGAAGAAAACAGTTTTCCTTTTAGTTATTATACTGTTAGAACAAGTAAACTAGATGGCTATTTTGTATGAAACTGGTACTGACACAGAATTGGGAATAGACTTTTTTAAGAAAAATGGCCAATTGATCATAGTAGCTATAATACAGAATTCAGGAGAGCATTAAATAGAATATTTAATAATATCAGAAACATAGTATCACAAACAGCATGACATGACAGTAATGGCAAAGGAAGGTTTTCCTCTAAACCTGGGAAAGAACTCCATAAAGAGCAGCAGCTTCCTGTAAGAATAAGGGACAGGGTAGTCATGAACAACATATTGGGAATAATCTAGAGAAGACTTTAGAGTAATTTTATAAACAAAGGAAAATACCTAACTTGTATACCATTTCGGAGCTGGCAGGAAGTGCAACAACATGGGATTTAGTTCAATATAACGTATGTGACACAGACCAATTAAAAGCCAGGTACTGTGTAATATATTAAGTGAGAGCTTACAAACCAGAGCACAGCCAGCTTAAATCTCTTTCTCAAATAATCATTTATTGCCTAATTATTTCATGTTGTAACATGTGGCCTCATAGAATGACCAGCATCTTAAATGTGCAAGCCAGTGACTAATAATTATAAAATAAAAGTTAGATCTAGGGGTTGGAGATTTAGCTCAGTGGTAGAGCGCTTGCCTAGGAAGCGCAAGGCCCTGGGTTCGGTCCCCAGCTCCGAAGAAAAAAGAACCAAAAAAAAAAAAAAAAGTTAGATCTAAGTCCTACTTATTACATTGATCAGGCACTATTCTTCTTTAATGCTACACTTGTTCTAGTGTTCTACTATTATTAATTACTAATATTATTATTACTACTATTATTTATCTTAATTACTTTTTTTGCTGTGATATAATGACCAGGAGAAAAACAAAGAAAGGATTTATTTAGCTTACAATACTAAAGGAATAGAGTCTGCAATCACAGGTAAGGCATATCAGAAGAAGCAGGAATAAAAAGATCCACACACAGGACACATCAAAAGATTGGAGAAAGTAAGATATGGCTACAACCTTGCAATGCTGGCTTGCCATCATATAGTTTCTCTAGCAAGAATCTACACTCTACAGGCTAGACAGCACCACTTGCAAAAAAGTGCTCAAATACATGAACTTGTTGGCTCATTTAACATTCAAACCATCACAGAATCGATGCTCATACTCTTCTTAGCTTAATATGCCTCCTGTTCCAAAGTTTAATACTAGTTCTCATTCTATGGTCATTGAACTTTATCATAGTTTTCATCACTTCCCACAAATTAACACATTTTAGTAAGCCCTACTCCTTTATCAAGGCTCTATAAGTTCCTTGACATTAGTTGTTGATTCTCACTCATACCTTCATGAAAAAAACACTTAATATAGATTTTCACCAAATGAATACACAGAAATAAATGAAGTTGTGGCAAGTAAAACACTTGCAGTAAAGTATTCAAATAGTTTTTGACAATTGTTACATTATATGCTTGGTTCAGAAACAGACCACAGCTGTGTACAAGCTCAGAATTA
Organism: Rattus rattus; assembly: GCF_011064425.1. Taxonomy (NCBI): domain Eukaryota; kingdom Metazoa; phylum Chordata; class Mammalia; order Rodentia; family Muridae; genus Rattus; species Rattus rattus. The sequence continues at coordinate 81,288,913 of NC_046163.1, read as the reverse complement.
AGCTTCTTAAAGTAGAAGGACATTTTGAAGATTTGTTATCATAGTCTGTGAAATCTCTAACCTATTTTTGGAAGTAGGAAAGGACATATAAAATGAGCTCTTGTTTTACATAATGACTAACAGTTAATCAAAAATTTTCTTATAAGATATTCTATATAGAGAAATTTACTATTAAAAACAAAGCATTGTCCCTGGGAGATGGACTAGGAAAATCTAACTGAAGAAATATGAGGAACTGAGTTTGGATATCCAGATTACATGTAAAATATGGATGTAATAGTGACTGTCTATAATCCTAGTGTCCTATGTAGAGATGGTAGATATTGTTAGGAGACTCTGGATACTCATTGGCTATCAAGCCCTAAGTTCACAGCAGTGAACAACTAAGAGACCTGGACTCAAACAAGTTGAATATAAATACCACTTGGATTATCTTCTGGCATACACAGGAGAGAGAAGAGAGAGAGAGAGAGAGAGAGAGAGACAGAGACAGAGACAGAGACAGAGACAGAGACAGAGAGAGAGAGAGAAAATCAGAGAGATAGAAACAGAGAGAAAGAGATTAAAAGTTCTCACAAACTGTCATACTCATCTCAGTCTAACCAGAGTGAACAAGAAAACATGGAAATAAATAATAACAATGTGTGATGTAACCACAATTTTGTACAGTACAGTGCCCAGAACAGAATCTGAAGACCATCAGATGGAGAAGGGAAAGCTGTGTAAGTTGACAGAAATCCTAAGCTTAATGAAGAATGGTATTTACAAGATATGTTCTAAAAAGTATACTCTGGAAGAGATTAAGCTAGTTCATCCAATGTACTGTTCGCATCTCCTGTGTTTCCACAGGTAACTTCCAATTAATTAGCAATTTAGCTCTAGGTATTTTAAATATTGTTACCCATGAAGTTTCATAAGTCCATTTGATACATACAGCTGCTGTCTTCTCATTAAATAAGTGACCCCATAGATTTTCTCCTGGGGTAATCTTCAAATATGGCCTTTACTACATCAATGTCTTGTTTTCTGAGTGTATTTTCTAGCATTTCAAGCTACCTTAATCCTGATCCTTGCTCTTAGAGCAGAGACATACCAATTACATGATATGTGGTCCACAAGGTCTACAGGCCAAACACCAAAATCACAGAGTTAACATATATTATTGAAAGGAAGGAAACATTGTATTTTTTTATGCATGGGAAATGGCAAGAAGAAAGAAAAAATGGTTGGCTGAAAGAAAGCAGATGTGTGTTTATATTTCATTCTTTGAGTGGCAAATATTTTCCCAATTGAACCATTTTCTCTGCTACAGTTTGTGTTTCAGAAACAAGAGGTTTACAGTGGCACAAATATTAATGTGACACCACTGACAATGTTTACCTGTCCTTGGTTCATCCTCTGCCTCTGGAATGGCCTGGGAAAGGATAAAGTACATTTCAAGAGGCCACTTGGTTCTGGCTCCACTCCCTTTTTCCTGTCATCAGGCTCATATTAATTTGCCTCCTCTTAGAGGTGTGTAATTCATTGTTTTTCACTTCATAACTGAACTACAGAGAACTGACTACATTTCAAAGTAAAAGTTGCATAGTCTTAGAAGATACAGGTGGAGCTAGATAGAGCACTGACATTCAACATGTACACTCAGTGTTATGTGGATTCTGGATGAAGTCTGCGTCAAACAGGAACTCTATCAATGACATTTTTTCAACTTGTTATCCAGGTTTCATTACCGATACTTATGAAAAACTCCTCTCTCTTTAACATATATCTGATTAGGCAAAGGAAGGAAGCAAGTAGGAAGGATAACTCAGTACTGTAGGCCACACTGGCTTTGAAATCAAAGAAATTATTCAGCCTCTGCCTTCTGCATGCTGGAATTAAAGGTGTACATCACTATTCCCAGTCATTTAGTTATTTTAAATATTCATTTATTTTTAGTTCATTTTCATTAATCTTTGCTTCTACAGAGTTATAAGCATGCTTACTGCCTGTGAATGCTAGAAGAGGGGGCTGGATCACCTCGAATTTGAGCTATTGATAACTTTGTGAATGCTGGGAAACAAATCTGGGTCCTTGGCCAGAACAACAAGTGTAGTAAGCTACTGAGAGGTCTCACCAGCTTCTAACCTCACTTTTACTAAACCCCCTTTACCAATCAGGACATTTCCATCTATGAATCATCTAACCATATGTTAAAGCGTGTATCTCTTAAAACTGTTCACTGGGGACTATTTCCAACATTAAATTTTAGGTGATACAGGTAAATACATACTATTTAATATGATAAATAATCTGTGAACTATATGGTAAGTTCATACTCTATATTGGATAAAACCTAATCACTGACAATGTTTATAAAGGATACTTCCCTTTTCAATTTGTATCCAAATTTTGCTAAGACCAGTTGTACATAGATTTTTGGTCTTTAAAAAAATCAATAATATAGAAAATTTAGACAATCAAAAGATAATAGGCCCTGGAAAACAGAATTTCAAATATATCCTTTTGGCTTATAGGAAGTGCCTCATTGACTCTTTCAGATGAAGTTTGTTAATTATCTTGTAAGAGAAGGTGGTAAATACAATTTCAAGTAGGGAAGAGATCTACAAGAGACCTGAAAACCAGACAGTGGATCACTAATAACAAGCATGACAATCCAATGCTCTTGATTCTGGGACAGTTAGGGGTCAAATACATGAGAAAGCTGAACTTAGTTGGTATTTTACTAAGTTAGAATATATTTATCATTAAACACTCTGCTTTCAGAACTCATGAAATAGCTTGGGTGAAGCAGTGGGCTTATGATAGAAAATACAAAGGCAAGGTAGTTCTTAAACTTGGCTTGCTTAAAATTGAGATACTATAATTTAAGAAACATATCTGAAGCCATAATGATGGCCTGTTGGTAAAGTATTTATTGTGCAAGTTGAAGACCTCAGTTTATTTTCAAGAATCCATATAGAAAGTACAGTCACACATAATTTTAATCTCAGCACTAGGGAGTGGAGGCAAGTAGATTTCTGGGACTTCTTGTAAAACCAGCCAAACTTACTTCATGATTTTCAGGCTACTGAGATAACTCCTCTCAACGAAGCAAGGTAGAATCTTGTAAATACAACATCTGACATTATTCTCTGGCATGTGCAATTACATATACTTGTACCTAGAACCAAATACAAATATACACAAGTAGGCATGATCACAAATGTGCACACAAGAAAATAACAAGTAACTATTTCTATACAGTTGTTAGATAAATCAGATGGACCAGTAGTGAAAACCTAAGCTGTCACTCAGGTACCACATAAATATCTTTAAAATTATAGCATCTGTTCATATGTTTGTCATTTTCGTTTATATGATGGGGATGTCTGTGCATATTGTATGCACTAAAGTAGCTGTGTAGGTACCATGATGTCTGTCTGTGTGTGTGTGTGTGTGTGTGTGTGTGTGTTTGAAAGTTAGAAAGCATTCTCATGTGTTGCCTTCATCCTTGTTTGATATGGGGTATCTTGCTAATAGCTTCTGTGTATACCAGGGTTAAATTATGTCACTGCTCAGCACCTTTCTCCTCTAGCATAACTAATTCAGGATCTCAGCTAGGGCATGGTGCCATCCATAGTAGTCAGACCTTCCTACCTCAGTTAAGAAACTCAAGAGAAAGTGCCACTGACATTACTGGAGGCCAGTCTCCAAGCATATACTAATTATGACAAGTCCTAATTTGAAATTGTCCACTATAGAAAGATTACATTTTGGCAGTTTGGAGACTGCAGTATATCATGGAGGTAATGGCATGACAGGGGTAGTATAAGGCAGCTGGTCACATTACTTTAATGTCAGGAAGCAGAGTGGATCTTCATATATCAGTTAGCCCAATCCAGAAAAATGACTAAGCTCAGTTATTTTATAAAATATGATGCTGCTGCTAAAATTGGAGTAATTAGTTTGTTAAATGGTTCCTCCTGGCATATGATGGAGTTCAAGTGCCATTTCTTTAAGAAAGAAAGTCACCATTATTTTCATACCATGGTGACATTAAAGTGACATGGAACCACTGAGTAAAGGGAATATCATGGACTTAGTTAATCTGAGGAACTCACTGAAGAGATTCAATGACCTTCCTATAACATAAGAGGACTTGTCTGGGCAGAAAGACAAATACTGTTGTGACATTCTCAAGTTGTGTGTCTTTCCCTCATGAGCTTAACTACCATAGTAAAGAGATCTGCATGTTGTAAACTTATAAATCTGAAACATTATATGACAACTAGAACATGCCACAATATGTAGCAAAAATGCTGGTGGCACTGAGAATATAACATAAAATTGTCTTCAGATCTTATGTGTAAAGTATGGCTGGAATGTAAATGAATACCATGTTTCTCCTTTGTTATTATATCAAGGTATCTTATTACTTACATCCAAACACATCAGAACAAGCAAAAATACAATAAACCTGTGTATAGAGTTGAGCTTCATAATAAGGAGACTATTCATCTCCCTGTGACTTCAGTAGGTATGATTAGAAGTTGTTCTGGTAGTGATTTGTTCTCTGCCTCTCTCTCTCTCCCTCTTACCCATCTCTCTCCCTCCTTCCACTTCTCCCCATTCCCCCCCCCTCTCTCTCTCTCTCTGTCAGTGTATGTGTGTGGGCACTTGTGTGTATGTGTGTCCATGAAGGTCAGGAGATGATGTCAAGTCTCCTACAGATAGAGTTACAAGATTTACAGGTGCTAGGGTTCAAACAAGTCATTTTTAAGAGCAGCAAGTTTTTTTTTATCCACAGAACTTTTTCCAGTTCTTGAAAATGTAATTTAATATTCATTGTATAGTTACGAAAAGAATCAAAGGGTAGGCTATGCTGAAATGAATACCCCTCTTGAGGCTGTACGTAGAGCAGGTGAGAGATGTGGCCTCTGGTACTCCTTTTGTCTCAGCAACCTAATAGCATATAGGGATAGACCAGAGAGAGGGCTGTAAAATGGGCTGCTTTATTATTTTCTGTTGTGACTGTGGAAACAACCCTTGGAGTTCATCTTCAAGCTTCTTCATTCCCACACTATTCAGCTTCAATTCCATCATCTTAGCACTAATCTTGAAATATCTGGAAATCTGAATACTTCTTGTCATACAGATTTAAGAAAAAGGTCACTTGCCCTTTGTTGTTCAAGTTCTTCCATGTGTACTTGCTTCTGTGTTTGTGTGTGCACATACCCACACACATGTATGCATGTATGTGTGTGTGTGTGTGTGTGTGTGTGTTTTTATGTCCACACACATGTGGAAGCTATAGGTTGATGTCATATGCTTTCTTCAATTCATCTCCATTTTAATTTCTGATTCATAGTCTGTCATAAGCCTGGAGCTCAATGATTCACCTAGAGACTTGTCACTGCAAAAGAAATTCAAATTATCATGTAGTTTCTGTTTACCTTCCCGGTTACTGCAGGCATATATCCTTGAACATAGCTTTGTCCTTGGGAACTGTCACTTAAGACCAGGTCTTCATAATTTTGTCTTAAGTACTTTGCTGGCACATGCATCTCCCTCAGCCCATCTGTCCTGTTGTTCAACCTCTTTAAATTTTTTGTTGCTTTTTCAGTTGCTAAATGCATATAGTAAAATGTTTTTATAGGCAATATTTAAAAGATGGTAAAAATATTCTAAAACAATATTTATATCGCCTCCTGTGATTCTCAGCAAATAATATTAGTAATAAAGCTTAGTTTCCATAATCACCTGGTATATGGATAAAAAACTTTTAGTTTGTCCAATACAAAGAATTGTTGAGTTATGAATAAAATCTCAGTGCTGGTCAGTGGGTGCATATGAATTTAAGCGACATACATATTACATACACAAAGAGCAGCTGAAGCAATGAATATGCTCAATGCATTTATTTTTATTTCCGGTATACAACAACAATGTTTTGATGACATTTTACTTCCTATTTTCATTCTCACTATACATTTGGAAAATTTCTTATGCTTGCTGATTGCCAGTGCCAATATAATAATTTTTGTGACTTTGTGAGAGTATGTTCCTTAATTGGTAAAGACATGTTAAGGATATTCCTACATTTTATATTTGTATTCTTATAAAACCCACAATGGACATTTCATTTTAATTCTTTCATTTCTTGCATTTAATTCAAACTTATGTTGTATGCTTTTATGTGTACGTGTGTGTGTGTGTGTCTCTGTGTGTGTGTGTGTGTGTGTGTGTGTGTGTGTATGTGTGTGTATGGCATGCACCTGCACGTATGTTTTCATAACATACAGAGAACAGAGGCCAGAGGCTAAGGCCATTAATTTTTCCTCATTTACTCTGTACTTTGTCTTGTGAGCTGAGGTCTTGTTGGTTTGAAAATTGCACAGCAGTAGCATAGTCTGTTTGGCAAGGAAGTTCAGATATCTGCCTGCCTCTTCCTTCTTATTCCTAGGATTACAGTTCATGTGCTAATTCACTAGAACTTTTTTAAAAAACTGTAAACTTTAGCTCTATTTAATCTATTGGTAGCTTTCAGCATTTTGATCTGTAGTACTTGTTATTATGTGTTGTTAATGAAGGGCTGAGAAACTTGGTTGTTTTCTGCTTTAAATAGTTTCTGAAAATATAAGTACCCTTTCTCCTGGTGCAAATGCAAGGAACATCTTTTGATTTCCACTCCTACTCACTGCTTTCCTGAGTGTCAGGAGTTCAACTGATCTAACAAGAAGTCACTCATACCTAATGGCATTTCCATGATAACATTTCTTTTCAAAATAAAATATTTATGGTACTCAGAAAATTACTTTAAAAATTTTAGTGTAAATTATTAGATGGCCCTATTATTGTGCCAGTTGTATTAGGACTTTCATATAAGGAGGGAAAATTAAAAGCCAGAAATATCTATTTCCCATGAAAAAACATTAGAGACCACACCAAACATAATATTTAGAATTAAACTGTCAACGTTATGTCCATTTGCAATAGTAAATACATTTCTTTTATTTTTCATAACTTAAAAATAACACATATGCTACTTGTGGACCTGAACCCTGTTGCCAAGGCAATGAAATTCACAGTTTCTGTGGAGATATCAGTAACTGTGAGCTTTATGAAATCACACTGATAATGTTGTTCCCAACCATTCCCTTTCTCTTCCTTTAGTGAGTAGGATAATCACCATGTCTGAATACTTGGGATGAGAAGAGGTTTGGACTGGAGGTGACTTTTCACATTTTAGACTATTTGTCTACATAATGATAAGAGAGAGAAAGACCTAAGTATATAACAATCAATTTATGTTCATTCCATACACATACGACCTATACTATTTCAGTAATTTTTGTTCACCATGCAAAAGTTTATGTTGTACTTTTAGTTGGTGACTCATGAGTGTACTCAAAATTCTTTTTAGTTTCAGATCATTTCCTGTTTTTTGTTTTCTGAAAAGGAATATTCTTCTGGTACTTTAAAATATTTTTTCTTATCTTCCCAGCTAATACTGTTGTTTACTGATGTCTAGATCAATTCACAATGAAGCTTCCACAATGTAGTGTAATGTAGCAAATCTTTTTATACAACACCTGAAGGGAAGACTACAGCTCCCAGTTCCTTTCAACTATAGTTTGAAACGATTTGCTACTTTTTACTTCACTGTAAATCAATGGAAATAACAAGATGTCTCAGGTAAAAAGTGAAAGCTACACCTGTTGTCCTCTCACCTCACAAAAATACCATAGCAAATGTGTGCTTCTCTACACATCAAGTACTCAATGTGGCATATTTGAAATGTACAAATCAAACAGAAGCTGAAAGGGAAGTTTTTTATTAAATATCAAAATGAGCATTTGAATATAATGACAATCATATTATTCTCTTAAATGCCAGTATTGCTTCCAATATTCTCTGTAGGGCTGGTGTAAACCAGTCTGGGACAAAGCAGGTTCTTGATGAAGAAAAGCTTAAATCCAGGCAAGATGGTACACACCTTTAATCCCAGCATTACAGGACACAGAACCATGAAAATCTCCAAGTTCAAGATCAATCTACACAGCAAGTTCCAGAAAACCAAGTTTAGGCAGAGAGGGAATAGGAAAACCAAAAGCTGGTAATAAAACAAGCAGGGGGCAGGGGCATCATGTTCCGGCCTCAGCAAGTGGCAGAACACTAGCCCTAGCAAGTGGTAGAACATCAGCCCTAGCAAGTGGCAGACACCAGTTGCAGCAAGTGGCAGAACATAGTTGCTTCTGCCATGTGGCTCTGACTTTGGAATGAAAAGTAGAAGGGACTATTGAGACAATTAATGATGGTTAACAGGAGCTGCAAAATGAGTGCTTGTTGTTATAAAAATATAAAAATAAAAAAGTATGGTTGTCTGTTACCCTGCTTGGTCTGCACCGCGGAGCCCAAAGATATGTGCTAGATATCTTGGTGGAAACACATTTCAGCAGCACGCTTTCCTACACTCAAACCCTCACATAAAAGAACACACAAGACAATAATCTTTGACCCCATTGATAAGATATGATTGCCCACTTAAACATACAAAGCCCAGTATCATCCATCCCTTGAGAACATTGATAACAACATGCAAATACACAGAGCAGAATCTTAACATCACCTGCCATGGCTTCTCCCCTCTCTCTCTTCTGTCCTGTCTCTCCTCTCTCTCCTCGTCTCCTCCTCCTCCTTCAAACTTCTCTTCCACCCATCCTTCCTTCTCCTCCAATGACAGGCTTCCTTCTATCCTGTACCTGCCCCTCACCTGTACTTTACAGATTCAATGGGGAGTTGGTTCTGGTAAAGTTACCTGAGTTCTGAGTAAGTGACTAGGCAGCTGTGCTTGGGGCAGTGGAATTAGCAACAAAATACAGATAATGTCAGAGCAAACCACAACAAGTTCTGATTAAGATGGCCCAGCATCACTGAGGGGGGATTCTTCTGAGAATAGTTTTCTTAGAGCACAAAGAAGCTGTGTTCTAATAATAACCAAGGTTGTGTCTCATGCTACAGCTGCACTTGTTAATGTGTAAGAGTCACCCAGGTTGTACTGGAATTGAAGGTATGAAGAATTTATGAAGAATAGCCGAAGCTTGACACCATGAGAAGCCAAAGAAGGCCATTGGTGAAGGTTCATCTTCAGTTGTAGTTGACAGCCCAGGACTGATGGAGTCATGCAAAAGATTTGAGGGTTGGAACCATCAAGAGAACCTAGGAGAGATTATTGGTGAAGCCTAGTTGCAGTGAAAGACACCAGTGTATTTGAGATGCCCTTACCATGGAATTATCACCAAGAATAGCAGCAGCAGTGGAGGGGATCAACCTGAACTTAGAGTACTATAGAGGGCAGAGTTGGAGAAGTGAGGAGCCCAGGAGATCACTTGTGGATCCCAGATAATGGAACAAGAAGCTGTAATGTCGAAATTGCCTTAGAGGCCCCAAGATGTTCAAAATGCCAGAGCTGTGAGATATCTGCTGATGAAAGTTGCTAACAGGAGTAGAACAAGCCCAGGAGATAGAAATTTGTTGCAGTTAACAAAGTCAAAAATGGAGCTGGAGATATGAAGACTGCTTTGACATTAGAAATTGAAATGCAGAGTTTGGAGTTTGTCCAGCTGGTTTTCTCTCTTGCTTTGGGGATTACATTGGGTGAATGTCAGAAGCGACTTTGAACTTTGGACTTTTAACATTTTTGAGACTACTATAAACTTTGGACTAATGAAGTTTGACAAAATCTATTTTGCATTATTCTATGTTTAGGAATGATCCCTATAGACCCATATATTTGAAAAATGCTATGGGGGACAGGGAGTGGAATGTGATGGCTTGTATATGTTTGGATCATGGGGTGGTACAACTAGAAGGTATGGCCTTGTTGAAGTAGGTGTGTCACTGTGATGTGGGCTTTAATACTCTGGTCCTGGCTGCCTAGAGGCCAATCTTCTATTGGCCTTCAGATAAAGATGTATAATTATCAGCTCCTCCTGTACCATGCCTGCCTAGATGCTGCCATGTTTCTGCTTTGATGATAATGGACTGAAACTCTGAACCTTTAAGCATGCTCCAATTAAAGGTTGTCCTTTATAATATTTGCCTAGGTCATGGTTTCTGTTCAGAGTAGTAAAACCCTAAGAGAGCAAACAAATGATAGAAGGGTTTATCTTATAGGAGAACGGTATGTATATGATCTCTAAATAAATAGTATTAGAAGGAGAATAGATGAGTCTTTGAAATTGCTCTGATAGGAAACAAAGATTAGAGAAATAAAAGATTTAGTATAAGCATTTAAAAAGGCATTGCTTTCTTCTCCTAACTGTTTGAAGGATTGGAGATGACAATGCATTGGCTATTTTACTTGCATAAACTTTAAAACAGTGTAAGAATTTATTTTAATCTTAGCAGTCTGACACCTTTCTCTTCTTACACAAAAAAAAGCTACTAAAGACTGCCTCCTGCCTGAAAACTGCAAGATATGAAAAACAGAGTATATTAAAACTTTAATTAATGTGCTTTTGCATTGTGTTTATTTTCTGTTTTAAGGAAGCTAAAACATTAGTTTGGGTCTAATGATCCAGGATTCATAAAATGTAAGTAAATTTAAGGGTTTCTAAAACTAATACTAACAATGGTCAAAGCCTTGATGGTGTAACATTAGTAAATAAAAGACTGTGTTCAGGCTCTTTCACCATGAGAAACCAAAAGAACAAGAAGAGACAAGACAAAAGAAGGGAAAGGGAGAAGGCAAAATAGTGAAAAGGAAGAAGGAAAAAGATTGAGAAAAAGAAAGAAGGAGGAGTGATGAGAATGCTTGTGCAAAGAGAGCACATGAACTGATGGTTCATATTCATTACTGAATCTGAGTCATTATTGAATCAGTGCTGCTCCCATTTCACCTCTCTCAGACCACTTCTCTATGCTGAGGCTAGATCTTGACACTATTGTTATTTATAAGGCCTTCTAAGCTTTCAATTCCATCTGCACATTAGCTTTTATTCCCTGATATACTTTCATCTTTTCACTCAATGTAGCTTCTAAATCTTGATCTTTTTCATCAGCCATATATTTCAGCCATATATTTCCATTTTCTAGGTCACCACTAATGAGTCACTGATTCAAGAGCATTGTATTGTTCATTTTTTTAAACACTAGTTTATTATTGTTCTTTTAAATTCTGTATCTTGGTGTATCTCAAGGTAATTGAGAAACAATTCTCAATTCATTGTAGAGAATTTCTATAAAACTAGTACATTTGGGGAGGGCCACAGGTACAACCTAAATTTAAAATGTTTGCTTTTTCAGTGTTGAAACACTGTTTTAAGTAAAATGGTATGCTGTGTATAAATTTATTTATACCCTGAAACAACTTTTAGTAGTGATAGGACAGTGGTGGTTGGGGTCTTTGGTTTTGTGTTGCTAGTTCTTCAACATGGTAATTGTAAGTTCTCTATTGCTGAACTACATGGGTTCATTGTGGGTAGGTTTTGGGTTTTATTGTCTTAGTCTTCCATATTCTTTATTTTGTTTATGTGATCAGTACATATGAACTGTTATCCTAGTTTTCGTATCTTGTGTGGAACTCTAACCTGCCTTATACTTGGTCAAGACAGGAGTATCCACATACAGACTAGCTCTCATGATATCAAATTTTATTACATTTCGGGCCCTGTAAACTTTTTGAGTTGATGGTCCCAGAAGACTGAGAGTCTTTCTTCATGTTGTCCTGCCTCTATCCTCTTCATTACTCATGTAAATATATCTTTCAAGCTCTTTGAATTTATTCCCAGAAATTAAGAACATTTACCTGGTGTTGTTGGCACTTGCTTTTCGTCCTAGCACTCAGGAGGCAGTGGCAGATGAGTCTTTGAGTCTTAAACATCATCCAGATCTATAGAGTTCCAGGAAAGCCAAGGCTACAAAGTGAAACCCTGTCTCAAACAAACAAACAAACAAACAACCCAAGAAAACTAAAAAAACAAAACAAAACCAGCAGCATCAACAATAAAAACAACAAATACAAAACAAAAGAGTACTACTGAAATAATGGATTTACATTTTCATATATATTTTTAATTATGTGCATGTATGCCTTTCTGTAATTTGTATACATGAGTGAAGTTGCCTGTGGAAGCTAGAAAATGCCATCAGATGCCCTGGAGCTAGTGTAATAGGCAGTAGTGATCCAACTAAGTGTTTGAGTTGATGAGAAATAAAATTGGGTCCTCTATAAGAGCAGAATTCATTCTTTGCAACTAAACCATCTTTTTAGTTCCATAACACTGATTTTTGTTGTTGAGAAGCACCCATATTGTTATATTCTACAAACTTCTATTACCAACAATGATACTCAAGGCTGAGTTTCTACAGACTTATTAGTAACATCCACCTTAACAGATCAAAAGTGACATCCTCTTATGACTTTGCCTTGAATTTGGATGATGATTAAGGCTGTTGAGTAGGTTTTCAAATATTTAGGTAGTCATCTACTTACTTTAAGTACTACTTATTCAGGTCTTCCCTCTTGCTTAAATGGTTTCTTTGTTTAGTCCCTGAGTTAATTAAATTGTGCATATGTTTTGAAATTCAAACATTTGTTATCTCTTATTGTATTCACATTTGGTGATTGTTTCTTAGTGTCACACAGAAGTTTTTAATTTGGTGAAATACTACCTGTCAATTTTTGATAATGTCATGTGTACTTGGGAAAGCGGTCACATGATAAATTTTTTTGCCAAAGAGACACTAAGATTTTCTTTCCAAATATTTTCTTCTAGTAGTTTTATTGTGAGAAATCTTCTACGTAGTCATCGTTTTTAATAGCTGAGTAGTACATGTAATCTACATGTACTACATTTTCTGTATCCGTTCCTCTGTTGAGGGACAACTGGGATCTTCCCAGCATTTTAACTCCTGTGAGGTGGAATGTTTTGATTTGCATTTCCCTGATGATTAAGGATGCTGAACATGTCTTTAGGTGCTTCTTAGCCAATCAATATTCCACAGTTGAGAATTCTTTGTTTAGCTCTGAACCCCATTTTTAAATATGGTTATTTGATACTCTGGAGTTGAATTTCTTGTGTTCTTTGTATATATTGGATGTTAGCCCTCTATCAAATGTAGGAATGGGAGAGATCTTTTTGCAATCTGCTGGTTTTGTCCATTTTGTCCTAATGACAGTGTCCTTTGCCTTACAGAAGCTGTGCAATTTTATGAGGTCCCATTTTTCAATTCTTGATCTTAGACCATAAGTCATTGGTATTCAGTTCAGGAAATTTTTCCTAGTGCCCATGTGTTTGAAATTGTTCCCTACTTTTTCTTGTTTAAGTGCATCTGGTTTTATGTGGAGGTCTTTGATCCATTTAGACTTGAGCACTGTACAGGGCAGTAAGAATTTATTGATTTGCATTCTTCTACATCCTGACTGCCAGTTGAACTAGCACCATTTGTTGAAAATGTTATCTTTTTTTTCCACTGGATGGTGGTAGCTAATTCATTAAAGATCAAGTGACCATAGGTATGTTGATTCATTTCTGGGTCGTAAATTCAATTCCACTGATCTACCTGTCTATAGATCTGTATGTACCACTATCAAATTGTTTTTATCACTATTGCTCTGTATTACAGCATGAGGCCAGGGACGATGATCCCCTAGAAGTTCTTTTATTTATGAGGATAGTTTTTGCTATCCCGGGTTTTTTGTTATTCCAAATGAATTTGCAAATTGCTCTTTCTAACTCTATGAAGAATTGAGTTAGAATTTTGATAGCAATTGCATTGAATCTGTTGATTGCTTTTGGCAAGATGGCCATTTTTACTATTTTAATTGTGTCAATCCATGAGCATGGAAGATCTTTGCAACTTCTGAAATCATCTTCAATTTACTTCTTCAGGGATTTGAAGTTCTTGTCCTACAGATCTTTCACTTGCTGGGTTAGAGTCACACCCTGGTATTTTATATTAATTATGACTATTGTGAATGGTGTCATTTCTGTAATTTCTTTCTCAACCTGTTTATCCTTTGAGTAGAGAAGGCTACTGATTTGTTTGAGTTAATTTTATATCCAGCCAATTTGATTAAGTTGTTTATAAGGTTTAGGAGATCTCTGGTGGAATTTTTAGGATAACATAATTATTTTTTCATATTATTTGTAAATAGTGATATTTTGACTTCTTCCTTTCCAATTTGTATCATTTTGAGCTCTTTTTGTTGTCTGATTGCTCTGGCTACAACTTCATACTATTTTCAATAGGTAGGGAGAGAGTGGGCAGCTTTGTCTAGTCCTTGATTTTAGTGAGATTGCTTCAACTTCCTCTCCATTTAGTTTGATGTTGGCTACTAGATTGTTATGTATTGCTTTTACTATATTTAGGTATGAGCCTTGAATTCCTGATCTTTCCAAGTCTTTTAGCATGAAAGAGTGTTGAATTTTGTCAAATGTTCTCTTATCATCTAATGAAATTCATAGGCAAATGGATAAATCTAGAAATATCATCCTTAGTGTATTAACCCAATCTCTATAAAACACACATTGTGTATACTCATTGATAAGTAGATATTACCCAAAAGTTCAGATTTCCCAAGATATAATCTACAGACCACATGAAGCTCAAGAAGAAGGATGATGAAAGTATGGATGTTTTATTCCTTTTTAGAACTAGAATCTTTTAGGTAGAAATAAAGAGACAAAGTTTGGAGCAAAGACTGAAGGAAAGGCCATCCTGAGACTGTCCCACCTGGGGATCCAGACCATATATGTATACAACCGCCAAACCCAAACAATATTGCTAATGCCAAGAAGTATATGCTGGTAGGAGCCTGATATAGCTATCTCCTGAGAGGCTCTGCCAGAACATGACAAATACAGAGGTGGATGCTTGCAGCCAACCATTGAACTGAGAATGGGGTTCCCATTGGAGGAGTTATAGAAACATTGGACGAGCTGAAGGGGCTTTTATTCCCATAAGAACAACATTACTAACCAACCAGAGCTCCCAGGGATTAAACCAGCATCCAAAGAGTACACATGGACATATCCATGGCTCCAGCTGCATATGTAGCAGAGGATGGCTTTGTTGGGCACTAATGGGAGGATTGGAATTGGTCCTGCTATGATTCAGTCCTCCAGTATAGGGGGAATGTCAGGGCATGGAGGTGGGAAGGGGTGGGTGTAGATACATCCTCATAGAAGAAGTGTGAGGCGGAGTGGGATTGGGGGTTTATGGACAGGAAACTGGGAAGTAGGATAACATTTGAAATGTAAGTACAAAAATAATCCAATAAAAATGAAAAGAAAAAAATTTCTATTGAATATTTGTTTGAGGTTGATTTTTTAAAGAGTTATAATCTATGGTTCTTCATGATATTCAGTGTTCTTAACACACTTTATTACGAAGAGTGTATTTTAAATGCATTTTTAATGTTTTTAGCAATCCAATTGATCAGTTTACTGGCATGGGTTTATCACTCATTTTTGTATCCTGTCCTTGGGATTTGTATCTGTTTACATACTGCTACCATACTACTTTCATTTGAAACTTTGAGATTTATCTTGCAATCAATTACCACCGTGCTACTACTCTTGCTTATATCTGTGTTGAATGTTAAGATCTTTTGTAGTTTTACATAATTATAGAACTGTTCTTCTATTTATGTTAAAAATGGCTTTAGAATTTCTTCAGTTACTATGTTAGGTCTGTAGTAAATTTGGGTGGTTTGAACATATTAAAAATTTAAAATACTCTAATCTACATACCTTTTATAATACTTTTATGTTTCTCAGTTTCACTAGTCAGTATTTTCTAATATTCTATGTGCAACATTTTCTGTGTTTGACTAATTTTTCCCCTGGTTATTTCATTCATTTAGACTAAACAGGTTTATTACATCTGCATTTGATTTTTCATTATTTTACAGGTCCGTAGAAACATTAATGGTTTTGAACTTTTATCTTTTTATTGATTTTTTTCATGAATTTCACATCATGAGCCCCATTCCCATTTATTCCTGTCTCTTTGTATTCCCCAGCCCACCTCTGCCCTTGCAACTTCCCGCCTCAACATAGCAAAAACAAGCCTGTTGTGACAGCTCTAATATTTCATAGTATGCCTCATACTACATCCTTGTTTTGCCCATTTCTTTTCTTGGAAATGTTAATTGAATTGAGTCCTTAGTGTTGTTTTGGAATGAGACCCCTGGCTTCTGCTCCAATATTAACATTGTATCCTCATTGGAACTCCCCTCAGATATCTTGTTGTTGCCCTCTGTCATGGAGGGCCTGCAGATTTAGGGTGACCCCTTTAGGCACTCTAGCAGTTAATCAATGAGATAAATGTTGGGATTGACCAACTCGCAGCCCTGCATCTGGGCCTTGGTGGTAGATAAGGTAGTCAGACTCTCTGCTCTCCTGCACTCACACCACCAGGTCTAGATCTCCAGCACTGCCCTGACCAGCTTACTCAATGCTGCAATAGGCAATGGGCTGAGACAGCTCTCTGTCTCTCACACCATCAGCCCCTGAACCATGGAAGACTCTATTGTGCTTCCTGTGAGAGGTAGTTCTGCGTATGTGTGTTGGGAGAAGGGGGGTTTCCTGAATAATGTTGCTGGCAAGGAGAAGGGCCAGCTCTCTTACTCTTACACCTTCAAGCCAGTTCTTCCATGATACCCTGGTGTCAGGTAGGGCAAAGTTCTGCACAGCCCTCATATATCAACATGGCCCCAGGAACCAGCCTTGACTAGGAATGTTTGCTGGGTTTTTGATGGTAACAGACCTCTGATACTGCAGGGCCAAAGACTAAGACATGGCCCTCAGTAACATCACAAAGCAGGAACCTCACGATGGATAAAGATGGCATCACTGGCTACTCATATTAGGCTGTTCCTAACTGCACTCAAGTCTCTACTTGCACCTTTCCTTATTATGCAAACATCCTTCTACTTCCCTTTCATTTTTTTTTCTGTCACTTTTCTTGCTCATCTTACTGGTGTTATAGGCCTTTGAATATCCTCATTCTTCTCAGGAGTTCTATGCTCTGCCCATACATATGCCCATGCACATAATTTTTTCAGTTATTAGACCATTTGTAATGTATGTTGATAGTGAGATTATAATGATTACTAGTGATCTCTACCATTACGTAGTTTATTGTTGATATCTCACAACATTGTTTAAAGATTTACTCTGTCTGTATACTTGTGTGGAGTACAGAAAACAAGTTAGAGTTGATTCTCTCCATCCATAGTAAGGAATCTAGGTATTGAACTTAGATTATAAGGCTTATTAGGAGGGACCTTCACTCAATGACCTATTTTATTACCTCAAACCCAATTGCTTTTTCTCTACCACTTATGATATGGAAACAAATTATAATAAGTATATTGAGAGTACTGAGTAAAAACCAGTTAATGTTTTCTCTTTTGTATTTCAAACACTGCTTTTTACCAGCATATAAAACTAAAGACATCATGTGGTCACTCACTATAAGTTTTCTGCATGTAAATTCATAATTAATTGATGTATCACAATTAAATGCAGATTAAAATTTTCATGTGTTTTCTGACTGCAAATTGCCTTTTAGGACAGTTAAAGGACATCTGTTTGCTATTATGAAACAGAAAATACTTGAGAAAAGGAAATCCACAGGTTTCTTTTGTGTGTGTGTGTGTGTGTGTGTGTGTGTGTGTGTGTGTGAGTGTGTGTGTGTGTGTGTGTGTGTGTGTGTGTTGGGGATGTTTGTGTACACATAATCATAAACAAGAAAGGGCTTAATACATATTATTCAGATATATTCCTCGGAAATAGGAGACAGAGGAATGAAATCCTGTTTTTATTGCTATCATTATGCTGATTATCCTCTGACCATTTCTTCCTGGTTGGTGTAGTTGTACAGTCTTCATATTTTATTCATTAGAAGAGCTGCTCTGTGCTCAATTTTCTTATGCTGCTGCTGTGCAAGTATTTTGAACTTCTTAATGGGTGCGATCTGTGGTTCTATCTACTTTCTGTCTGAGATTTGCTAAAACCTTTAATGAGCATTAGACTTGAAGACATCGATTCAACTATGGAAACAAAGGAATTGACAGCATCTGTTCTCTATTAGCATTATGAAAACTCTAATTCATGTTATCTTCTTCATGTTATTTTTTATATTCTTGCACACCTATTATAAAAAATTTGAAAGGAAGATTGATTTATGTAGATATTTACATCAAGTTTTCTAGTTATTTTTTCTTTCATTTTTTACCATCATCGGGGAATATATTTAATTTGTTATCAAAAGTATTGTTTTTGTGAATGTGAATATGCATTTTAAAAAAGACATGAACATTTTTTACTGATAGTAGATCAAAGACACGTATAGATAAGAGAGGGATAAATAATTTAGGGAAAATACAGATAATTTACCACAAGGATGAACTATAAGAAGGGCAGATCAGAAAGACAGAAAAGGCAAGAGGGAAGGAGACAGAGGCAGAAAATGAAAAGCATAAAAATGAGAAAATAGTAAAAAGAACACACAGGCAAATTCCAATAGGCAAGACCATGTGAGTGTGTGCATATCTGTTTGCATGTGTGTGCACATTCATATCTACATATATATACATGCTCTTAGGGGAATGTAATTTTAACTGGGTAAAATAAGCTGAGAGTCTGTTTTATATTTATAGTTTTTATTCCCTTCATTTAAGTAATGTCGCTGAATATCTGAGTGAAAATTTATTCCTCTGCTGTTAACATGTTCAATTTCTCATTCTAGTGCATTTTATTATATATAGATAAATCGTATCATAAAATGACTAGCCCATGGAATTGAAAGATTTGTGCTGCTCTTAACCTTGATCAGAGAAATGCCTTATTGCAAAGTACATACATGATGCAGAGAGATATGACTATTCTAAGCTCTGAGAATAATTGGATGTGAGTACTCAGCTATAGATGAAACAAGGCATTTATCATGCTCAAGATTAAGAGGCATAATGTAGCTATTGTATACCTCGATGCACATTACATGCCATAACATTTACAGTGACTTCCACTAAGATCAAACCAGTTCAAAGTATCAGCATGGAGGAGAGAAGAGTTTCTAATACCTATCTACCCCAAGTGAGGAGCTATTGGCAATCGATGGGTACTGAAAGAAGACAAGTGCAAGGAACAGGTGGCTTATGATGTATTCATCAGAAGGTGAGGAGAGCTAACTCAAATCAGTATGGTATTAGGATTGCAGACTGGTACAACCATTCTGGAAATCAGTCTGGAGGTTCCTCAGAAAATTGGACTTTGAACTGCCTGAGGATCCAGCTATACCTCTCTTGGGCATATACCCAAAAGATGCCCCAACATATAAAAAAGACATGTGCTCCACTATGTTCATCGCAGCCTTATTTATAATAGCCAGAAGCTGGAAAGAACCCAGATGCCCTTCAACAGAGGAATGGATACAGAAAATGTGGTACATCTACACAATGGAATATTACTCAGCTATCAAAAACAATGACTTTATGAAATTCATAGGCAAATGGTCGGAACTGGAAAATATCATCCTGAGTGAGGTAACCCAATCACAGAAAAACACACATGGTATGCACTCATTGATAAGTGGCTATTAGCCCAAATGCTTGAATTACCCTAGATGCCTAGAACAAATGAAACTCAAGACAGATGATCAAAATGTGAATGCTTCACTCCTTCTTTAAAAGGGTAACAAGAATACCCTTGGCAGGGAAGAGAGAGGCAAAGATTAAAACAGACACAGAAGGAACACCCATTCAGAGCCTGCCCCACATGTGGCCCATGCATATACAGCCATCCAATTAGACAAGATGGATGAAGCAAAGAAGTGCAGGCCGACAGGAGCCGGATGTAGATCTCTCCCGAGAGACACAGCCAGAATTCAGCAAACACAGAGGCGTATGCCAGCAGCAAACCACGAATTGAAAATAGGACCCCCGTTGAAGGAATCAGAGAATGAACTGGAAGAGCTTGAAGGGGCTCGAGACCCCATATGTACAACAATGCCAGGCAACCAGAGCTTCCAGGGACTAAGCCACTACCTAAAGACTATACATGGACTGACCCTGGACTCTGACCTCATAGGTAGCAATGAATATCCTAGTAAGAGCACCAGTGGAAGGGGAAGCCCTGGGTCCTGCTAAGACTGAACCCCCAGTGAACTAGATTGTTGGGGGAGGGGCAGCAGGGGGGAGGATGGGAGGGGAACACCCATAAAGAAGGGAGGGGGAGGAGATGTTTGCCCGGAAACTGGGAAAGGGAATAACACTCGAAATGTATATAAGAAATACTCAAGTTAATAAAAAAAATATATATTGGCTTCTTGTACTGAATCCATATTATAGTTGTTGGTTACTTCATGAAAAAAATCTATTTCCTCTTGTTAGATGGTGAGTTACTATAAGATAAAATGTTAATAAGGATTGGCTAGCTATAATAGAAAGAAGTATGCTTAAACTTGGGGTAATGAAATTACTTCTCATCTCTATCCATCCATGTTTATAATACTTATACAAATGCTATGGTCAGAATATTTTTGTTACTCAAAATTTAGAGCTTGAACTATCATCCCAAAGAGTCTTTTAGGACATAGTCAGGTGATCAAGGACTCATCATCAATTAGTTAATATCTGTCTCACTTGTGTTTTGTAATTGTCATATAATCTATGCCATGTTTTACATTCAAAGGAAGAAGCTTTTTTCTTTGTGTAACCTTATTTAGTGTTCCACTTTGAGAATAGGTCAATCTGCACTTTCTGCCTCTTGTACCCTTGCAAGATGGTAACTGCAGGGATAATGTGGCAGAGTAAACTCTTACATCACAATCTGAAAATGAGTGAGGGATCTTATTCTTAATGACATAAACACTTTTCCCAGGGTACCATTTCCAGGAGATCAATAGCCACTTCTAGTTATTAAGCACATTCTCTATCCAAAATAGCAGCAGTGTGTTTTATAGAAAATGAGGAAAGAAACCTCCATTTCTCTACAATGTAACATTAGAGCCGGAAGGAACTTTCTCTGCACAAGTGGCAGTCCTTCATTACATGTGGACTGATTGGATTCCACACATCCCACTATCCAGAACAGTGCAAATCAAATCTCTGTTGTTCATAAGTGCTGCTATCCATGCTTTTTTATTGTATTATCTAAAATGAGCTAAGATGCATGTCAATAGATTGCTAAAGTGAAACTTTACTGAATGTAGTAGGTTGAATTAATGTTTAACATTGTATATCCTTTCATTAGTGCATAATAAAAAATGCAGGAAGCCATCTGAGAAAGGGTTAAAAACTTTTGTAACTGAATTCACCCATGAATGTAATTAGAATATAAGGAAATTTCATGAACTTGAACACTTCTCTTCCAAAGTCTGGAATATTTTAAGTCCAGTTTCCTGAAGGAAATGACCCAAAAATAGAAATAGGTTTGGGAGAAGAACGAACAAACCTGGGAGACATTTGTCTGGGTACCTACAAGGTAATTTATGGAAAGATTTGTAGCGTCATTAGATAATGTCTACATTTATCTTTAAACTAGCACTTACAGCCTTTAAATACTTAATTATTATTTCATGACCTACTTTTCAACCACATTCATATTCATTACTTCTATATTTTTAACCTATGGTTATACTTTTTTACAATACATATGTCATAGTACTTAGATTAAACTTAAAACCAAGAAGGTTATTAGCAATTAACAATTTCTATTATTGATAAGAGTTTGGAACTATGGGGGTGACTATGAGGATTTCATACCACGAAAGTGGTAAAGCATCTAAAGGGATCAGTTATAAAATTACTGAGACCAGATGTCTAGTGATTCCACCAACAATTGCAGAATAGTATTTATCTATGCACACTACCCTAACCTCATAATGTTCCTGAGCTTTTCATTTATGGAAGGAAAATTTGAGTTTCTTTTTCTTTGAAACTGAATGCTTGGTTTTCCAATCTGTCAGTATACTGAAGATCGCTTGTGTCCCTTTCATTGTGGTCATTATATCACAATGTAATATCCCACCTTGGGGTCTTAAAGCTGATATTTGCATGCTTTATTTGTTTACCTTAGTTCTTTTTGCTCATTTGTGCTTGTGACTGTCCTGATAGATTCAGCGATAGCAGAGGAGTGAGCAGTTAGTCTAATATACAGTTCTGTTACATCGTGAGTACTTCTGCTGCAGGATCTCTCTCTCTCTCTCTCTCTCTCTCTCTCTCTCTCTCTCTCTCTCTGTGTGTGTGTGTGTGTGTGTGTGTGTGTGTGTGCATGTGTGTGTGTGTGTGCCTGAAAATGATTTTCTCATTTTTGTTTAGAATTCGGTGATATTGGTATTATTTAAATGCCACCCCCCCCACACACACACATAACACAAGTAAGAATAGTAGAAGTGGTTGATCTATTATGTCATATCACTTGTTCTCTATAAAAATAAATTTATAAAAATACTAGAAATAATGTGGGATGTGGAGTTAACTCAGTCAGTCAAGCATCTCTCTCATAAGCACAAGGATCTGAGTTTCTGCTCCCCACATGGGCTTACTGGTGCCAACTGTAATCCTAACCCTGGGCATAAGGATAGAAAAGGATGATACTGCCGGGCTTGCTGTCCATCCAGTCTAGCCAACATACAAGCTCTCCATTCAATGATAGCTCCTGTCTCAAAACATAAGATGGGATGTAATCAAAGAAGACACTTAGTGTCAACTTCTATACAAACTCAAATTTGTACAACACAAACTCATGTTTATGCACACATTGCACATAGTTCTGTACACATGAGCACACACACAAATCAAAATAATCCCTCAAAAAATAGCAACAAAAGTGATGGGAATATTTCCAATTTTTAAAAAGAGTTCAAATATAGAAACCAATGATCAGAAGCACACACAATTTAAAATGATTATGAAATGTCAGTGTCCACTGGTGAATTTGCTAACAAATAGAAAATTAAAGGGTCCACATTCTTAGTCTCTCCATGACCTTTGCTCTTACAAATGTTCCAGCTCAACTTAACAATTGACATTTTAAGTCAAGCAACACACTTGGATCTAAAGAAAGGGTTTAGTTAGTTCTTGGTTACCTAACCAGTCTTTCATAGATAGCCTGGGATAAACTGTAAATATATGGTAGCATAATGATTAAGGTTAAGATTATACAACTAACAATGTTATATATATATATATATATATATATATATATATATATATATATATCAGTGGCATAAGTTACTGTTTACTGAGGGTGTGACTCATGCATGGTAGGTTTCCTATTTGCCAGTGGATGGGCCCATAACCAAGTACCCATTTACAGCACATAGGCATCTGGTGGCTAATTTTTTTTTTTTCTTTTTTTCGGAGCTGGGGACCTAACCCAGGGCCTTGCGCTTGCTAGGCAAGCGCTCTACCGCTGAGCTAAATCCCCAACCCTGGTGGCTAATTTTTTGAAAAAAAAAACGTAGTTTGGAGATAATGTATAATTCCAGAAGAAAATAAAGGGAGGGAATTGGGGTAGAAATGATCAAAATTCATTGTTAGTTGTATACCCTAATTCATTATTCAACCATATATTTATAGTTTATAATTCCTACATTGAAATTTCTTTGTTCAATATCAGAATGAAATTTATCAATCATTATTATACAAATTTAGACAAATTAGATTTTTTAATAAACAGGATACTAATTAGAATATTTATCTGTGTAGGTGGCTTTGTTTCATTGTCATTTTTTAATACGGATGAGTAGATAGAACAGAATAATTGAGGAAAATCTGAGTATGACATCTGTAGCATTGCCAAAGTATGATTATTGATTCAAGAACAATTGCTTTAAGAAACTATGATGTCATTTTTATCCTGTCTTTAAAGGCAAAGTTTGACATAACATAGAAAATATCCTACTAACATTCTGTACCATAAAATCAATATTCGCATCTTAATTCTTTTTCAGGTCGAAGACTTTACTAATCATTTGCTTGCTTCCATTGCTTTATATGGAAAATAAGGGGAGGAAAATTTCTAGCATTATTGGAATGGTTGAATGAAATGCGACATGTGGGCCTTCTTTTGAATCCTAATGGCATGGAAATGCAATTTTGATTATTTGGTTAGAAAACTGAAAGAAATGGTGATATATATTTTTAATATAAATGGTATTAGATGCTTGCCAAAACTGTACTCTCTTCTAAATATTATCATTTTTTTCTCCTTGACTGCTTCATATTGTCCAATACTACTTCAAATTTATTTCTTCCTGACTTGTATCAGAACTTGCTATTTTTATTTTTCTCATGTATCATATTTTGAAGTCTTGATGATAGGGCTCTTATTATTTTGCATTTTACTTCCCAACCAACTGACTTGACTATTATAGATGTTTTAGGCTGCATATGAGGTTTTGTTATTGTGAAACCATCATAGAGTATAAAGACTAAGATTGTTATGAAGCAATTCAGTGACCTATATTTTTGTACCCACTATTGTTGGTGCATTGTTTACTAAAAAGGAATTATATAGCTTGTGACTGGATCTCAGGAAAGATAAGGAAAATAGTGAGCATGACAAGATGATTCATTTGGTGAACTTCTTCTTAATAAGCAAAAGGATAAAAAATTCCATCCTCGAAGACCCATATAAAAACAATATTACACAATAGCATATTCTTTTAACCCAGTGATGAAGAGCTCAGTGAGAGACTCAGTCTTATAAAATAAAATGGAGAACAATTGAAGAATATACCCAACCCTACATTGACCTCTGGTCTAGACACACACACATACACACACATCCAACTGAAAACATTATATATCTATATCTATATCTATATCTATATATGTATGTTATGATTTTTGGATAAGAACTATGCCTGCCAAAACTCAAGTGCTTAAGGTCTTCAGTTCTTGGATCTAATTCTAAAGAGATGATGATTTTGAGGGCCTTTGGCATTATTTGGATAAATTGATTGCTGTGCAGAGACTATTATGAGGTAGATGAAAGCAGGACATAGCAAACATCTCACTGAACTTGTGCTTTTGAATCATGTAAACTGCCTTTTGGAAAGTCCTATTTATGCTACTCACTGTAGCATTAGTGAGATAAGACA
This sequence comes from Rattus rattus, assembly GCF_011064425.1. NCBI lineage: Eukaryota > Metazoa > Chordata > Mammalia > Rodentia > Muridae > Rattus > Rattus rattus. Next base: position 81,263,809 of record NC_046163.1, on the reverse strand, counting down.
TTGTTCTTCACCACAACTTTCTGCCATGATGCTCTGAATAACTTCTTGCTTGGAAATAATGGGCTGTATATGCTGATACTATTGGTGAAAATAAACCTTTCCTTCTTCAACAATATAAAGTGACAAACTTAGTTCAGTAAATGTTTTGATGTTGCTTTATCTTTGGTTTGTTTTCTGTATTTTCTGTAATCTGTAGGAGATTCTGGGATGTTATCCCTTCTTAGTGTTTTACTGTTTATTCTCAAGTAATTTTGTTTTATGTTATGCTTGTGAGTGTTTTGTCTGTCTGTCTGTCTGTCTGTCTGTGCATTCTGTGTTTTGTCTGTCTGTCTGTGCATTCTGTGTGTGGCTCATTCTCACTGAGCTCAGAAGTGGGCATTGGATTCCATGAAACTAGAGTTGGCTATAATCTAACATGGGGATGAAGGGCGTCAAAACCAGGCATTTTGCAAGAGCTTTAAGTACTCTTAAACAAACACCTGTCTTCTTGGCCACAAGTTATTTATCCTGTATACAATTATACAATTTATTTCCACATACCCTTCAGAACCCTATTGTGGGGTAATAGTTATGCATAAGGTATGGAAGTAAGGAATGAGATAAATAGGCACATCCAACAAATTCTCCATAAAAACAAACAAACAAATGAACAAACACTAGTAAACCATGGATTCATGAGGTTGTGATATGACTAAGTACAGAGGAGCATGTACTACACTTTTACGAAGTAACCAAATTTGCTTCCCAATATCTAAATTATATATCACCTATATCATCCATTCTTCTGGCTTCAGTTGGCACTTGCAATCATATACATACCCCTCCCCCCACACATACACATAAGTGTACATATTGAAAAGTAATGGAAATTCCCAAATAGCTTCATGGAAAAACAAGCACAATTATAAACATAAGAAAGTGGTTTTGCAGCTCGTCATGTCCAGTAAACAAGAAAGGCATGCAGTTTAATTTTAGGATCCAAATAGCCAACAGAGTCAATTACTGTAGAGATCAGAAGAAGTATTGCGCATTGTGTAGCCAGTTGGAATACTATATGTGAGAGGATGTGAGAACTTGTGAAGTTTCCAGTCTACTGGGAGGCTGTTGTTCAAGCTGGTGTGAAATAAAAATAATGCTGAGTAACCCTTGACAGCCAAGTATCTATAGGCAATGGTTCTCAATTTTCCTAATATTGTAACCCTTTAACACAGTTCCTCATGTTGTAGTGACCCTCAGTCATAAAATTATTTTGTTGCTACTGTATGTTTGTCATAAGTGTATATTTTCTACAATTATGAATTGTAATGTAAATACCCAATAGGCAGAATACCTGGAATACTGTGAAAGGGTTCTTTGACACTATAGTTACTGTGACCCACAGGTTGAGAATGACTACTATAAGGTCTGGCAGGCCATCATTAGGGCTGTGGATCTTCTAATGTTCCTTAGGGGAATAAGCAGAAGATTGTATAGAGAAAGATGAATCACTTATTACATGCCATCTACCTCCTAGTTACACATTCTAAATCCAAATGAAACAATTATCTATCAAAATTATATGTATAAATGTATAGGTTTTAAATATGCTTGGGATTTAAAATATGAGTAATTCCACAAATTATTTCATGATGGCTGTTTACATTTTTATCTGCATTGCATATTATAAATAATCTGGAGATGATTTGAATTATCAAAGGAGAATATATTTGGGCTTTATATATGTGTTAATTCCCCAAACTGTTTTATGATGGCTGTTTACATTTATATTTGCATTGCACATTAGAAATTATCTGGAGATGAGTTGAATTTCAGAAGAGGATGGCAGAACTTTGTAATAATTCTTTGCCATTTTATGTAAGGGACTTGAGGCTTTACACGGTTTAGAAGCCTCAGGATCTAGTACCAGTTTCTCATAAAATATACTTAAAGGTTTGGTGAGATAGCTTAAGAGTTAGAGGGCTGGCCACTGTGTTGATCTAACTGCGATCTCTGGGATCCACAAAAGTAAAAGTACAGAAAATATTTCTACAAGTTGTCCTCTGACTTTCATACATTGGTACACACCAACACACATGCATATTAACAGGCACTCCCCTGCACAGACACCATACACACACACACACACACACACACACACACACACACACACACACACACACACACAAACACACATCAAAACAAAAAAAACGTGCTCACTTTATGAGAAACCTATATATCTGAATGATTTAAAGTGTGTGAGATCTGGGGATAACATCGTTTTTTGACTCAAGCAATGGTGGGGTCTGATATGTTCATCATTATAACTGAGAAACCTTATAAGGTGGCTGCAGTGATGTGAACTAGGTTATTCTTTAGATTCTAATCTTCTGAAAGTTGATGATTTTACCTGTGTCTGTATCTCCTTTACCCATCTGCAAAATGGGGATTAAAGTATTTGCCTTGAAGTGTTGTTTTGAGTTTTCAGTGAAATAAGATCCATCATTGCTGAAAACTGCCTGGAACAGGTTAAATGCTGAGAAAGAATGGGGTTTTAACCAACATGTACTTCTTGGCTTTGGATCCTGGATCTAAAGCAAAATGCAGTCTCTCTGGTGGTGCTCAGATATCAGAGCTTTTGGCTGTCTGAATCCTTCAGCATTTGTTATATGTTATTCTATCACTCAGCACAGGTCAACTTTTGTCATCATCAGTATTACAGCTGTCCCTGTGGCTTGGATCACTGAAGGTTTTTCCATCTCACATTACACTTTGATAGAGATTTGAAGCGCTTCTCAATTATGCATTTGTCAACCAGCACTAAAAAGTTGGTCACATGAGAAATTTTGTCTAAGGCACAGGGAGATGGAAGATGGCTCAGCTGGTAAAGTATTTGTCACACAAGTAAAGACCTGACCTGAGCTTAGATTTCTAGAAAACATGTCAAACCACACATTGTAGCATATATGTGTGAACCAACTGTTCTTGTAGCAAGATGATAGGGTTCAATCAGAGTATTTTAGGAAACTTCAGGCCATGTACCCTGCGATACACAGTAGCAAATAGTAAGAAATCATGTCTCAAACAAGATATAAGGCTAAGATAGATATGTAGGGGTATCTTCTGACCTTCCCACATACAAAGTGGCAGGTTGACACCCTCTCTGTTGCATACCCCATATAGAAAACACCACATAAACACACACACACACACACACACATACACACATACACACACACACACACACTCACACACACTCACACACCCATAAAACCACCTGCTTAATAAATAGAAAGATTAAATAATAAAGAAATAAAAATATCTCATGTCATAAAGGAAAATGTCATTCCCATACTAAATTTTTATTAATATCAGACTCTAATGAACAACTTTTATCTGTGAGTGTCACAATTTTCAATATTTCTGATTTATTGAAGTTTCTGAGCCTAGGAGGAGGTGGGTGAGTATTAGTGTAAAAGCACAACTTAGAAAGGCTTGATAGCCAGGACCTTCAGCCCAGCTCTGATTCTACTCATGTGACTTTGATCAAGTCATTCCATCTTTGTGTTCTTTGTCACAACTCTTCAGGGAAAATCATTTCAAAAAGTTACTCTTTTTTCTTGCAAAAACTTAATTCAAAATGAACAACTTTAGTTTCATCCTTACATGCCTCTTTTCTAATTAAGTTGTGTGTTCTAGAAAGTCTTAACTGGTCCATCTTTAAATGACCTCATCAAAAAGACTTCTTTTACTTGCTTTGAGTTGTAGTGGCATTAATCTTTTCTACTCCTTCATCCCCCGCACACTCGGTGTGCACTCACTGATAAATAGCTCAAAAGCTTGGAATATCCATGATAAAATTCACAAACCACATGAAACTCAAGAAGAAGGAAGACCAAAACGTGGATGTTTCCATTCTTCTCAGGAAATGGAACAAAATACTCAAGGGAGCAAATACTGAGAAAAAAAAATGTAGTACACAGAATGAAGAAAAAGTCATCCAGAGACTGCCTCACCTGGGGATCCATCCCATATACAGTCACCAAACCCAGACACTATTGCTGATGCCAAGAAGTGCTTGCTGGCAGGATCCTCAAACAGCTGTCTCCTGAGAGGCTCTGCCAGAGCCTGAAAAATACAGAGTCATGTACTGCCAACCACTCGACTGAGCACAGAATCCCTAATGGAGGAGTTAGAGAAAAGACTGAGGTAGCTGAAGGGTTTTACAACCTGTAGGAAGAACAACATCAACCAAACAAACTTCCCACCCCAGAGCTCCCAGGGACAAAACCACCAAGCATAGAGTACACATGAAGGGATCCAGGGCTCCAGTAGAGGATTGCCTTGTCAGACATCTATGGGAAGAGAGGTCTTAGGTGCTGGAATGGCTCTATGCCACACTGTTGTCAAGGTCTCATTTATTGAGGTGAATGTTACACTCAGCAGATAACTGGTATCTGATCAAGCTGAGGCATCCCTTGAATGTTATCTTCCTGTGCCGTAAATTCATGGGAGAGGCTTTTGTCCAACAATCTTAAGACTTATGGCAGTCATCTTAGTGGTGACTATCTGTGGCCAAACAGCCCAGACTCACCTAGTCACTTTGCACCATGCAGTCAAAAAGCGGCCAGGCCCAAATCCAATACGGCTCCCTATATCTCCCCCGTTTTTCTTTTATAAAAGACCATTAGCTGTAATTAGTGGTCTGAGAGAAATCAGACATGCCTCACAGAGTGCGCAGCTCGGCCATGGCAAGCCACTCTTGCAGTTAGGACTGCACCCCAATGGCTAAAAATGAACTTATACTGTAATACACTGTTCTGGGCTATACGTGTATTTTTTGGGGAGAAACTGGGCAGAGGAGCATTTGACCGGCCTGTACGTTTAAACGGGGTGTAGCCGCCTCTGTCTTAGGATCGACCTCTCGAACCCCAGCCTTATCTGTCATAGGATCACTTTGTCGCCCTCAAGGTTCCATGTCTTAGATTGGTCAAGGGTCAGAGGAAGTTGCCCATCACTGAGGATAGCTACATTGGGTCATCTTCTCATTCCTCTTATTTAAGAGCAGGGGCCAGATGGCATTAATTTTGGACATTGTGGAAGTTGAGCCTCTCCTGATAAGTAGTGGGCACCTCATCTTGTTCGTTGTCTCTCTGGTTCTTCTTAGTTGTTCCGGTCCCCAAGCGATGATAATGTACTGAAACAGAATTTCTAGGCAAAGCAGAATCTGTTTGTGATTTAATAAAGCTTGTAAGTCACTGAAAGGCCCAAGAACCAAAGGAAATCAACAAAAGTAGGCCCACAAGGGTCCCAAAATTGAAGACAACAGGGTAGAGAGCCATGGGGATGTAGAAAACCAGTTTTTATACCAGGACTCATGTTGTTCTCTCTCCCTTTTTCTTTTTTCCAGGCTATCTCTCACTCTTCTTAGACTGTCTTCTACAAGTCCAGTCTTATCTACATAAACACAGCATTCCTCTTTTAAGGCTGCACAAAGTCCTCCTTGTTGTACGAAATGCAAATCAATCCCTCTTCTATTTTGCAGTAATACTTCTGAAAGGGAGGCAACAGAATCAATTAAATTGGCTAAGCCCTCTCTCAGTTCAGCTAGGTCCTGGTCAATTGCAGTGCTGAGTAAATGATAGCATTGTTGGTTTATGAATGCTGAGCCTTGGGAGTAGTTGTACCAATACACAATAATCGCGCTGCTGCAAGAACTCAGATATTATTACATAGGTAGTCAGCCCTGATGAACGTGCCAGATAAGTATGGTTTGGGGTGAGTAGGTACCCATGTTGTTTGTTAACAACCAAGGTATGGTTGTATATTTCTAACAGCTGGTGAGGAGGGAGCATATGTTCTCCCAAAATACAACTTTCCACCCCGGATACCTCGGTGAGGGTAAATCTTAAAAAGTCTCCATCTTCCTCCAAGGGCACAGGAATGACTCAAGGAACCCGAACCAGGAGAGCTGAATCCTCATGCTCCCAGGATCAGCGTGTCTCACCAGCCACTCAGGCAGCTGGCACACTCCTGTAGCATCCTGTAGAAAAAAAACACAAAGATTCCCTCTTCCCCATAAAAATAGCTGGACAGGATCATGCCAATATGTGGATATTTCTATTTCACCTAGGCAGAAGTATGCCTAGTTGTGGGTGCCATAAATACTCAGAGTGCTCCTTGGCATCCAAATTTTAATATTGAAATAAAAGGAGCATTATTTAGCATACAGGGATACTCCCCTTTTTTATTTATTAAGATATTATTAAGATATTATTTATTAAGATAAGTCCTTGAGAATTAAATTGAGGACACTGAGCACTTGTATTTATAAATTGAGTTTTATATCAAATTATTGTTTCCAGCATTATTGTGTTGGTGATATAAAGAATGAGATTTTTTGACTAATTGTTCCTATGTAAGGCCTATAATCTGCCTGGTATCATTGTCCTCCCTTGTTAAGGGGTCCAGGCAATCCAGTTTGAGTTCTTAAATGGACTATAAAGGAACAGTACTTAGTGCTCTTAACCACTAAGACATCTTTCCAGCACCTCACCAGCTTTATTTACCTAAACATAAACATTAATTAGAAATTCCAAATCCTGTAAACAAGGTCCAGATTTAGCTTTATTTAGAAATCCTTGAGTTGGCAGGGTGAGGCTGGGAGTTGAGAGTGAGCAAATGGAGTCTTCCTCTTTCCGTGAGGGTGTGTTATCAACTCCATTACCATTTCCAAAGAGCTGGGTGTGAATCTATGGTTTTGTTTAGTTGTCTGAGGCAGAGTACTGAAAGGACAGTGAGTTGTCAGACATTCACACTGAAATCATCACTCACTGATTTCATGTAGAAAACTTGTCTCCAATAAAGCATTAACTAATTGTTAAATTTAAGGGTTAAAATATTTTTTAAGACTCTAGCCTACAATTCTCTATTAACACAACTGAAGCTTTATCTCCAATGAGGATAACAAACAAAGGCCTACGTCCTCTGGTAAGGTAAGGTAATTAGCCAATTAACATATCCTTAGAAGCTTAAAAATAGTTTCAAATATTCTTTTCTGGAGTAGTGCAACAACTACTCCCCAAATATTAAAGCTCATTTTGAGAGCAAAGGTTTGTAGTAAAAATTTCCATATATACTGAAAGATTTAAAGTTTTAACTTCTTACATTGAAGAAGTGACAAAATTACATAATATAAGGCTATTAGCCATTCTTTTGTAAAATTTTTAATGGTATCACTTCATGGGCTCTCTAAATTTATAAGCAAGCTCACGAAATGAAAACTCACAATTGCCAGGACATAAACAAACTGCATAAAATCAATCCTCTAAATCTATCTTGAAATGGCAGTTGAGTAAGCAAACAGGCTGTAATATTTCACAAGTTCCAAAAACCTCATCAATCCTTTCGTAAATCCTGTAAATAATCTCTACCTGTTTGATTTTTTTAATTAATTGCAAATAAGTTTGAGTTAGTCAATGTAACACTGGCAATCCTTAATCACAATCCTCAAGTTCTCCTTGTAACACCAGAGCACAACCACAACTTTGGAAAGTCACCTGAATTCTGCGCATGTGACTAGGCAACTGTCCTTGCTGCAGTGGAATAAGCATCAAAATGCAGTAACTTCAGAGCAAACCACAACTTTGGAAAGCAAAACTCAACCTTCAACAAACAATCCAGTCTCCAAAACACCGAGTCTATCCTTCATGCTTCAAAGTTTGACTGCCAATTCCTATATATGAACGCACAATGGTGCGGTCTCCTATACCTCAACAAAGAGACATTGCCCTAAATTCTTTTAGAAGCCTGGTTTCTAGGATAAGAGTTCCATAAAAATATTATCTCAATTTAGACCTGTTTCCCTAGGTCGGCTCATGCCACATGTTGTCAAGAATGACTTCATCCAAATTACCAGTTTTATGTCAACTTTCTGTTACCAATGTTACACCCTCCCCTTTTTTTTTAACCATATCGAATAATTTAAAAGCCAATAGTCCATAACCAAGGCATGTAGAGCACATTTATACATTTAAAACCAGTCAGAAACAAAATTGAAGTGGCTACACATATCTTTCATATTTAGACCAAACACTATTTTTACTTTTCTAGCTGTGATTTTAAGAGAAGCACCTTGTCACCTGCTAAATCTAATAATAAGTCAGGAATTTTTCTAAGAGAAACTGCTATCAGTTCCGGTACCATAGAAACTGAAGGGCTGCTGGAGCTTTTATTATCAGCTTCTCCAGCTGACCTAGGCTCCTAGCTATAGGTACAGGGCTCCAAAGACCAATTGAAACTGTTTTTTTTTATTCATTTGTTTCCTTTTTCTGAAACAAATTAAAACCAAATCAAGGTGTGCACGACCGGCAGATAAAGTTTTTTACCATTTTTTTCTTTTGAACATGAAACCTAAAACATTTAAACAACGAGAAACAAAAAACACAGACATAAACTGACAGACATGGACAGGTTGGTGCACCAAGGACAGACAATAGACATAGAGGAAAAAAACTAGATGGTGTCCCACCACAGGGACCCACATATCCTACCTATGGAACCCATAACCAGAAATAAGCATTTATCCAATAGGAGCCAACAGAGAGGCAGGACATCTCCTGTCTTTCTTCTATTCCCAGGAGAGCTCTGAAAATTTTTCTCTTTCTCCAAAGCATCTGCGGAGAGTCCGGGAGGACTGTTTTTTCCAAACCCATTCTCTCTCATGTCTAGGGTGTAAACTATCTCTAAACAGGGTCCAAAGACTAAAACATAACTCTAAAAGAACGTATATACAAAAACACTTTACTATTTCCTTGTCCCTTTTTTATTACAAGTTTTACTCAAGCTAACCCAAATCATAGAGGCCTTTTCTAACCCATCTTACCCTAATACGTCCCTGTTTCCACACTGGCTTCCCTCACCTTTTGAAATCCTCCTTCCTTATGCTGACTTGGCCTGAGCTGTAATTGTTGCCCAATGACAGCCTGCAGCTTGCTTTTAGCAGGCCTCGCACGCTTGCTCACCCTCAGCCCCTACACTGCTTAAAAATTAACCAGGACACTTTTCATCAATAAAAACAAAAGAACTTGATTAAATCCTTTTTCTTAACTCTTAATCCTCTCTCCCTGAGTGAGCGCTTGATCTCTCCTATGAAACTAGTCACCTAGACAATACCTTCCCTATGACAATCGGACGACAATTATTCAACTGGTCTTTCCCTCCCTCTCCAGCAAAGCACGAGCAATATGGCCTGGAAGAGTCTTTCCCCTGTGCAGCTCTTTTATCTCTGCCCTGTGGTTGGCCATGTTTAGGGTCCCTTGTTCAGATGTTAATTTGTCCCCGCCAGCGGGGATCCAGTTATTCAGGGTCCCAAAGAGGCTTTAAACTGTGTGCCAAAATGGGGGGGGAAGAGAAGCATGAGACCAAGCAAAGTTCTGTTGTCTAGGTCTCATTTATTGACAGGTAATGTTACACTCAGGGAGATAACTGGGTATCTGATCGAGCTGAGGTATCCCTTGAATGTTATCTTCCAGCTGTAAATTCATGGGAGGCTTTGTCCAACAATCTTAAGACTTAGTGGCAGTCATCTTAGGTGAATATTTGTCGCCAAACAGCCCACTCTCACCTAGCCACTTAGAGCCATGCAGTTATAAAAGCTGCCAGGCCCAAATTCAATACAGCTCCCCACACCTCAGTGTGGGGAAGGCCAGGTGTGGAGGTGGGCAGCTGATGGTGGGTTGTTTGGGGTAGTAAATTCTCAGAGGAGCAGAGGGGAAAGAAGGTGATAAGGTGTTTCAGAGGGGAAACCAGGAAAGGGATATAAATTTGAAAATGTAAATAAATAAAATGTCCAATAAAAAATAGGGTACAGTTCCTGTGGGGGAGGGCCTAGAGCTGCAGGAGCCCTGCTCTGAGACACCGCTGAACCTGAAGGAAACAGACCGGATAAACAGTTCTCTGCACCCAAATCCGTGGGAGGGGAGAGCTAAACCTTCAGAGAGGCAGACACGGCCAAGTAAACCAGAAGAGACTGCTCTCGTACACATTACTGATTCCAGAGGAAAGCAC